>NC_143516.1:37683053-38009141 GCF_031878675.1 Megascapheus bottae | reverse complement strand
TGGCTTTTTGTGAGGGGTACTTTATTGGAGATAAGAGTCTTACAGACTTTCCTACCCAAGCTGGCTTCAAACTGCAATTCTGAGATCTCAGCCTTCTGAATAGCTAGCATAAGCCATCAGCACCAATCTTCATAGTTAAACCTTTCTTCTACTGTTGAACATTTAGGTTACTTCCACCTTGATATCTTTGTAACAAACTCTGATGATCAGATGTGCAATATGAGAGAAAGAAGAAAGTCCAGAATGATTACAAGGTTTTTCCTACAGAATTACAAGAATGAAATTGCCATTAACTGAAAAGGGAAGACTCTAGTATGAGAAAGGAAGGAATAGAAGAGTTTGATGTCAGTAATTATGTGATGGTTAGGGAGGCTATTAGATAGCCAAGTGGAAGTGGGAATAGGCAGTTCGATTTTAAAAACTGAAAGTCATGGAGTGGTGAGGACTAGAAAAGTAAATCCAGATGGTCAGCATGTAAATGTGAGTAAAGTCAGTAGTAGTCTAGGGTTTTGCTCTGACACTCACCAATTTAAAAAGTCAGGAATGTAAGAAGGACCCAAGAAAGAATTCTGCGCTAGATAAACAGTGAGGTATGAAACTGTGGTATCCCAGACACCAAGCAGAGAAAAGTATTTCTAGAAGAAATAGACTAAGAAGTCTAATATGCTTTGGACTTGAAACTGCCCTAATGCCTTTAGTATCTATTTTCTCCTACTAGAACATAAGCTACATATTTCAATTTTTGTTATAATCCC
Source organism: Megascapheus bottae (assembly GCF_031878675.1). NCBI lineage: Eukaryota > Metazoa > Chordata > Mammalia > Rodentia > Geomyidae > Megascapheus > Megascapheus bottae. Next base: position 38,008,386 of record NC_143516.1, on the reverse strand, counting down.
AATGTCAAGAAGGATAGCTGTCACATAGGATGTGTTCCATAAATAATCATTGATTTGAACAGTGAATCAAATGTGTGCATTTATAACTTCTTTGTCACATTAAATTCCTAAGAGTGGAGTGCTAAGTTAAGACATGAGTGTAAGGCATAACTGATGGGAAGTGTTTATTTTTATGTTCACTGAAAAAGAGGCTGTTTGTCTCATTTAAAGATAATCAAATATCCCTCTGTTTTCATTAGAAAACACCAAAAGACAGCTTTGAGCCAGCCCCTAACAGGAGCGTAGACTAAGCACACTTTTACTTTCTACTTCCTAGCCACATCCAGATGAGACTTGTGTGTATTCACTGGGTTATTGATTCCTTTCCTTCTCCTCACCCTGAGATGTAGCTAAATATGAAGATATCAACACAACATGATTTATGGCCCCAGAAGACACATCCACTTTCAAGGAAGAACTCAGCAAGATGAAAACCCTCAAGACCCAGAAGAACAAAGTTACAATAGCAAGACAGACGCTGGATCTGCTATTTGAGACTGGGAGTCCTGCCTAAAATCACACCACAGCTGACTCCACAGCCTAATAAAACTGCTCTGGGCTGGTCCTATGGAAAATACCTGGAGAGACTGTCTGAGTGCCCTGGTGTGCTAGGGAAGAAGGAGGAGGGGAGGGGAAAGAGGCAGGAGAGAGGAGGAGAAGGGAGGGAAGAGGGAAGGGGAGGGGGAGAAAGAAAGGGGAAAAGGGGGAGAGGGACAGAAGTTAGAAGGGGAAGGGAAGGGAGTGAGGAGAAGAGAAGGGGAGGAGGAAAGAGAGAAAGGAAGGAGGGGGAAGACAAAGGGAAAGGAAAGGGGGGAGGGAGGAGGAGGAGGGGAGAGAGACTGTCTGTATTGTTGGCATCTCTTCACTTTTGGTGTTGATGTAACTTCTGTAGACTTGCTTCATTCTTTCTTTGCCTGAGATGTTTCTCAAGCATAAGATGGAGGTCTTTCTCATCTTGTGCCTCCCACAATGCCTTGCATAGGGTGGGCCTCAATCTTGTCTCAGGAACTGCTGCTAAACTGCAGACAACACGCGTGATGGTGGGGGACACAAGACACTGCGTTCCTTCCTGCCATCAGATCATGTCGCTCACCCATGCCAACCAAAAGCTGTCGTTGTAAAAACCTTGCTGCAGGCGCTCAGATTGAATCTCCATCTGATTACCAGTTTTCCCTGCGGGACTTTTATAAGAACTAGGGAATGTGTCTCATAAGCCATTGGAGGGGGAAAGACTGAAGTCAAAGCTGCAGGGGTGAGGAAAACAGTGTGCAGACAGAATCTGAGGAAGCACTAGGCCCCAAGCTCTCATGGAAAATTAGTTTGACAAAAGAAACAACACACACATACACACACACACACACACACACACACACACATACACGCACACGCACACACACACACACACACACACACACACATGCTTTCCTGGATGTGTTCTAAAAACCCATCTCAGGTATTGTTAGGAATGTTTATTTCCAAAAATTAGCTGCCACAAAAAGCCATTCCTAGGTTTTATGACAATAAAGGGGCCTTGAGATTATAAGAATGATTCAAACATTGCCTGTTTGAGGGGACCACTTAAGGGACAAGTACCCTCCCATGCTCACCTCATCTTATCACTGTGACACATGCCAGAAATAATCTCCAAGCTACAGGTCACTTTGAATTCAAAAACATTCCTGATTTAAACTTGCTCAAACTCATGGGCTAAAAAAAAAAAAAAAAAAAAACCTTTTAAGGTCAGAAAAAGATCACCAGGGAAGTGACAGGATGAAGCAAGGCACAGCATGCCCAAAGGCAAAAATCTCAGGGCTTTGTCACATCAACTCCGCTTGTGAATATAGTAAAAATATATTTGGAGGTCAAAAGCTATTTTGCTCTCTCATCACATGACTGTAATGGCCCTGGGGAAAGTATAAAAACGATATTATTTTCAGATCAGAACACTGAGGCTCTCAAACTTAAGCGGGCCTGAGACTCACCCCCAGGGAGTTGGTTCCATGGCTGCTTTAGAAGCCCCCCTCCCTGACAGCTTCCTGTCAGAGGCCACAAAGTCATTATTTTAACAAGCTTCAGGTGGCTCTCCAGCAGACTACAAGTGCCTGGGCATAGTGATTCTTTGCCATGGTGATGGAAGGAGCGGGGTTATAGGACACCATTATTATCAGGTGCAAATCTACGTTCTCTTCTGTCCTCTAAGTATAGCTACTACCACAGTCTCAGGCATGAACAAGGTGTCTTTATGTTCAAGAAGTCCCACCTATCCTTCTTTTCCCGCCACATCTCATAGAGACGTGAAGAAGTACCAAAGGAGCCCCTTCCTTCCACCCCTCTCCCTCCCTTCCACTCCCTCCCTTTTTACCCACCCTGCCTTTCTTTCCCTCTTTCTCTCCTTCCCTTCCCTTCCTTTCTCCTCCCTTCCCTTCCCTTCCCTTCCCTTTTCTTTACCTTCCTTCCCACCTTCCTCTCTTCCCTCCCTCTGGGAATTACCCAAGCTGTAGAATTAAAGGAATTAATGTTGATTGCTGTAGATGAGATGGTAGTTACCAAAATTTGCACCTCCTGACACGATGTGATGCTCTGTGGTTTACATGTCTTACCTTTGGTGCCTCAGTGTCCACATCTGGGAACTCGGCATAGTGGTAATAACTTCCTCATGGAGTTGTGACAATTCAGGGATTTAACACTGTTAAAGAACCTACAGGTAGCGGTGGTGCAAGTGGTAGAACATTAGCCTTGAGTGAGAGGTAGAGGCTCAGGGACAGCACCCAGGTCCTGACTTCAAGTCCCAGGACTGGCAAAAAAACAACAACAAACTTACAGGTACCTTGTTTGCAGTGCTTACATCACACCTCCCTTTACCTGTCCATTTTGGGGGGTTTTCTTGGGGGGGAGGAGCACTGGGGATCGAACCCAGGATCATTGCACCTTCCAGGCAAGTACTTTACCACTGAGCTACACACCAGCTCCCATCACCTGACTTTTTTTTTTTTTTTTTTGCCAGTCCTGGGCTTGAGCTCAGGGCCTGATCACTGTCCTTGGACTTTCTCAAGGCTAGAGCTCTACCACTTGAGCCTGAGCACCACTTCCGGCTTTTTTCTATGTATGTGGTACCGAGGAATTGAACCGGGGTCTTCATGCATGCTAGGCAAGCACTTTAACCACTAGGCCAAACTCCCGGCCCCATCACCTGACTTTATACACTCCCAGCCATCACCTGGTCCCTGTCACCTGCCTCTCAGCTGATGGTTATCAGCTCTGATCACATGATTGTAAGAACCCAGATGAGAGCCCAGGGTCACAGAGCTCACACACACCACACCCAACCACTGTCTCTGGAAATACCCTAGTGTTACAGACTGCGTAAACTAACTTCCTCCCAGAGTGAACAGAAGGCCTGGGGCACCCCTTCTGCCTCCCCTCCCCCGCCTTTCCTCAGTGACTTAGAGAGGGAGACAAACAGCCCTGCTGCAGTCTGAAAGCTGCTGTTGCTAGGAGAGGGGGAGAAATCGTTCCCCACTACAAAGAGGGGCCAGGAGAAAAACCACCCTAGGCTGGACAACAAAGGGAGGAGAAGAGAGTGTCTGGCTATAAGTGTGTGCACATGAGCTGTGAAATATGAGATCACAGCTAGGTTTTTAATAGTAGCAGATCTTATTTTAATGTCTTTGTGGCTTTTTCATTCTTCCCTAATGTAAAAACTACATGTAAAGATTAGAACACAATATTCCTATTCTTACCATGGTGGTGGCTGGAAGGCTGTTAACTGTGTCTCTGTAGAGCCAGTGTACCGGCCCTGTGTCCACCATTGAGACAGGGCAGAGGACGTGGATGGTGAATTATTCATTTTTGCCTTCCTGCTGACATCCAGGCTTGGCATGGATGCCTACTCCAACAATACATGCAACAGAAGATTCTAAGATCCAGGCTTGGGACACAGACCCATCTGCAGGGGCCCTCAAATTCTGAATATAAAACCACTGTGTTTCTCTGTCACCCCTTTGCTCTGGTCATGCTTCTGGCCTGAAGAGAATGCTATAAGCCCTGTTATGAAGGGGAGAGAGTCCTTGATAGATGTGGAGAGGAAAAATAGGCTGAAAAGTGAGGATTTTATTAAATGGGCAATGGGGAGTCATTCATAGTTTAAGCAGAAAACAGGGCCATGGTTAGAAATAGGACATGACTGAGTTCTTCTTAGACGCTTAAGAATGCAGGCTGGAGTCCTCTCAAAGATCCCACCCCCAGCTGACTTCCAAACAACCCCCGAACCAGACCTAAACTCATGCCATCAGCTTTGTTCACCTAGAAATGGCTTGATTCAAGATCTGCTGGATATAAAATTCCAAGTTGAGTCAAAGATTCCTTCTCCAGTCATTTCTCTGCTTCCCCTTATCACCAAACTCGTTTTTCTACAAAACACTTTCCAGAGCTCTACTAAGGTTTGATTACACTAACTTCACAAAATAGTGATCATTATTCAACCATGTGTAACAAAATTAATGACACAGCATAATTGTTTCAGAATAAATCCAATCACTGTGGTTATAACTACCAAGAAGCACCAAGTCTAGCCTCTCAGCATTTCCCAACACCTGGACAGTGTCTCTTGAAACCCTTAAAGGTCGCATTCTTGATTTTTGGGCTTGAATTCAGGGCCTGGGCACTTTCCCTTAGCTTTCCATTAAGACTGGCACTCTACCACTTGGGCCACAGCTCCACTTCCAGCTTTTGGGTGGTTAATTGGAGTTCTCGCCTACCCTGGTTAGCTTCTAACAGTGGTACTTGGCTCTCAGCTTCCTGAGTAGCTAGGATTACAGGTATGAGCCAGTAACACCAGCTGCACTGTTGAAAGGTTGTATACATGCCATACTATATCTTAGATTACAGGCCTGCTGAAACTTGGAGACAATAAGGACAATTGTTTATAAGCCATGTTTTCATTTTCCAGCATTTAATTTCAGCATTAATAGGCTCTGTGACCAGCGCTGCGCACTACACATGACCAATTAAATACTTCACAGTACCTAATTCTAGTTAGGAAGCAAAAGGGTAATTGAGTTCACAAGAGGCCTCCAGCCCTAAGTTCATATTAATAATTAAATATGGAATGGAGCTACCGTAAGCATAAGAAATACAAATTAAGACTAAATCCATAACCTGCCATCATCTTATCTCTTTAAAATAGAGAAACCCTCTTCACCACCGAGATCTTTATCTTAGTAACTATCATCTTTTAATGAAATACAAGTATTTCTACACAGTCTGTTTCAAATCCCATGACAGACAAAGGGGTGATGTTCCATTATCCATCAGGTTTTAACAATACAGGATAATTGACTGTGTTTGTCTATTACTCATCGTTATTGTTAAAAATTAGGCCTTTGTTACTGACAAGGGTAAAACTTAGCTAGGCAGATCAATATAATTATTTCTCTCCTCAAATAATAGGAGGTATGAAGATAATGACTAGCAAGGAAATAAATTCTGCCTTTCATTAACAGTACACGTTCCAGGAAAGACTTTGTCAGTTCCCCAACAAAAGACCATCCCTAAGGTTCCACAGTTGAATGTGTCAGAAAAATTTTCTGCAACTCTGAAACCTTTCTAAATGCCTCACCCAAAATGCATACTCTTTGCCAGGTATCAATGGATCACACCTGTAATCTTAGCTGCTGAGGAGACTGAGAGCTGGGGATCACAATTTGAAGCCAGACCAGGCAAGAGAGTCCAGAAGACATTTCTCTCCAATTAAACACACACACACACACACACACACACACACACACACACACACACACACACACACACAGAAATAACAGAAGTTGAGCTGAAGTGGTAGAGCAAAGCCTTGGCACAAAAGCTCAGGAACAATGTTATGCCCTTAGTACAAGTCCCAGGACCTGCACAAAAAGATAAAAAAGCATATTTTCTGCACAGCTAATGTCAAAATCATAAGAGGAAAATGGAGACGTGACTCAAATGGTAGAGCACCCGACAAATCCAAAAAAGTCAAATAAGAGTTCCAGGCCCTGAGTTCAAGCCCCAGAACCAGTGCACATGTGTGTGTATGCATGTGCATAAGCATGTGCGCACACACACGTATACACATAAACACACACATCAGCCTCTAAAAATGATAGGAAAGCTTGCACTGGTGGTTCATACCTGCAATCCTACTACCAGGGAGGCTGAGATCTCAGGATCATGGCTCCAAGCCAGCATGGGAAGGAACGTTCATTAGACTCTTAACTCCAGATAACCATCAAAAAGCTGGAAGTGGAGCTATGACTCCAGTGGGAGAGTGCCAGCCATGAGCAAAAAGCTGAAGTACAAGCCGGGCGAGGTTGCTCACGCCTGTAATCCTAGCTACTCAGGAGGCTGAGATCTGAGGATCAAGGTTCAAAGCCAGCCCGGGCACAAAAGGACCGGAGACTCCTATTAACCTCTAGAAAAATGGGAAGTGGGGCTTAGCTCAAGGCTAAGGAGGTAGCCTTGAGCAGAAGAGCTTGGGGACAACACCCAGGCTCAGGGGTAGGGCAGTAGCCTTGAGCTGAGGAGCTCAGGGACAGCGCCCAAGCTCCATAACCCACAAAAAAGAAAAAAAGAAAGGGCCGGGAGTTTGGCCTAGTGGTTAAAGTGCTTGCCTCGCATGCGTGAAGAACCGGGTTCGATTCCTCGGTACCACATGCATAGAAAAAAGCCGGAAGTGGTGCTGAGGCTCAAGTGGTAAAGCTCTAGCCTTGAGAAAGTCCAAGGACAGTGCTCAGGCCCTGAGCTCAAGGACTGGCAAAAAAAAAAAAAGGAAATGAAAGCTAAAGTCCATTGCTCAGGCACACAAGCCCCAGTACTAACACACACACACACACACACACACACACACACACACACACACACACGAAAAGGCTTCGTAATTGTGTGCTCATATTTTATGATTTCATTATAGGCCAGTTCCCAGTCCTACATTACTGAGGGACATCAGTTTCCAGAAGGTCAGAATGCAAAGAAGAAAGCACAGACCGAACACCTTCTTCAGTGATAGAATAACAGCTTTGCTCTCCAAAGACAGATTCTCTGGCTGCATTCACACTTGGGCTCCACATGCTTTCTTTGGAAAATACTTGTCATGAAATTTTATGATCTGTTAAAGAAAAAAAAAAGTGTAAGAATGCTCCTTCTTACCTACCTCACGAGGATGTTGAAAAAATTAAAATTAGATAGTTGTGAATTGTTTCTAAGTCTCCTAGGAAAGACTGAAGATGGGTTTTGTGGATAAACTTGTTCACTGCAATCTTCAAATAATTGGAATTATTCTACCTCAGTCATCTCCCATTAAGAGTCCAGGATTCTGGTGACCAAATAGAACTTTCCTAAGTCTCCTAAACACTGTTTAAAGCCATCCACCCATATCCCGAAAGAACTGAATACATGACTGACAAAAAGAAAATAAAATGCATCATCATTCCAAACCCTTCCTGGATTAGTCAGAGGAGAAATTGTAGCAGCTCTGCCTCGAAGAGTACCGGAACTATGTGAACCTCCCCTACTTCTTATTCTGTAAACACATTTTCCTTTGTCTCCTTCCAAATACAAAAATGAGCAAATGCATCACCAGCTGTTTGTACACCCTCTTCACATCTGTACATGTCAGTGTTTTCTATTTCTTTTGTATGCGGTGTGTGTGTGTGTGTGTGTGTGTGTGTGTGTGTGTGTGTGCCAGTACTGCTCTCAGTTGACTGTTTTGCTCAAGGCTGGTACTCCACTACTTGAGCCACACCACTACTTCTGGCTTTTTGCTGATTAACTGGAGATAAGAGTGTTGAGGATTTGATTCCCTGGGCTGGCTTTCAACCCTGATCCTCAGATCTCAGCTGCCTGAGTTCCTAGGATTACGGTCATGAGTCGCCAGCACCCAGTTTCTCTAGTCTTCCTCTGGAGCTTTCACTGATGAAGAGCTGGCTTACCCCCAGCTAAGCCTATCTCCATACACCTTGGCTCAAAGCACTATTATCCTTGGCAGCATGCTGTTCCAACTCAGCAGAATCCTGGAAGGTGAGAATTTCCCAGACCAGGTTCTCAGAATTCCATGACTCAGCCAAGATCAGCAACTCAGAAAGATTACTGAAGTTGGGCTGGGAGTTTGGCCTAGTGGTTAAAGTGCTTGCCTAGCATGCATGAAGACCCGGGTTCGATTCCTCGGTACCACATACATAGAAAAAAGCCAGAAGTGGTGCTGAGGCTCAAGTGGCAGAGCTCTAGCCTTGAGAAAGTCCAAGGACAGTGCTCAGGCCCTGAGCTCAAGCCCAGGACTGGCAAAAAAAAAAAAAAAAGATTACTGAAGTTATCGATGGCTAGTGTCTGATTCAGGAGGCACAACCTCCTAAGGAATCTGACTTCATATACCTCTCCTGCCCACTCTGCCCCCTGCTTTATGTACATTCTCCATTAAAACCTTCCCCAGAGAGGCAATTTCTGGTAAGTGTTCTGTTACAGTTCAGGGTCTAACTGGGGTGTGTTACACTTAGAAAGTGTGGAGGAAAGAGGACCCAAGACATCACTCAGCCATAGAATTTCTGTCTGGCAAGCGAAAGGCCTTGAGTTCAAAGTGTGGGAAGAAGAAGAAAAGAAGAAGAAGATGAAGACGAAGACGAGGAAGCGGAGGAGGAGGAGGAAGAGGAGGAGGAGGAGGAGGAGGAGGAGGAGAGCAACAACAACACAATGTTATAATAAGAGGTCCTCAATCTAAGCTAGCTCAGTCAACAGCCACCAGGCTCTAGCTGCTCAGGTGGTTGAAATTGGATTCCAGTTTGAAGCCAGAAGGGGCTGGGAAAGTCTGAGACTCTCACCTCCAATTAACCAGCAAAATGCCAGAAGTGGAGCTGTAGCACAAATGGTAGAGAACTAGCTTTGAGCTTAAAAGCTAAGGAACAGACAAACACACACACACACACACACACACACACACACACACACACACACACACACACACACACACTTGAAAATAACTAAAGCAATAGGGCCATGTCTCAAGTGGTAGAACTCGAGTCTAGCAAGTGCTAAGTCCTAAGTCCAAACTGATTCAGGAAAGAAGAAAGGAGGGAGGGAGGGATGGAGGGAAGAATGCACTCTTCAAAGCTTAAGGACTGTAGCAAGACCCTTCAGAAAGGAAGTCTCTCCCCTTGGCTTTTAGACTAGCTCAAATAGCATGTTATTTCTGGTATAACCATAAAAGGCACAAAGAGCATAAAAGCAGTCTTCTTTCTAAATTCTGGGAGTCTCAGCCTAGGATATAGTAAAGGTAAGATTGTGTTATCTGGGCTTTCAACTTTCTTAACTGGAGGAAATTCCAGTGTGGCGCAGAGGCTAAGGCCCAGGGTCTCCTCTACCGTCCTCCTCCCCATAAGAACTGTGACCCCTTGCTTACTTCTTGGCTCCCATGCAGAAAACACAAAGAGCTTCTTTTTAGAAAACAGCTAAAAGAAATGTGTTGGTTTGTTTGGGCTCTCGTAGCATTTCAGAGAGCCCTGTAAGGGGCTATGGCCATGTCAGGTACAGCGTGTGATGGTTTCCCTAGCCTGCATTCTCTGTCGGTACAACTGGAGGCAGTGGTTCACAAGTCAGTCTTGAAGGTGCTTGGTGAAGCAGCTCAAACCCACACTGAAGTAAGACTCAGCACACAGCCTATGAGATTGCTATCTCCAATTAGCCAGCAAAAAGCCAGAAGTGGCACTGTGCCTCAAGTAATAGCATCAAAAAGCTAAGGGAGAGCATCTAGGCCCCAAGTTCAAGACCCAGGATAGGCACAAAAAAGTAAATAAATTTTTAAAAAATAGAAGCTGTGCAATAAGCATAAGTAAAGGCACTTTACCATTCCTACTGAAGGAAATTAGAATTAAAAACATTCAGAGGGCTGCTGCGTTTTGACCCATGTCTGGAATCCTAGCACACAGGAGGCTGGTCAGCCTTCATTACTCTCCTGGCTTCTTCCCTGAAGCAGCTCACCAACCACATGTGCAAAGGAGTGTTGACTCTGCTTCTCAACCATCCATTTGTGCTTCCTCCCTGCCTTGTTGGCACTGAGGGTTAAAATCAGGGCTTTATGCTTGCTTGGCAGGTGCTCTACCAATTGAACCATGCCCCAATTCATCCCCATTCCACCCCCCACCTTCTTTTGCCAGTCCTGGGCTTGAGCTCAGGCCCTGAGCACTGTCCTTGGACTTTCTCAAGGATAGAACTATACCTCTTGAGCCTCAGCCCCACTTCTGGCTTTTTTCTATGTATGTGGTACCAAGGAATGGAACCCGGGTCTTTGTGAATGCTAGGCAAGCACTCTACCACTAAGCCAAACTCCTAGCCAACACCCCCTTTTTTAATAAGCTGATTTAGACAAGAGTACTTTTGTATGTAGGTGAAGGGTTTGTTGTTTGGTTGGTTGGTTCTGTTTTGGGGGCTTATTTTTGTTTTTGTTTGTGCTGGTACTGAGCTTTGAACTCAAGGCCTGTGCACTATGCTTTCTCTTTTTTTACTCAAGCCTGGCACTCTTCCCCTTGAGTCACAGTTCTACTTTCAGCCATTTGATAGTTCATTAGAGATGAGAGTCTTATAACCTTTTCTGTCCAGACTGGCTTAGAACCACTATCCTTGGATCTCATTCTGGCTCCTGACTAGCTAGTATTACATGCATAAGCCACTGGCACCCAGCCTAGACAAGGGTTTTGACTGAAAGCACAGAATTCACTAAATAGGTTCAAAGAGAAAAGAAAGGATGATAAAAAATATTTTTGCATATACAAGAAATTAAATATAGGAATAACACTTACAGTGTAAGTTTTGGCTGTACAGTAGCTGAATTCTGTAAAAGAACAAAGTCTGCTATTCTGACATCACCATTCGTCATCACTCGATTTAGAGGAGTAAGTGGAAACACTATGACCTCAGAAATGCAAGGACTTCGAATAGCTCAGCCTAACAATGAGTGATAAAATCACAGCAGAGGAGCCTGGAATTTGGCCTAGTGGTAGAGTGCTTGCCTAGAATGCACAAAGACCCTAGTTCGATTCCTCAGTACCACATACATAGAAAAAAGCCAGAAGTAGTGCTGAGGCTCAAGTGGTAGAGATCTAGCCTTGAGAAAGTCCAAGGACAGTGCTCAGGCCCTGAGCTCTAGCCCAGGACTGGCAAAAAAAAAAAAAAAGAACAGAAAATCACAGCAGAGATAAGGCTATATAAAGCATCTGTTAGGTGATAGGAAAAGAAGTGGTAAGATTTTAAAGCTAGGTGTCACAAAATACTGGATTTACACTGAGATTCTATTATCTTCAGTTACAATCAAAGGATAAATTTGCAACAATTTTGTCTAATTATCTTAATTAGCTTTCTGTTTTCAGTTCTGGAATCAGACAACATGGAATAAAATTGGTCCATGAAATAGAGTCAGTGGTTTCCATAGGCTGAGCAGAGGAGCTTGGTTTTTATAGACCGATAAAAAGCAGAAATGTATCCATGCACTGATGACTCACACCTATAATCCTACCTACTCAGGAGGCTGAGATCTGTGGATCATGGTTCAAAGCCAGCCCTGGCATAAAAGACCATGAGACTCTTATCTCCAATTAACCACTAGAAAATGGGATCTGGGGCTGTGGCTCCAGGGGTAGGGCAGTAGTCTTGAGCTGAAGAGCCCAGGGACGGTGCCCAAGCCCAGAGTTCAAGCCCCATACCCCCAGAGAATAAAAAAGAAGTCTGTGAGTCTTATCTCCAATTAACCACTAGAAAACCAGAGGCCCAGAGTTCAAACCTCACAACTTACCAAAAAAAAAAAAAAAAAAAGCAGAAATGGAAGAAAGTCAATTTTGATGTTTGGAAGTTGAAGATAGGACAGAAAATTATTGGCTAACATCAGCTTTATAAGATTAAGGCAGAGCAAACTTCATACCACGACAGTTAAGACTCACTTATTTGGTTGGGAAATTGTTGCCTCTTACTCCTGCTGTGTGTGTGTGTGTGTGTGTGTGTGTGTGTGTGTGTGTGTGTGTGTGTGTGTGTGTATGTGTGTGTGTGTGTGTGTGTGTACTGGGGCTTTAAACTCATGGTCCGGGTGCTGTCATGAGCTTTTGTATTCAACATAGTGTGCTACTATCAACTCATAGCTTCTCTTGTGGCATCTGGGCTATAAGATTTTCATGACCTTTCCTGCCTGGACTAGCTTCAAACTACAGTCCTCAGATGTCAGCCTCCTGAGTAGCTCCGATTAAAGACTTGAGCCACTCCTGCTTCACTCCTGCTTTCTCAGAGGTCAAACAGCTTAGCTTCTGCTTGGTAATGTGGAACTTTAGCCTGGGTGACTCCATTTTGATTTTTAGTGTCATCTGTTGAGGTTCAGAGAGGGAGCTTTGTCAGAAACAATGGAATCCAACAGATTTTATTTAACACCATGCTAAATATTCCCATAATTGAAATTATTATAGGAAAGCCAGTTTTGGTGCAGGAGTCTGAAATTCTCTATAGATCATTCCTTCCTGCCATTGAAGAGAGGAAAAAAAATGTTATTGTTACTACTAGTATGTTGCAGAGAGTGGCTACCATTTCATAAGTCAGGCAGTGAGTACAGTTTCTTGAACAATGTCACCCCTTCCTTTACCCCAGTTTCCCCCTCCCATCCCAAGTTACATAAACCATTTTCCACATAGTGTACACTGAGCAAGGTCTGGGCCCTAACTCTAAGCATTTGTTGCTCAAGGCTAGTGCTCAACCACTTGAGCCACAGCTCCACTTCTGGCTTATTTTTGAGTAGGGGGCATTTTATTAGCGCTAGGTCTCATCGCTGCTCATTGACAGCTCACATCTGTAATCCTAGCTTCTTATGAAGCTGAGATATGAGAATTGTGGTTCAAAACCAATCGAGGCAGGCAAGTCTTGGAGACTCGTTTGTTTGGGGGTTTTTTGTTTGTTTGTTTCTTTCTTTCTTTCTTTCTTTCTTTCTTGGGGGGGGGGGGTTGTTGTTATTTTTGGCGAAGCCTGGGACTTAAACTCAGGGCCTGAGCACTGTCTCTGAGCTAGCACTCTACTACTTGAGCCACAGTGCCATTTCAGCTTTTTCCTGTTTACATGATACTGAGGAACCAAACACAGGACTTCATGAATGCTACTTATTATAATAATTATTATTATATTTCAACACTAAGTTTCTAAAGAACGTAGAATTGACTATCTAATCAGAGCTCAGAACGAGGGCAATCTGAAGACTTGCTGAAACCTCCCTGGACTGTATTCACTGCACCATGGTGAGCTTCCACCTCTGCTTCTTCTCTTGCCTGGCTTCCTCCAGGCAAACCTGTGTTGCTGGACAGTCAGCTGCCTATATCTCAGAGCCTGCCACCACCAAGAAAACCCTGCAGAATTCTTCAGTATAGATTCTTAATCTGACCAGCTTATGTCAAATCTATAGTTTGGTCCTTTCAACTGACTAAAAGCTGGGATTTTACATTATCACCAAAGCTAAAGACCACATTGCCTCCTTCCTTGAATCTCAATGCAACCCTGAGTTCAAATTCTACTCCATACAGAAGCAAAACTGTTATGTAAATCTACTGGAATCTATTTCTTTGAACAAATGTGAAGATGGGATTGATGGCTGGAGCTTCTAGTGCTATCTTGAGCCTTGAACAAAATGGCCATACCCTTGAGACAACAGTGTATGAGAAGGCAGACGCCTGAATCACCAATGAGCATGGAGTCCTCACAGCAGGTCTAGGCTGCCTAGATTCAGGATTCTTTACTATGACAGAGACTTTCATATGACAGACAAGGATATGTCTTTCTTATTTAAGCAGATATTTAGAGGGTTTCTGTTACTGGTAACCAAACTTAAACCTAGATGCTAGTTGTCATTGGCCAAAGCAGTGAGGGGAAACTGCCTCTGTAGTGAAATCCCCAAGTCCAAGAAGGTTTCCAGGAAAGGGCACAGCAGGCACAGCCTTTGGGGCAGTGTCCCCAGTAGTTGAGTTCCATTGCTAAATGACCTTGGTCTGTGTAGTTGGGAAAAGTCTGGGAATAGGGAGATACTGCGCAACAGAGGCGAGGGAAACAATGATCACTCAAGGGCAGCAGGCTCTGGGGACTTGGAGTTGTGAGGACATGGCTTCAGGCCAGATCAGCAGTGCCCTGAACAGATGGAAGTCAATTGTCCTGCTAATAATTGAAGAAACATTGGTTATATTTTTAAGGGATCCAGTTAACTCACTCCCTTTGGCTACTTAGTGTTATACTTTATAAGCAGCAAAGTCACTTAGGATAATAAAGCCCCCAGGCCTGAGAGCAAACTGCTGGGATTTTTTTTTTCCACATCTCAAATGGCTTTCCTCCACGGAAGGAAAGATACCTTGAAGTAACAGGTTTCAAATGTATCTCCATCCTTCACCCCTTCAATAAGAAATATAAAAAGAATCATGAAAAAAAAATCGGGACCAGGAGCGTGGTCTTAGTGGTAGAGTGCTTGCCTAGCATTCATGAAAGCTGGGGTTCGAGTCCTCAGTACCACATATAAGGAAAAAGCCAAAAGTGGTAGAGTGTTAACCTTGAGGGAAGCCCAAAGACAATGTCCAGGCCCTGAGTTCAAGCCCCAGGAGTGGCAAAAACAAAAAAACAATATTACCAGATTCACCTCAAATACCTGACAAGTTAGGAGAGTCCAGATCAGGTTTCCAGAACTACATTTTCAGCAGTCACAGACTCACCATCTTTTCCTTCCATCTCCCTAAAAGCTGTTAATTGATTGAGGAAATTGGCTCAAACATCAACTGATTTGAATGCATACAATTCCATCAAAGGAATACGTATCATTTTTTTTAAAACAAAAAGCTTGTCTTCTATACAACTGTATCCAACAGGGCTCTGGCCTTTCTGTGCATTTTTATTTCTTCTTCAGCAAATAAAACCCCAAAAGTTTGTGCATAGCCCTTGTTTGCAGAAGCACCCCACTGGCAAAGACAGTGCTTCAAAGCAGCCTCGCTCCCCTAGGTCACAGCACCGCAGGCACACACTCAGACACAAAGGCCATACACTTGAAAGCAGGGATTTAAGGCAGGAATCAGTTGAATTCAGAATAAAACAACAACAATGAAAGATGTTCTGAAAGAGAACACAAGAGGCAGGAGAAAATAATTTATTCTCAGGCAACAGGGTGAGTCCCTGAGAAAGATCTCAACTTATATACACAGGAAATCTTTACGGAAATAAAGAAGCTATAATGGGGAATGTGATGTGCCCAGATAGTGGGTAGCATGGATTATTTGTGAGTGTGTCTGTGAAAACACCTCTAGAAGATATGAGCATCTGAATCCATACAGTGGGTTCAGTAAACTGCCTTCATCAAGGTACTGGTCATTAGGCAATTTGGAAGGAGCTGATGCAAAGGTGAAGAAGGGTGAATTTCCTGTCTACTTGAACAGAGGCATCCATCTTCTGCTCTCCGATGGTCAGCATGCTAGACTGCCATACTTAGGTTCTCAGGCTTCAAACTCAGGTAGGAACTACACCACCAACGCTCCATCTTGCAGACAGCAGATTATAGAACTTCTCAACCTCCATAATTAAAAACCTATCCCGAATAATAAATCCCTTCCTCTATGTTTTTATACTGGTTTTTGTTTCACTGGAAAGTGCTAATGGGAAAAGTGAAAGACTGTTTCTTTAATGATTACTGTTGAATGTTCATTTGTATTTGGCAGATATTCAAAGGGAAGCAGAGAAATGAGTAGACAGGAGGAAAGGCTCAGAGATGCTCTAGTTGGAAACTTTTAGCATAGGAAAAATATAGGTGGATTATTTAGAAGTAAAGCTTCCTACATCTCTGGTTAGGGCTGCATATTTTGCTTTTTTTACTTGGTCTAACATAAGAAGAGAGAACAAAAATTAGCAAAGCTATTGCTTAGTCATCATTTCTTGACCATTTTGTGCCTGTTGTTAGCGAAGTCACTTCAGCTTCCAGGGTTGAGATAGCCATCGGCGTGCTGCAAGTCTGATACACAACAGGCTGGCTTCCCAGGCTGTCCATTGTAGATAAGGGGATTGGTTTCCTGAGCAGAAGCCTGTGGATCAGAGCTCTATTGACATATTTGGTCTGGCTGTTGTCCATTTGTGTATTCTATCTCTCATCTTTCAGACAACTGACCTCTAGCCAGCAAGGTCATCCAGCTTTTCTAGAGAGCCAGTTTGGGACAGTTAATTCGAACAGGTCTCCTTTTCCTGGGGGCTAAAGAAGACCCCTGTGAGTCATCATCTCTTTTCTCTGGGGATACAAGCAGTGAGAGAGGAAGGTAAGGAGGGTGGTAATGGCAGCAGGGAACCCTCAGAGAAGGGGATGGAGAGTACCCCTTGGCTCCCAAGCAGGGGTCAGAGCCCAGCAGACGTCTTTGAACAATTACTGATGCTGCAGGTTCATCTCACCCCATCCCCAAATTCTTATTTAACCCAAGACTGGTATCAGATTTTTTTTTCCCACATGATTTTAAGGTACAGTCAGATTGGCAGCTAACAACCAAAATGAATAGCCATTGAGAGACCCAGGGAACAAATATTTAGCCATTAGTGAGAATGACATCAGGGCATTTAGCCAGGAAGACCTCCAGTCTTTCCATCTCATAATATTGAGGTTTAGGAATAGAAAATGCAGAGTGAAGTAGCAAATTAGGCAAAGTTTAGCCTGTGAGAATTAGTGACCACCCCCCCCAACCCCGCAAAGAGCATGCTACAGCACTGGAGGAAATACTACCCATGCTAAGTGGCATCCTTCATTTATTTATTTTATTTGTTATTTCTTTTATTTATTTCTTCTTTTTAAGAAGCCAGTTTATTATGACATTATTTCTCACATACTGTGTGGGAGGTGTATATTGTGTTTCCAATCTATATAAAACTCATTTATTTCTCACTTCAAATAAAATATCAATAATTGAATGTTGACTGTAATAACTCTCCAAAAATCACACAGACACAGACATACACACAACACACACACCCTTTATTTCTTCTTGTCTTCAGATTTTCTAGTGTCTCCATTTGAGTTTGATGCACTGTCTCCCCCTGGTGGAAGTCTACAGAAAAGACACCACACCGCTTGGGGAGTGTGTGTGTGTGCCCGCTCACACGTGCACACTGGTACTAGGGCTTGAAATCAGGGCCAGATGCTCTCCCTTAGCTCTTTTCACTCAAGGCTAGCACTCTGCCCTTGATCCACAGTTCCCCCTTCTGGCTTTTTGATGGCTAATT
Source organism: Megascapheus bottae (assembly GCF_031878675.1). Taxonomy (NCBI): domain Eukaryota; kingdom Metazoa; phylum Chordata; class Mammalia; order Rodentia; family Geomyidae; genus Megascapheus; species Megascapheus bottae. The sequence goes on along the minus strand of NC_143516.1, from coordinate 37,991,082 downwards.
AGTTATAGGAGTCTCAGACTTTTCTGCCCAGGTTGACTTCAAACTGTGAAAGCCAGATCTCAGCCAACTGAGTTAGGTAAGATTACAGGTGTGAGCCATCGGCACACAGCCCCCGGTCCTCACACTTGATTTAACTTGAGCATGTTGTACCTGAAAATACTGATTACACTAGTTACCCTGGGCCCCTAGCAGGATACTCTCTTTGAACAAAGTCATGTGCATAAGCTCAACAAACACAAGTTAAAATAAAGCTATGGTTCCCCGGGATATTCAACATGGATATTCTCATCATTAGTAGTAGAAATATTATTATTTGGCCAGTCCTAGAGCTTGAACTCAGGGCCTGTCCCTGAGCTTCTTTTGTTCAAGGCTAGCACTCTACCACTTGAGTCACAGTACCAATTCTGGATTTTTCTGTTTTATTTTGTTTTGTTTTTCCAGTCAGGGCCTGGGCACTGTACTTGGGCTTTCTCAAGGCTGTACCAATTGAGACACAGCACCACTTCTGGCTTTTTCTATGTATGTGGTACCAAGGAGTGGAACCCGGGTCTTTATGCATGCTAGATCTGCACTCTACCACTAGGCCAAACTCCTGGCCATCTGGCTTTTTCTGTTCATGTGGTTCTGAGGAATCAAACCCAGAACTTCATGCATGTTAGGCAATCATTCTACCACTAAACCATATTCCCAACCCAAAATTAGTATTTCCAAACATCAAACAAAATTCATCTTCCCCCAGGATTATTTTCCCCCTTAGACTTCTTTACCTACCTGAATAGAACCTCATTCCCCAATCACTTAATCAAAAATAAAAGAAGAAAAGAAATGAAAACTTCTTGAGGAGTCAAAATACATATGGACATAGTAAAGGTTCTAATTAGACGTGATACAGGTAACCAGGTTATATTTATTTAAGTTAGTAATTCCCAAACACATGAAACCTAGTTCCCTTCCCTAATAATTTTTTAACATCAGCAAAATAATTCTTGGTTATATTGAGCAGCTGATTGAGTGACCATGCAATCAGCAAATGAACTCTTCAGCTACACTATTCAGTCTTCAAAAGTGCTGAGGCAAACTCAGCTGTACAAGAAACCCACTCTCAATTCTTTGTGGCAGTAAAAGACACAAACCTTAGGTGGTTGTGATGATTAACCTTTTCTTTTTACTTTTGTGATGGTTAATCTTATCAACTTGGTCAGGCTGATGAAGGCCTAGGAGACTGGTCAGGCAACCCGCTGGGGTATATGAAGAAGGGTGCCTGATTACATCATGAGGACTCTGGTAAATGGTTTCATCCATTAATGAATTCAAGAGTTGAATACAGCATTAGGAGGAGGTGGAACTATAAAAATAGGGGCCTGATTGGAGGAAGCAGGTCATTGCAAGTGGGGCATACTTCTAGAAATTATATCATACTCTGGCCCCTTCCTGCTACTCCTGTTTCCCAGCTGCCATGAGCTGAAGAGGTCTGTTGAAGGATGCCCTACCTCCTGTCACCAACAGGGACTGAAATCATGTTCCAAAAGAAATCTTTCTCCTTGTTTCTCATAGGTATTTGGTCACAGCAACAGTAAACTAATGGATGAAGAGCCCCAGAATTTATGCTACATTTGTAGGAAGCCCCACCTTCATCTTCTACAATCATTACTGGCTGAGAGGAAAAGAGTCTACCACCAGTACTAGCAGGCACCATGTTTTGTCTTCATTTACATATAGGAAGCATTATGGAATCACCACATACTTTTACTTAGAGGGACTAAATACTTTGATGATAACTCAAGGAGGTCATGCACAACTCTACAATTGTCAGTGGTTTAAATGTTTCCTGTACATCGTCCCTCTTGAGTAAAAAAACATCAAAATCTATATGGCTTCCTGAGTTTATGTAAATGAACACAGATCCTTAGCCAGCAGATCCAAAAGACATCTTACCTATTTAATAAGTGATTTGTTGGGGGGTTTTTTGTCTTAACAAAAATGGAGCTATATCCCTATGAAATCAATGGTAGATTTCTAAGTCTTCTGATATATTTTGTATCATTCCCTAATATTGAAAACAGAAGGTATCTAATTAAACTTTCACTCAGTACAAAAGTTATTTGAACCTGTTCTGGACTTTCAGTTGTGCTTTGAGCAGTGGTCTCTGGGACTATGTGCTATCATTTCACATCATCTACAGCTTTGATGTAGAAGCTGAGGCCCTGAGGGCCTGGACACACTCTCCCACCAGCCTGGTGGCTTCCAGAGCAGAGCCCCAATGCACAGAGATGCCTCCACTCCCGTGGCCATAGTTATGGACCACAGGTAGCTTCTGTCCCCCTCGGGATAGGACTTCCTTCTGCAACCGCACGCCTGGCCTGTAGGGCCTCAAGCCCACCTTTTCCTTGATGTCATAGGCCCTGTGGAGGGAAGGCTCCAAAGCACAGCATCGTGAAAAAATATCTCTGCTAATGTCTGCATCTGGGGACAGATTCCAGTCTTCTTTTTGCCTAGTTCCACCCAGGGTGACATGGGATACCCCGGGGTAAATATATGTCACCCCACTCACATCTCGAACAAAATGTTTCATCCAAGGAGCCTGTACTTGGAGTACTTGGCCCCTTACTGGAACTACTGTGGGGTCACCCACAAGTTGTTGGCTTCCCAGGCCTGAACAGTTGACCACAATGTCAAAGGATGGATGGAGCTCCCACAAATCTTGAATTTGCCTGGTGAGTAGCAGGCCTCCACTTCTCTTTACCCTGGGGAGGAGAGAACATGGATGAGTCTTAGTAGCTCAGTCACTTCCTGAAGTGATGTACAAAAGAAAAATGAGGCAATGATGCAATCAACAAATACATGAGCACTGCTGGGGCCAATAAAAAAGGCCAAATTCCAGCCATCCGCTGCTTTCAGTCCTTGGAAACTGAGGAGTTCTAAAATTGATCCTAGAAGAATACTTATTTTGAAAACCCCAAAGGAAATGATACTTCTTGACCTTTTATGTTTTGTAGATCTTCTATATGTAAAAATAAATATCAAGATAATCCAGTTGTTTTAAATGCCCAAGTATTTCTTGTTTGTACATTCATTTAACACTGGGTTTATCATCGTGGTTATGTTGTTGGATAGTGTTAACTCTTGAGTGTTCTTTTGTATTCATTTGTTCTCTTTAACTGGATTGTTTATATACATAAACACACACATACACTCACACATTCTATGCCTGCATGGTTGTGTGTAAGAAGAACACAAAATATTTGCAGCTCATGGAGTAAGTGACAACTGTTGAGAATTCATTTTTTCAGACCAAGTATACCAATAAACAGGGGAAAAGGCTTATTCAGTAATGGGGCTTGAGCCTAGGGCTTCCCTCAAGTCAGGAATGCTACTACTTAAGCAACAGCACCACTTTAGACATTTTTTTTTCTTGCTCACTGGCGATGAGTCTCATGGACTTTTCTACTGGGGCTGGCTTTAAACCTGTCTGAGATCTAAGACTCCTGAGTAGCTAAGACTACAAGGCTGAACTATCAGATTCAAGATCTTGTAATCATTTTTAAATTATAGGGGGAAATAAACATAACATACAACTTAACATTTGACCATTTTGAAGTGTGTATTTCAATGGTGTTAAACTCATTCATAGTCCTGAACATCCAATACCACGATTCACTCCAGAATGTTCCTCATCTCACAGAATGGAAACTCTCCAGCCATTAAAAATAGCCCCTAATAATCTTATCATCTTAATCTCTCATAATCCTATAATCTTACTCATGGTTTGAGTGTAGAATATAAAAGATTTAGTATAAGACACACTCGGGGATTCTGTTCAACCCAGGCAGACTGAATGTCTAGAAGCAAGTCACTGCTAGGAGGGAGGAAAGTGGGTGTAGATAGCTGGCTGATAAAGTTCTAAACCCACACCTCTATAGCTTAATGCACAACCTCTCGGTTTGTCTGTCTGAGAACCTGCAAACTACAGAGTGGCGCTGCACTAACATCATCTCTCTTTGACGCCTATAATTCTAGTGCATTTTAGGGAGAAGGGCTGATACCAGATATGGAGATGGCTCAATACCTTCCTGCCCTTGAGAGGGCAGAAGTAGTCATACTAATGGTTCAAGTACACCCCTGCAAGGCCAGATAAATGAGGGTTTCACAGGAGGAAAGATCAAACAGAAACTTCAGACACATAACTAAGGCATGGCTTGAAGCTGGTAAATGGTAGAGAGTAGGATTTGACCACTGTTTTTTTTTTTTTTTTTTTTTTTTTTTGCCAGTCCTGTGCTTGAGCTCAGGGCCTGAGCACTGTCCTTGGACTTTCTCAAGGCTAGAGCTCTACCACTTGAGCCTCAGCACCACTTCTGGCTTTTTTCTATGTATGTGGTACCGAGGAATCGAACCCGGGTCTTCATGCATGCTAGGCAAGCACTTTAACCACTAGGCCAAACTCCCGGCTGAAGAGATTCTTTTTTTTTTTTTTTTTTTTTTGCCAGTCCTGGGCTTAAGCTCAGGGCCTGAGCACTGTCCTTGGGCTTTCTCAAGGCTAGAACTCTACCACTTGAGCCTCAGCACCACTTCCAGCTTTTTCTATATATGTGGTACCAAGGAATGGAACCCGGGTCTTCGTGCATGCTAGGCAAGCACTTTAACCACTAGGCCAAGTTCCTGGCCCTTGACCACTGGTTTTAACTTGGCAAAAATCCTCCTACATAGACATAAAAATCTATGATGGGCTATATACTCCATAGACATAATGTTTTTTACATACATTAATATCTACCTATGACATACAAACCCTCAGCTTAATTTTAATTATGTTCTAAAATCTAAGTGCCAGTGATTATATATAGAGATTCCCTTCTTGAATACTTGTTTGTTAAACATGACATTTGAAATATGATATAAAAATCCATGTTAATAAATTCTTTAATTAAAAAAGAAGATTCCTTAAAAAAAAGGAGGGGTTGGCCAGGAGTTTGGCCTAGTGGTAGAGTGCTTGCCTAGCATGCACAAAAACCCAGGTTTGATTCCTCAGTACCACATACATAGAAAAAAGCCGGAAGTGGTGCTATAGCTCAAGTGGTAGAGGGCTAGTCTTGAGAAAGTCCAAGGACAGTGCTCAGGGCCTGAGCTTTAGCCCAGGACTGGAAAAAAAAAAATAAACAAAAAAAACACAAAACACTCCTTCCTCTAATGTTCTGTTCAACCTCACTTCTGGATTGGAATATTCAACTGAGATGAGGGCTTGAGGATTCGGCTCAGTGGAAAAATGTTTGCCTGGCAAGAACAAGTTCCTGAATTCAGTCTTCAGCTCAGCAACAAGGCAGGGGGCCGGGGAGAGAGAGAAAGAGGGAACTTGTTACCTGGTATATTGTATATACATTTGTTTGTTTATTTGAAATAAGGAAGGGATGGGGGAAAACAAGATGATTGGGAGGAGTGGGGGGAGGGAAAGGGGGACAAAAACATGAGAAGGGGTATCAAGGTTCAAGAAGTAATGTACCCATTACCTGATGAATATAATTGTAACCCCTCTATACATTATCCCAACAATAAAATACAATAAAAAGAAAGAAAGAGAGGGGAGAAGGAAGGGAGGGAGATAGAAAGGGAGGCAAAGAACACAAGAAATCTGGCAAACTTCCACAGGATGGAATCACAGAGACCCAATAGAGCCATGATAAAACTCACAGTGGTTGTAAAGGAAAACAAAGCCAGAGGTTTTTCTTTTTTTCTTTTAAATAGTAAAACCACTTGCTGATAAAATTATTTTAATACAGTATGTTATGAGCACAAGTTTACAGCTCTCAGTGAAACAGCAATTTGGAAATTTTGATTGTGTTTGTCCGATGTACAGTAAGATTAATTTTTCATTTTTTATTTTCAGGGTAATATAGAGAGAGGTTACAGTTACATTCGCCAGGTAGTAGGTGCATAACTTCTCATACATTGATACCCCTTCTCCTGGTTTTTGTTCCCAAGAGATGAATATTTTTATTTATTTTTTTTGCCAGTCCTGGGCCTTGAACTCAGGGCCTGGGCACTGTCCTTGGGCTTTCTGAAGGCTAGAGCTCTACCACTTGAGCCACAGCACTATTTCTGGCTTTGTTTTTTCTATGCATGTGGTACTGAGGAATCAAACCCTAGTCCTCGTGCATGCTAGGCAAGCACTCTACCACTAGGCTAAACCCCCAGCCCCAGGATGAATATTTTTAAAGGCAACATAACACTGTAAAGTCCCCCTCCCCGTGCCCCAATACTGGCACAGGAAAAACCACTAAATTGGGATCTTATGTGATTCTAACCGACACATCACAATGTATCTATTTATTTAGGCACTACTGAGGTTTGAACTCAGGGTCTTGCTTGCTAGGCTGCCACGCTGCTACTTGAGCCCAATAGCAATGTGATTTTAATCTTTGAAAAAGTGGCCACCGTGTGGAAGAATGAACTCTCTAACCATGGGCAGGGATGGGAGAGTGAAACTGGAGGAAAGTGAGAAGAAGGGTGACATTGTATAAAAAAAACAATAAAGAAATGTGGTCATTACCTGACTTATGAAAAAGCAACCCCTCTGTACACTTCAATAATAGAAATAAAATTCGATTTTTAAAAAAATACCACCAAGAAAAGACTTTGAGATAGGGTTTAGTATTTACTTGCTTTCCTAGTCAACCTTTGGAAGCTTTAATCCTTCCTCTAGAACTAGAGATTCTGATGCTGACTTCAAAGCTCGCTATAAAAAGGATGTATAGTTGCTCAAGAAAAACTTTTTACAAGAAAAACAAAAGGAGTTAGAGGCTTGTTAGACTACTGTATTAATACATGCCTGCCCTCTGCATCAATACCAGTTACATTTAATTATGACATTTGGATTTTGAGAGAAGTTTTAACTGATCATTATTTGAACATTATCTTGGTTACATCTTTTTTCTTTTAATAGATCGTGAACATTATATGCTCTGGCCATCCTAAGCAGAACTCAGAATTCTTTTCCACATTCAAGAAAGGAAGAGAACTTATCAGCTCTGGGATTTCAGCTGAATTTCTTAAATTCACTGAACTTGTTTCTTTCACTGTAACCTAGAAATTAGAATGCCAGGCTGGGGCTGAGGAGTTGTTATGTAAGAATTCAATACATGCAAATGTCTTTTTGTTCTATTCTAATAGTTCCCTGCTGGAAGCTACAGATGAAAGTCCAGCTTGTCAGTAGAGCCCAGTCAGACGATTGGTGCAGATGGGCTGTTGTGTGGCTATGCTAGGTTCCTGTCAGGCCTTGTCCCAAGTGAAAGCTTATTGAGTCTGCGTAGAAATTGGTGATCTTTATGCCGTTGCAATGTGGCTGTGCTGTGATGCCCAGCCATTCTTATATATCCCATATCCCATGGCAGATGCCTCAAGATGGCACCTGGGAAAAGAACAAAACCTGTCTCTAGACTCTGGATACTAACTTAGGTGACCAAGTACCTAAAACATTGCTTTTACAATCACGAGGCAGCTATTCTGAAAGCTTGGGTGACATTAGTTGGGAGAATAAAAAGCTTGGTGACTCTCCTTTTGTGGCTTTCTATAACTGAACAAGACATCGTAGAAAAAGCAGTCACTGCCTCCACCTCCACAGAAGAGGTGAGCACTACTCACTAAGCAATGCCAGCCCAGTGACCACTGATCACATCCTAAAACAGAGTACCCCCATTTTTGCTAAGCCTAGCAGTCTACCCTCTGTTGAAGCATCTGCCTGACCATGTGCATAGGAGGTAGGGGGTCTTTGGGGCCCTTCCTCCAATTCTATGGTCGCTTCAGGAAGGAAATTAAGCTGCTGTGCCTCTGAGCAGGATCAGGCTCTGCTGAGGCTTCATTCACACTTTCTCATACATACACACACACACACACACACACACACACACACACACACACACACACACACACAAATGCATGCAGGTACATGCACAGACACAGATGCATACATAGAACACTACCTCCCACCTCTGCTTCCCTCAGTGGTCTTAGAATCACAGTCAATTCCTGTATTCCACCTTTCATCCTCTGCCCAGTTGAAGCCCTGGTGGGAAAGGAATTACGGGAGCACTGAACAGGGGAGCAAGGGTTCTGTTGTGGAGATATTGTCCCAGCAGCCCTAGGAGGCAGTGGAGACTGAAGTAAGAAGCAGGTACATGGGGCGTTCAAATGGAAAATCAGAGCGAGAAGGAGGATGCGGCCGGCAACAAGCTCCAGCCAAGGCACAGAGAGCCACGCGCAGCCCTGCAACCCACAGGCCTGCAACCTACTTGCTGAAAGTAAAGACTTAATTATTTGGGGACTTAATAAAATTTGAGTAGTTTCAACCAGGCACCGGTGGCTCATGCCTATAATCCTAGCTACTCACTGTGCTGAGATGGGAGGACTGCAGTTCGAAGTCATCATGGGCAAGAAAGCTCGTGAGACACTTGTCTCCAATAAACTACCAAAAAGGCCAGTGCACGTGGTAGAGCACTAGCCTTGAGTACTGAAAACCTCAAAAACAACACCCACACCTGAGTTCAGGACTCAGGACCAGCACACAAATGTTTTTTGAATGGTTTCTAACTTGGCCCAAAGGAGACGTCTTCACACATCTTGGAGGCAGATTGTGCCTTATGTGGGGAATGTTTTCCAAGTAGGCCTCTGGGCTATGCACCTCCTGTGTAAACCTACCACCTAAGGCCTCTCCTAAAAGGGTGAGGCTTAGGTCACTAACCCTCAGCCCTGAAGAGGCACTAGCCCCCAGCATAGCAGCCTTGGAGATGGATTTCAGAGGCAGGAGGGGGACATCTCCCCACATAGGTGTAAAGCCAGCTCCCCTCTGAACCCAGGAAGATCTGCTGGCCAGAGAAGCAGCAGGATCTGCATCCTAAAAGTAATTGGAATAAGAAAACCAGAGCAAGTTTCTGAGCCAGTGTGTGAGCACAGATTGGAGAGGAGAGGTGAGGAGACCAGATGTTTGGGAGCCACATTGAAGATGACAGAGGCTTGGCATAGCCAGAACTGGGCTCCAAGCCCTGGATCAAGGAGGGCAAGGACAGGACTGGCTCTTCAAGATGCTTCACATGAAGACTATTAGATGTAGTAGTCCTGGGGTATACTGTGTATGTTAACTTGTGAATTAAACAAAAAAAAATGATTCCTTGATTCCAACCTAAAGAATGATGTGTTAGCCAGGTACTGGTTGCTCATAAGTATAATCCTAGATACTCAGGAGTTCTTGAGACTCTTATCTCCAATTAGCTATAAAAAGCCAGACCTAAAGCTGTAGCTCAAAGTAATAGAGCACTAGTCCTTAGCACAAAAGCTCAGGGACAGCCCCCATAGCCTGAGTTCAAGCCCCGGGACAAAAAGAAGAGGAAGTGGAAGTGGAAGAAGAAGGAGGAGGAGGAGGAAACACTCTTATCTCCAATTAATCACCAGAAAACTGGAAGTGATACTGTGGTTCAAAGGGTAGGGCGGTAGCCTTGAGCTGAAGAGCTCAGGGACAGCATCCAGGCCCAGAGTTCAAGTCCCACAACAAATAATAAATAAAATAAAAACTATGACCTGTGTGGCTGACTAAAGTCTCAGGGATTTTTCCTTGTGGGTTCTCAATGTCATTGGGCATCTAGGAGATTATCTTTGTGCTATTAAAAAAATAAATAAGATCTAATTTGCAATGAAAATTAGCTCTTTTTTCCTGGGAACTGGTATCATTTCAGAAGATGCTGAGCTGAAGCCATCTCTTTGGCTCACTGAGCAAAATGCTCACTTTTGAGTCAGAGCATGGAAGGCTGAACACGCACACTGTGTGCAAGAGCGTGGGAGGCACCAGAACAGAGCCTGAGTGAGAAGGACAGGAAGGAGGCAGGCCTGTGCTGCAGCCCACACGCAGAGCCGCAGGTGTCCCACCCACCCCCATGCTGCCACCGTGCCCTGCCTGAGGACTCCCCACCCTGTAAGGCCTGCCTTGACCTGAGTGGAGCCCCGCAAATTCTCTTGATGTGGATTCTAATTTATTACAAAGAGGAACTCCTGGGAGCCAAGCAAAAACGCAAGTTCAAGGTATTGAGAGCTGAATTTAGTAAGGAAGCAATTACATAACTCAGTTAAACCCTCCATGTTAGTGTTCCTATTCATGACAAAAGAAAAAAAACAAAGCCAGTTTCTACTGCAAATGAGGGAACAACTAAAAAAGAATTTCTAATAAGCATAAGATTTTTCTCATCCACAGAACTAAAGTTAATCTTATCATTTTATAGGTAGGAGGAGAGTCTCTAACCATTACCATTTTTCAGACAAGGAAATCAAGGTCCTGATTCAGTTAGTGTGTTTTTCCTATAGAGATAAAGGATAGGAAGGCATCCTGGTGCCACTGAAAATAGACAGGGAAGCTACTGTGGAAGCTGAGATGTGAGGATCCCAGTTCAAAGCCAGCATGGGCAGAAAAGTCCATGAAACTCTTATCTCCAACGAACCAGCAAAAATCTAAAAGTGGAGGTGTGGCTCAAGAGATAGAGTACCAGCCTTGATCAAAAAAGAAAAAAAGCAGGCCGGGAGTTTGGCCTAGTGGTAGAATGCTTGCCTAGCATACATGAAGACTCGGGTTCAATTCCTCAGTACCACATACATAGAAAAAAGCCAGAAGTGGTGCTGAGACTCAAGTGGTAGAGCTCTAACCTTGAGAAAAAGAACCCAAGGACAGTGATCAGGCCCTGAGTCCAAGCCCAGGACTGGCAATCAATCAATCAATCAATCAATCAATAAAGCAAGCTTCCTCAATTCTAGCTATCTATCTATCTATCTATCCATCTCTACTTTAAAAAAGAAAAAAAAAGCTAAACAAACATATGAGGCCCTGAGTTCAATCTCCAGTACCTCCGTCCCTCTCAGAAAGCCAGCTTGCCACATCACACAAACATTGTATGTAGATTGTTTAGCAAAACCCTGGCCATTTGGTAAGGTATAGCGCAAAGGAGCCACAGCGGGGCCCCAGAGACTCCAGAGTATGTTTATAAAGAGTTATGCAGGCTTTACATTAGGACAGACAAAGCAACAGGAGCCTCAAGAGTTCATTCCAACTCACCTTTTCTCCAGCCATGGGAGGTAGGCAGAAGTTTCACACTTGAGAGTTGTAAAGGCCTGACCAAACACGTGTTGAGGAAATCTCTTCAACTCAGTCTCAGTCATCTTTCGAAATCCCAGAACCACGTCAGCCCAAAATGGCACTTTCTCCTCGGGGATGCTCTGAAATATCTGCCAACTTAAACACAGGAAGTGGAAAATTCTTCCAGAAATTTTGGGAAAACATAACATTTCTAATATATCTAATACATTTCTATTGCAGGTTTTTTAAAAAAGGAACCTTTACTTCTTACAAACATAAAGAGAAAAAGATCTATTCTTCCATTCTCCTGTGATCAGATAACTCAATAGTTAAACTGCAAACATGAGTGACTGGGAGAAAAAGACATTTAAATTGTAACACATCCGGTTTATCTCTGAGGTGGGGTAAGTGCTTAACATGCTCCTGAGGTTCTAGGTTCAATCACCAGCATGAGAGCTGAATTAATGAACATAAATAAAACATGCCACCAAATGGTTTCACTTTTTCTTAAAAGCTTTTGCCTCTATTTTCTTCATTTATGACAATGCATTTTAGAAGAAAGAGTTTTCCCCCCTCATTTGTACAATGTTCTACATGTGTTGTAAGAAACACATGAAAAGGTCAAAGGTTAGTCTCCATTTTGAACAAGATAGCTGAATTGGAAGAATGCACAAGTGTGCAGAAAATGTGGATGCAAACTGAGTTAGGTTGATGTGGTCAAATTTAGCTTTAGGCTAGAGAGTAGCCAGGAGTTGCCCAGAGAAGCCCCTGTTGGGTCAGACACAGCATGGCTGAGCAGATGAGCTGGAACGATACTGGAGATTAACAAGAAGCTACCAATCGTGCTACACATATACTTGCATTTGTAAATACTGGACAGTTTCCCTGGGTAAACATGGCCATAGCTGTTCTAAAAGAGCAAGGAACAAATCTAAGAGCTACTGACACGGTCATTACCATACCAGTACTTCTATTTTTAAGTAATTCAATCAAAGCAGTCCCTGGGAAGGTATAAATGATACTCACTGCAATGTCTTCTTACCTCATTGAATTTCTAAAAGTAGAGTGCTAAGGAATTTAATGTGACAAAATAATTATGAGTGCACATATGCTTGATTTATTTCACTTCAATGACTATTAATTGAACATATACTATGTGACAATTATTGTTCTAAACAACAGGATTATAGCAATAGAATGAAATTGGGTGCTGGTGGCTCACATGTATAATACTAGCTCTTCCGGCAGCTGAGATTTGAGGATTGCAGTTCGACTCTTAGCTCACAATTCATCTCCAAGAAGCTGGAAATGGAGCTGTGGTTTAAGTGGTCGAACATTAGCCTTGAGGAAAAACAAAATTGAGAGATAGCATCCAGGCCCTGAGTTTAAGCCTAGAGAGGACCAGCCCAAGAAACAAATGGTAATGGAATCAACCTCTGTTTAAAAAGATATATAAGTATTCCGTGTTGCCTCCTCATATCTGTCCATGTTGCTCTAAATACTGAAGTAACGAGGATTCTTTCTCTTACCCAGACACCAGATGAACACCAGCATCCATGGCTTCTGCTGACCTGGAAATTGCAGACAGGTGATCGAAGGTCTCTCTAAACCACCGCTTTACCACGGGAACAGGTGTGTCTTGGGTTAGAGGGGGGGAAAAAAGGTGGGACAGAATAAACTCCATTCTAGAAGCCAGGGGGGAATGAGGAGACATGAAGGCACAGTTGGATAAAATACCCCCACAGAGGCAAAACACTCTTCAGAGACCAGAGTTTTGAGTGATATGTTGTCCAAATCTGCTTGTCCAGTAATGGATCAGTGGAATGGGCCAGGAAAGGCCTGACTCCAGAGCCAGCTGGAAGGCAGATTTTGGCACAAGACACATTCCCCAGGTTCTTGAAGGATCTGTAGCCAGCATGACCAGAAGTGGATTTCTAGTTAAGGGATCCAGCTGGCCCCATAATGGAGGAAAAAGGAAAAAGAATTGAAGGTCTCGTTTTGGAGGGCTGGATATAGGTTCAGTAATGGTGAGGGTGGGGTGCCTGTGGGATACCAGGACAGAAAACAAACTGAAAGACTATGGAAAGCCCCCGGGGCCCTGCTCCTGATATGAAGAAACAAGGCCGGCATTGTGGAGGCAAATCCTGCAGACCAGATTTCCTGATGTTATGGAATCATAATCCAAGGACAGCTGAGTTTGGCAATCACACCGAAGCACAAAAGGCCAAGCTTCTGAGATGGTAGCAGGCCTGTTAGGGAGGAAACAAGAGGCCCCAAAATAATAGTGTGTAGTGCAAGACCAAAGAAGACACAATCCAGGCAAACCCAAGTGTGGATGAAACATTTGGCCACCTGATTCTATGAAATGGTCCAGAGGGCAGGCCCAGGGCCTGGGGCACAGTGGTCTGAGGGGCTACTAGTGATGGCCACAGCTGACACAAGGAAATAGAGGCAAAAGGATGCTGAGTGCCTCCCTTGGAAGACTGTCTTGGGAATAGCCAAACGGGTGGGAAGGCTTGGAGATAAGAGTCCCCAGGTTGACGAAGGCATGTCATGCTGCAGGATTCTGCTCCACACGCTCATCATTAAATGTATGCCTCTGTAAACTCAACACTGTATTCCAAAATTGTTAGCTGGCTTAGCAATAAGACAGGAAATAAATACCAGCTGCAGAGAGAACTATATTAGATGTCAACTGCATTATCCCCCCCCATCCCCCATCCTCAACATCGTGGGGAGGCCACAGGAAAATGTGTTTCCCCGTTAACACCTCAAAGCTGAAGAGCAAAATACTGCATGAAATTCACTTGTAGCGAAAGTCATCCTGAAAAAGAACAGGCCAGATTCCATCTGAGTGGTCCTGGTGACCTAATTTGTGTTTAAGTAAGGTCAAACCTGTCACTGAGAGTGGCAAGAAAAGCAGCAAGTCTGATGCAGCATTGGTTATGTGCTGGGCACTGTTCTACATGCTGCACACATATTAAAGCATTGAAATACATTCCTATGCAGAAGGTGTGCTTCTACATGGTCTGAGTTGTAGCTGGGGGGAAAACTCAAGGAAAAGGCCATGCTGTATCTCACAGTAGCAAAGAGAGAAAGACAGACACTGGCCTAGGAGAACTTCCAGTCATCTAGCTAAAGAGTTGATGATCAGATGAGCCTCCTTTTGAAGATGATTCCATAACCCCAGGCCACCTTCAGACCACCCACTCAGGCTGATCCACGCAGAAGGGGCTCTGAGAAATGGACACCAGAACTCTGGCCACAAGAAGGATAGCCAGGGCCAGGAGTTTGACCTAGTGGTAGAGTGCTTGCCTAGCATGCACAAAGACCCAGGTTTGATTCCTCGGTAACCCATACATTAAAAAAAAAAAAAAAAAAAAAAAAAAAAAAAAAGCCAGACGTGGTGCTGAGGCTCAAGTGGTAGAGCTCTAGCCTTGAGAAAATCCAAGGACAGTGCTCAGACCCTAAGCTCAAGCCCAGGACTGGCAATAAATAAATAAATAAATAATAGAGTCCTTTCAAAAAAATAAGGAGAGCCAATGTGAAGTAGCATCTGGAAAATGCACAAGACTTTAGGCAGGCTTGTTCCTGCTGATGCCAGGCTTGTACTCCCATCCCATGCTGACACAGCCATGTTTCCAGACTGCAGTGCCAAGACCACAGCCTTCTCCATCCTGGCCAAAAAAAAAAAAAAAAAAGAGTCAACTCCACTCAATGAAGGAAGTCTAGGCTGGGAAACATCAAGCACAAGTAAAGGCAGGAATACCAGGCTGAAAACAAGAGAGGTCAGGAAGCATGTACAACCCGGATACAAAGATCAAGCACACACACTTTTGACCACCCTAGGCAGGAACCTGTAACCTCTTCCCCGAAAACATGGCCTGCCCCAAAAGAACTACAAGAACATATTTACCTCATGTGTGTGTGTGTGCGCATGCTTAAAATTAGTATGAGAAAAACTGTCGTTTCTATCAAAACCTATTGCCTCAAAGGTCTTGTTTTGCCTGGTGATTTGACTTTTGTTGAAGTAAACAGCCTTTGGGATAAGGAAGGATCTTTTGCAATTTAAGGTTTAGCCATGCATTGCTATTTTTTGCCTTACATGATTTGCTAATTTCTTTTCAAGATGGACTGAAGATTCAACTCAGATTGGTGAAGAAATAGCAGAGGATGTAGGTATATTTTGAGATTGCTTGCACACTATTAATCTTGTTTTAAAGTCACCTTATGTAAATACATCTTACTTTATTCCAACTAGCCAGTCTCTACCAGATTGTGAACCTGAGCTCAAACGAGAGTAGAGAGGCAGGGATGCCCAAGTTAGGGATAAATAGGGAGAAGCCTGCCTGCTCTGTGCCTGCTTGCCAGAAGTAAGCTTTGCCTTGACCAGCTCCTTTGGAGTTAGTGTCCTTATTCCTTCACAACACCCCAACAACCCATGCTATTTCTTTTTGTTGTTGGCAGTGGTGGTCCTGGAGTTTAAACTCTGGGCCTGGGTACTGTCTCTGAGCTGCTTTTGCTCAAGGCTAGCACGCTACCACTTGAGCCACAACACCACTTCTGGATTTTTCTGTGTATTTGGTACCCAGGAATCAAACCCAGGGCTTCATGCATGCCAGGCAAGCACGCTAGCACTGGGCCACATTCCCAACCCTTTCCAAGCTATTTCTTACATGAGGAGAATTCAGCTCCATCAACTGGTTTTACTGGTCATTACTAATATCAGTGGAGAGCTTTGGAGTCGCGGATGGTTAGCAGTGATCACTGACAACCCTTGCTCAACTTAACATCTACCAGAGCTGAAGCCCCACCCTCACCTGGATATGCATGAGGAATAAGTATTCCGGCTGCCACATCACTGGTGGTGTGAGGAGTAAACTTGTCTGCGACGACAGTGACAGAGCATCGAGGGACCAGCTGAGAAATACACTGAGCAGTAGAAAGCCCTATCACTCCTGCTCCCACAACTGCAACCCGAGCCGTGTCCATGGCCTGGGAAGAGAGAGATGAGGGCTGTGTATCTTGCTTTAGGATCATTTCATCTACTCAAAGTTTGTTCTTCACTGTTCCTTCCTCAGCTTGGCAGTCTCTCAGAAGAGTACTTCCTGTTCATATTTCTGGTGGAAAAAACCTTTTCTCTTAACTTTCTTTATAAGCTGGGCACCAGTGGCTTGTGTTTATAATCCCAGCCACTCAGGAGGCTGAGGTCTGCTTCAAAGCCAGTCTAGGCAGGAAAGTTCCTAAGACTCTTATCTCCAATTAACTACCAAAAAGCCAGAAGTGGAGGTATGGCTGAAATGGTAGATCACCAGCCTTGAGGAAAAAAAAAAAAAGCTAAGGGATAGCAGCCAGGCCCTGAGTTCAAGCCCTAGTAATCGGCACCAAAATACATCAACCAATCAATCAAGAAATACTCTCTTTGCATTAAATAACATTAAAATGACAGTGAAGTTTCTATCACCATTTAGATAGTAGCTAACACAAAACCAGTCAACTTATTTGCTTTTAGCACACAACCCTATGAGTAGGTCTAGGTGTGGGGGGAGATTTCCACTCCTCTACCCTTTCCTGAACCAGGCTTCTGTTACACAACCTCAGGAGGGTTAGTGAGGTATGCACGGCCAGGAGGCAGCAGAGCTATAACCTTTGCTCCTAAAACCCACTGGGGAGTAACCATGAGAGGACACAACCCTGAGCAACTTAGAACTCAAACCTGGCCCTGTATAAACTTGTTTTGAATAACAATGACATTACAGTTTGACTGAACCCTCTCCCATTCCTTTCTTCCTTGGCTCCACCTCCTCTGCTCTTATCAGTTTACTTCAGTACTGGCTCCCAGCACACTGGACAATATACTTCCCAAATAAGGAAACATGGGTTCCAGGCTTCCAAATTCCCTCATTTGTAAAGTAGATCAGATAAAGTCTTTATTGGGGGGAGTGTATATTAGGTGCTGTCCCTTAGCTTATTTGCTCAAGGCTAGTAGCCCCCTACCACTTGAGCCGCACTTTTACTTCTGGCTTTCCGATGGTTAATTGGAGACAAGATATAATAATCTCATGGATATTTCTGCCCAGTCTGACTTGGAATCTCAGTCCTCAGATCTCAGCTTCTTGAGTAACTCTGATTACAGGTATGAGCCACCAACACCTGGAAGAATTGGGTTTTGTTTTGTTTTGTTTTGTTTAGCTCCTCTGTGTAGTCAATAAGAGAAACACACAGAAGCTGTCTCCTAAAGGAGCTCTTTCTGAGGCTGCATGTGAAAATTCAAGGTAGATGACCTGTGTAGACATAGAGACTCTCTGAGGCCTCCACATCCTCCCTCCCTGCTCTCTCCCTGGGAGCAGGAGTCCCCAGCTTGCCGCTTCCTCGTCAGCCTCCCTGCCTACATCAGCTTTCTTGTTCACCTTGCCACATCTGCACCTGCACTGTGTCTGGCTCAAGCTTCCATCCAGAGAGAAAAACTACAATTGCTCTGGCTGCTCATTGCTATCTTCCTGAGCAAAATTTTAGCATCTAGAGCCAGGAGTTTGGCCTAGTGGTACAGTGATTGTCTAGCATGCATGAAGACCCGGGTTCAATTTCTTGGCACCACATTCATAGAAAAAAAGCTGGAAGTGGTGCTGTGACTCAAATGGTAGAGCTCTAGCAAAAGCCCAAGGAAGGGATTGGGCCCTGAGGTCAAGCCCCAGAACTGGCAAAAAAAAAAAAAAAAAAAAAAAAAAAAAAAAAAAAAAAAAAAAGCATCTAGTCATTTGATTGAGCTAAGTCAGCCTTTAAATCTGCCTTTGGCACAACTTGCCCTTCTCAGTACAAAGAGCAACAGTGAAGGCATCGGGTCACGTGGTACCAGCCACGGCTCTACCACACACTTTGAATCACCTTTGCTCAGGAGAAGCTGTGGGCGGGGGCAAACGACCTGGGGACTGGCTGTCAGAGAGCTGTGCCTCCCCTTCTGGCTCTAAAGGTGTCTCACAGTCTTTGAAGCCCTCCATTGTAGTATAATGTGTAGCACTCCCACTCCTTGAGCAGTGTGGCATTTCCAAACTCAGCATTCAATTAATCTGAATTAATTAAGACTTGAACTGCTGCTAGGGCAAAAGAAGTACAAGGAAGGAGCCAAAGCATGGGGTGGCCCAAAAACCGGAGGGACACAGTCCTGTCTGTACTATCTGGAGGAAAAGACAGCTCCCCATCCTTACTGATTCCAGGATTTCATATGAGCCTCCCCTGCCCAGCAACTTTCTCAAAGTAACTCCGATAAATTAATGTGAGCTGGGGAGGTCATCTGGCTAAGAATAACCAGCTGCTGAGAGGGTATCATGCACCAGCAAGACAGTGTGGTCTGCCAATGTGACCTGTCAATCTGTGTCCAAGACCCCACTTAGATACTCGCAAGGTTTGAACAGATCAGCCCCTAAGCCAAAGGCAGCAGTATTCAAATACCTGTCTCTGAAAGGCAGCCTCAGATCTCGCCGAATGCCTGGGCACCAACCCTTGTTTTCCACTGACTGGCTGGTCTGGTGCCCTGAGAGACAGAAGGAAAGCAAAACTGCTTCTCATTGGGGAATTTACTAAGGACATTCCCTCTAACCTTACTCTCCATTGGCTCATGCAACTGTATGTGCCACTGGCTCCCCAGGGGAAGGAAACAAGTGACCTCATCTCCACCAACCCCCCAGAGGCTGGTTCACCCTCCACTGTCTTTGTCTGCCCTCAAGACCCCTTGGTCTCAATACCAGCCAGGGATTTCTTCCACTGATTTCTTTGTGCAGTAAATAGTGAGTTGCCTGACCCACTTCCAACAAGTTCTGCCCTAGAAGCAAGTACCCATTATCTTACTGCACTGCCCAGAACTGGCTGCCATTTACCAGGGGGTGCCTGGCTCTGCCGGTCAGCTGTGGAGGATGGGGGAGCAGGGCGGGCAGGAGCAGTATGCTTCACTAAGATGACATCTGTCCTGATTGCAGCTGGAAACCAGAGATAGCCTAGGCAAGAACTCAAATATTTTAAGAAGGGATCCAGTGTCGGCTGTCAGTTGTGTGCTAGGGGACTGGGTATTTTGTATTTTAGATTTTAGTAACACTAATTATATTTCCATACACGCATATCAAATTCACTCCTTCTCTTACTCTTTCTTAACCCCTTTCCCTTTTTAGCTGTCTTAATATGCTCTTTTCATAATATGTATAATATACTTCAATCATATTCACCCAAGCACTGGGCACTTTAAAGTCAGTTGTTTCCAGGGAGACAATTTGAGGCATCAAGATGGTGAGAACATGTTTAGTAACAGCCATGTACAGGAGACCTTATAACATAACCACCCTGAGTGACATGTACTATCACGTTCTCCCCACTTTCTAGGTGTGGACATTGAGGTTTCAAAGCAATAAGAAGAGCACAAGGTCTTTTTTGGTTTTTGATTGTTGTTTTGTGGGTTTTTTGTCAGTTGTGGGGCTTGAATTCAGGACCTGAGCACTAGCAACGAGCTCTTTTTCTCAAGGCTAGTTAGTGCTGTAATACTTGGAGTCATAGCACCATTTCCTGTTGTGTGGTAGTTAATTGGAGATGAGAGTCTCATGGATTTTCCTGCTTGGGTTGGCTTTGAATTGAAATCCTCAGATCTCAGCCTCCTTAGTATTTAGGATCACAGGCATAAGTCATCAACACCAGGCCCCAGGGTTTCTTATGTAGTAAAATTCATCCTGAGTTTCAAATTCCAAAGTTCAAACTTTTAACCAAAGTACCCACTTTGATATCTATGTATCTCTTATCCATCAGTTAAAAAGAAAAGGTACCTTGTGTATTTCAGACACAAATGCCTTCTATATATCCCCTCAAACTAATCCCCAGGCTAACATTGGTGGCAAATGTCTATAATCCTAGCTACTCAGCAAGCTGAGATCTGAGGATTACAGTTGGAAACCAGTCCAGGAAGGAAAGTCTGTGAGACTCCCATCTCCAGTTAACCACCAAGAGGGGAGGACATGGGAGTAAAGCTATAGCTCAGTGGTAAGCACCAGCCTTGAACACAAAAGCTCAGGGACAGTGCTCAGGGTCCTTAGTTCAAGCCCCAGACCAACAACAAAACCAAAAACAAGCTTCAATGTGTATTAAATCTTTGGGAGCCAATTACAATTATATGGAGGTCATAGGGGGGGTTTCACAATGCAATTGGTAACTCTACCAAAAGAGATGTGGGAAGTCCTCCATCTTTCCTTATTTCTCCCTAATTCCCTCCCTTCCTTCTTCACTCTGTATGTGCATTTAAAAAAAGAGGAGCCAGGAGGTTAGCCTAGTGGTAGAGTGCATGCATTAAGACCCGGGTTCGATTTCTTGGTACACACACATAGAAAAAAAAGCCAGAAATAGTGCTGTGGCTCAAGTGGTAGAGCTCTAGCCTTCAGAAAGCCCAAGGGCAGTGCCCAGGCCCTGAATTCAAGGCCCAGGACTGGCAAAATATAAATAAATAAATAAATAAATAAATAAATAAATAAATAAATAAATTAGTTAATTAAATTTTAAAAATTAATTTGACCCATATGGTCAAATAGCAGCAACGTGTAAGATTGGAATCTTCATAATGGAACTTATTTTGCTACTACCTTGATTTTGGACTCCCCACCCTCCAAAACAATGAGAAATCATTTTCTATTATTTAAGCTGCCCAGTTTATATTTTATTTTTGCTAGTCCTGGGGCATGAATTCAGGGCCTGAGCACTGTCCTTGGGCTTTCCTCAAAGCTGATACTCTACCAGTTGAGCCACAGTACCACTTCCAGCTTTTCTATGTATGTGGTACTGAAGAATCGAATCTGGGTCTTCTTGCATGCTAGGCAAGCACTCTACCACTAGGCCAAATTCTCAGCCCCCAAGTTGATGATATTTCATATATTTCCCATATTGACTAAAACAATAAACCACAAAGAAATGCCCCTAAATCTATATATTGGAATCCCAACTCGCAAAATGGAACTTCTCTTTAAAGAGGCAATTAAATTAAAATGGGGTCATTAGGGTAGGGCCCTAATCCAATGACTTTGTGTACTTTTAAGAAGAGGAAGAGACCTCTAATGCATTCCTGCACAGAGGAGCCATCATGAGAAGGGACAAAAACAGAAAGGTCATCTACAGGCTAAGAAAAGGAAGAACCCACCCCTGCAAGCACCTTAATTCTCATCCTATAAGAAAGTCTAAGCTGCCAGTCTGTGGTCTTTTATTGACAGCCCTAAAAAAAAATCTAAAACCAGGGGCTGGGAGTTTGGCCTAGTGGTAGAGTGCTTGCCTAGCATGCACAAAGACCGGGGTTTGATTCCTCGGTAGTGGTGCTGTGGCTCAAGTGGTAGAGCTCTAGCCTTGAGAAAGCCCAAGGACAGTGCTCAGGCCCTGAGTTTAAGGCCCAGGACTGGCCAAAAAAAAAAAAAAAAAAATCTAACACAAGCCAGGCTTTGGTGGCTCACACCTGTAATTCTAGCTGCTCAGGAGGATGGGAGAGGGTGTCAATAACTTAGATAGAGCAAATGGGAGAAAGATATTTTGCAGCAGTAAGAAAGCCGTTTCTAAAAATGAGAATTTTCATCGTGGTTTTTATTGTGTTGACTTTTATTAAACAATGGCTTAAAACTTACAGCTTTTCTATTTTAGAAAGACACATAAACAACATGTCAGAGTCATAAATAATATTCCTCTGATACACAAGCCTTAATGTAAACAACATGGCGGGTAACAATCACTTCCAGGCTCCCCAACCCAATATGATTGGCTGTGGGAAAAGTGTGCTGGAGCTGCTCTTTGCTCTCCTTTGTCTTTTCTTTTCTTTTTTCCAGTCATGGGCCTTGAACTCAGGGATACTATTTGCTCAAGACTAGTGCTCTGCCACTTGATCCCAGCATCACCCCACCTTTTTCTGAGTATGTGGTACCAAGGAATTGAACCCAGGGCTTCACACATATTAGGCAAGCACTCTACCACGAGGCTATACTCTTGCTTTCTGACACCAGCTGTGCTTCCTTCCATGGGCTTCCAGCAGCTTCGCCACCATTTCTAGAAGCTTCAGTGTTAGCAATCCACTCAGAAGGACCATATCTCAACAAAGAAGAAAATTTTAATATCAATAATAATAATAGGAAGTGACACCCTTTAAAAAAAAAAAAAGAAAGGGGGAAGGGAAATGGGGACCATGACATGTGAAAGGGTATGAATGTGTGGGAATTAAGGCACCATTTATCTGGCAAATATTATGTAACCCTTCTATTAATTACAATAAAAAATATATTAAAAAAAAAAGAAAGAAATGTACCCTGCAGAGAATAACTTCTAAATGGTTTCAGAGAGCAATGGAGATGAGTTTGGCATAAAGATTATTGTCTTTATTTCTTGGTGAGACCTTGAATTATTTGTGCTATGCTGGGAATTCTTTAGCTTATCAACTAGACTTTTAATTTGCACACTCATTGTTTATTCATGAACCACTATGGAGAATCTAGCTAGTAAATACAAGCTCCTGCCTGAATTCTTTTTTCTTTCTTTCCTCAAAAGTGGTGCTCTACCACTTCAGCCATAATTCTACTTCTGGCTAGTTGGAAGTAAGAGTCTCTCAAATATGGGCCGGGAGTTTGGCCTAGTGGTAGAGTGCTTGCCTCGCATGCACAAGTACCCGGGTTCGATTCCTCGGTACCATATACATAGAAAAAAGCCGGAAGTAGTGCTGAGGAGCAAGTGGTAGAGTTCTAACCTTGAGAAAACCCAAGGACAGTGCTCTGGCCCTGAGCTTAAGCCCAGGACTGGCAAAAAAAAAAAAAGTCTCTCAAATATGTCTGCCTGAGGGGTCCAAACCATGATCCTCAGACTTCAGCCTCCTAAGCAGCTAGAAGTGTAAGTGTGAGCCAGCAGCAGCGCCCAGCTGATTGCTCTGGGCGTGGCCTGGGAGCCATGTCCCAAGACGAAGAAGACTCTGTGCCATCTTTCTGAACCTCAGAATCTGTAGTAGTCAAGCAACTGAGCTCTGAGTTGGGACGTCACACTCAGGAATTTGTCTTTGTCCTGTCCCTATTCCAATGGTTGAGTCATTACCAACATCCAGTAAATCACGAGGAATGAGTGAACAACCACATAAATAGAAGTTTTCACAAACCATAACTACAGAATATAAAGGGAACAAAAACAATAGAGATTAATTGCTACTTGGTAGATGGAGCATCTAATTTCCTATAAAATGTCAATATGATTTCTTTCTTTTTTTTTTAATGGTCAGTTATGGGGCTCGAACTCTGGGCCTGCGTATTGTCCCTGAGCTTTTCAGCTTAAGACTACTGCCCTACCCCTTGATCCACAGCACCACTTCTGGTTTTCTACTGGTTAATTGGAGATAAGAGTCTCAAGGACAATAGTGGGGGCCAACTTTGAACCGAGATCCTCAGCATCCTGAGTAGGAGGATTACGGCATGAGCCACCTCCACTGGCTCAATATTTTTTTTCACATTTCAATACAATTTCTTCAATTAGGATTTTGATGTGTAAAGCAGAACCTTTCAGTCTAGCAGCAAGATACCTTTTAAAATACAAACTATGGGGCCAGGAGTTTGGCCTAGTGGTAGAGTGCTTGCCTAGCACGCACAAAGACCCAGGTTAGATTCCTTGGTACCACATACATAGAAAAAAGCCAGAAGTGGTGCTGTGGCTCAAGTGGTAGAGTGCTAGCCTTGAGGAAAGCCCAAGGACAGTGCTCAGGCCCTGAGCTCAAGCCCAGGACTGGCAAAAAAAAAAAAAAAAAAAAAGAATGAGTGATTTTCAGGGACCTTTTCCCAAAAGGAAAAATATAAACTAAATTAGTTTTCCCATCCCTCAAAATAAAAACACTGGCTCTCTGGGGCAGACTGACACTCATGAGATGAAAAGGAAAATTAATCATTTTATTTTATTTTTTTGCCAGTCCTGGGCTTGAGCTCAGGGCCTGAGCACTGTCCTTGGACTTTCTCAAGGCTAGAGCTCTACCACTTGAGCCTCAGCACCACTTCCGGCTTTTTTCTATGTATGTGGTACAGAGGAATCGAACCCGGGTCTTCATGCATGCTAGGCAAGCACTTTAACCACTAGGCCAAACTCCCGGTCCCTCATTTCATTTTTTTGAGTGTTAAAAACAAAAAGCAACATCTGTTGCATTCCACAGAAGCACATTGACAGACTATTTCTGCAAACATATTCAAGACCCTGCACGGAAAGGCTGTATTGGAACAGGGTCTGGTCACTTGGGCAGGGACTGGGAGGAGGAGCTGATGGTTCTTGAAACTGTGTACTCATTTCTCTGGTTCACCTGTGTACAAAGAGTCGCAGCATTTGGACTGGAATCCAGCTCTGTCACCTTTTAAATTGTGCAACCATAAGCTACTAATTAGGGCTGGAAATGTGGCCTAGTGGTAGAGTGCTTGCCTTGCATGCATGAAGCCCTAGGTTTCATTCCTTGGTACTATACATTCAGACAAAAAGCCGGAAGTGATGCTGTGACAGTGTGCCCAAGGACAGTGCTCAGACCCTGAATTCAAGCCCCAGGACTAGCCCAAAAAATTTTTTTTAATCTAAGCTACTAATTACTTTCAGTTAATCTGTCTCCTCACTAGTAAATGGGGAAAATTAGATATAATCTGCATTATATGAAAATTCAGTTTTACAAAACATTTAAAACTTCTGGGTGCAGTGGCTCACACCTGTAAATGCCTCAGAAAGCTGAGATCTGAGGATCGAGGTTCAAAGCCAGCACGGGCACTAAAGAACATGAGACTCATCTCCAATTAATCACTGGAAAATAGGAAATGGGACTGTGGCTCAAGGAGCAGAGCAGTAGCCTTCAGCTGAAGAGCTCAGGGATAGCACCCAGGCCCAAAGTTCAAGCCCCTCAACCAACAAAAAGAAAAGAATATTGAAGCAAGGTGCAAATAGTTCATGTCTACAACCTCATGAAGCTAAGGTTACAGAGAATCTGATAATTATCATTTGAAGTCAGTCTGTATAATATATTCTATATAATATATAATTAATATACATATAAGATATATATGTAATATGGCTGGGTACCAGTGACTTATGCCTGTAATGTAGCTACTCAGGAGGCTAAGATCTGAGGATTGTAGCTCAAAGCCAGCCCAGGCAGAAAAGTCCCCATGAGACTGTTGTATCCAATTAACCACTCAAAAGCCAAAAATGCCACTGGTGCTCAAAGTGGTAGAGCACTAGCCTTGAGCAAAAGAGCTTAGGGACAGCATCCAGGTCCTGAGTTCAAGCCCCATGACTGAAAAGATATGTATGTATACATATATATATATATATAGTAAATTATAGTGTAAGTTGTACATGAGCTGAAAGAAGGTCTTTGCCATTCACTTCTAGAAAATGCAAAATGTCCTGTCCTGCAAGAGCTCAGCAGTCTAACAGAGGACACAAAGACACATTCAAATAATAAAACCAGGAAACTGCACTGTGGTTTATGAAAGACACATGCACTCAATTCTATGCAGGCATGCGTGGTGAAGGGAGAAATCGGATCTTTAGATCTGGGAGGCCTTTCTGAAACTCTTTTGTCTTCTTCTTTGTGCTGGTTCTGGGAATTGAACTCAGGGCCTGAGCCCTGTCTCTAAGCTCCTTTTTATGCTCAAAGCTAATACTCTACCACTTGAGCCACAGCACTTCTGGAAATAAGAGTTTCACTGCCTTTCCTTTGTGGGCTAGCTTTGAATCTTGATCCTCAGATCTCAGCCTCCTGAGTAGCGTGGATTACAGGTGAGAGCCACCAATGACTGCCTTTCTAGAGAGAGGATGTGCATTTGACAGTTTGGGAGGGGAGATGCAGGAGAAGAACATTCTTTCTGGAGAGGCTGTTCGGGCAGAGGAACAGAAGTAGAGAAGACTGGGGAGACCCAGGAAGGAAGTTGGAAAGCCAGCAGTGGGAAGTGATTGTGAGAAGGGGAAGTTGTGCAGCTGTGTGAGGAAACCCAACAGAAGACTAAGGTGGGTGGGCAGTAATTTGGAAAGGTCTAACTATTGCCTGTGTTGAGCCCCTCAGTACCAGCTCAGCTGAAGACCCCAAGTCCTTTAACCCCTCCATCAGGTACCACAGCATCTTTGGGAGAACAGGCAGCCTCCAGAATTTTCCCGGAGCTATGGGCCAACAGCAGGAAGGCATGGGCAAGGATTGGATCCGGTGGTGGAAGCAGAGGCCTGAGAGAAAACAGAGAGCACAGCCCTCTCTGCTGCAGTGCTGGCTTCAGGCTGAGGGTGGAGGGAGCCCTCTTCTGGCCGGTGGAGATCATGCAACAGCTCCTCAGGGCTGGAAAGCAGCAATCAAAGAGCCACTATCACCCTGCTAAAGTGTGAGTACTCATCATGTTTCTATGAACCTCCATCGTTAAATGTTAAATTGGCTTCCAATAAATAGAAACATAGAAGATAACCAGACACAACAAGGTCATGGCTCATGTCCATAATCCTAGCTAGTCAGGAAGCTGAGTAGCTGCCAGTTTGGGCAAGAAAGTCCCCTATCCCCAACAACAACAACAAAAAAGCCAGAAGTGGGGCTGTGGCTCAAATGGGAGGGTGCTAGCCTTGAGCAAAATAGCTTAGGGACAGTGCCTAGGCTCTGAGTCCAGGCCCCAGTACTGGCACACAACAAAATACAGAAGGCAATTGGAGACTCTACCTCTATGCTATCCCAGTAAGGTTCTGTAAAATAATGAGGCCCTGTAGTAAGAAAACCCAGATTTTGGTGAGCTCACTGGAAAATGGGTACCTGGCACTTGCCACACAAGACACATCCTGCACCAGCCTGCTACTTCCCATAGCCATTTACATGAGAAGATGAGAGGAAAGAATCAGTAGCAAGAACAAGACCCATACATGAAAAGCACCATTGATATAGAGCTTGGCGGGACTACTTCCTGGAGCTCATCTTCTGCCCTCCAGAGTGAGGTTAAATAACAAAACTTTAGCTCAGAAGTAACCTTCATTTTTCAAGAATTACCCATGATTTAAAGCTACTTTCTATGAAACAGTGGTGTAGATAAGCATGCAGACAATTCAAGATGAAAGAAAAAAGCCAATTGTTTTTGATCTACACATAACTGAGGCTCTTATGTATAATTGATCCAGCTTACTACTAAGGCTAGAATGAGTTTTCTAGAACAGGATTTTTTTCAGGTAGGAAGTAGGAATTTTAAGAGCAACAGGCTTATCTACTCATGGATCATTAAATTTCAAGTTTTAAAGCTTAAACACTGTCTTAACACGTTGTTTTTCTAACGGTTAAAGAAAATTTGTAGTGTATCTTAGGAAATGGCAGAGCACCTGCCTAGCAAATATGAAGCCCTGCAGTTAAAATCGCAACAATAACAAATGATACAGAACTCTAGGCATTCACATACATTGAGACCAGAGGAGGATATTCTCAGGAGAGGAACACATAGGTACAATGCCTATGTGCCTCTGATCATACACAATAATATTTATTGAAATGAACTCCAAGAGATGGAAAAGAAAAATAAATAAAACCCCAGCAGGGCCAAAGACTTCTAATATGTCTATCAGCTTTAAAAGAAATGACTCTGCCCCACTACCATTTTGGGGTCAAATCCAAGGCCTTGGGCAGGCTCGGCAAATACTGTATCACTGAACTACATCTGGCCAGCCCAAGGAAAGACGGCTTTGAATGTGCACATGTTGTGTGTATGTATGAATGCTGCATATAGAGCTTGAACTCAGAACCTGGGCTTTTCCCCTGAGCCTTTTTGCTCAAGTCTAGTACTCGACTGCTTAAGCCACAGCTCCACTTCTGGCATTTTTAGTGCTTAATTGGAGATAAGAGTCTCATAGACTCTCCTGCCTGGATTGGGCTCAAACCAAATCCTTAGTAGTTAGTATTACAGATGTGAGCCACCAGTGCCCAGTTTGAATGTGTACCTTTGTAAGTCAGTGGTGCCTTATCTTTTCTGGGTCATATACATTTATGAGTAATTCATAAAAATTAAGGCATTCTTCTAAGAAAGAAGTCGCACCTCAGCAAATTAATTCACATGGGCTATATCAGGATGTCAGAAAATCCACAGAATTTGTTGAGAATCCCCTTCATTAAATATTCATATGCTAGATTTGTTTTGAGGACATGTAGCTCTAGCTACAGACCAACAACACCAAAGAGACCTTAATGCAATTGTATCTGTAATCCCTAAGTACAGGGATATTATTTAGTTGGGATGACTTCTTTTTTCATATAATTTACATTCAGTCAGCATACATGTGTTGAATTGAGCAGGCTTTTATTCAATCTGTTTGAACTGAGAAAAATCTTCAGATTCTCCCAACTGGGCAGAAATCTTCCCAAAAGCCCACAGAGTATGCCAACATTTTTGTCCTGATTTACAGAGCATTCTCTTTCCTGTGGAACTACAGTCCAAGATGGCAAATACACAATTTCCCATTCGGTGATGGTCAACCAGTTCCCTAATTGTCACCCTTATATGTGCTTATCTGTACAGAAATTCTTTTGCCTTTCACACTTGTAATGCATGGCAAATAATAGACTTCTAAAAATGGACTTCTAGATATGCAGTTCAGTATTCCAAAAATATCTGTATAAAAATCACATGCCTTGGATTCAGAATTAGAATCCCCATGGAATTTTGCCACATCTGAGAGCTCAAGATACATTCTACAGAAGAAAACAAAAGATACTGGACACTAGTAGCTCATAACTGTCATCCTGGCTACTTAGGAAATAGATCTAAGGATCTAAGCCCAAGTGGGAAAGTACGTGACATTAACCACCAAAAAGCCAGAAGTGGAGCTGTGGCTCAAGTGGTAGAGCAGTAGCATTGAGTGAAAAAAAGCACAGAGACAGCACTCAGGTCCTGAATTCAAACTCCAGAATCAGCAGGAAGGGAGGAAAGGAGCGGGGTGGGGGGGGGAGATCTAGTCAGCTGGGTACTGGTTACTTAACCAGTAATCCTAGCTATTCAGGGAGTTGAGCTAGCTCAGGCAGGAAATTCTATAAGATTTTCATGTCCAATCAGCCACCAAAACACTTGAAGTGTCCATGTGACTCAAGTGATAGAACATCAGCCTTGAACAAAATAAGCCAAGCAACAGCACAAGGCCCTGATACACACACACACCCCATCACCACCACCACCAACAACAACACTACCACCACCCTCCCCCTCCTCATCATCATCTAGAACCACACCTTGCTCTCAGGTTTCCCATCATTTAATTCAAAGTGCTTTCTTGGCTCTGGCTTCTTTTGCCTCACATTCTACTGCTCTTCCTCCCGCTACTCCACTTCATCCCCAACATAACAAATACTCCCCAGTCACTGCTTTGACACTTGCTTACCCCTCTGCCCGGAGCCATTGTCTCCCAGGAGCCCCATTGCTCTGTTCCTTACTTCAGGCAGGCCCCTGTCCTAATCTTGCCTCTCCTGCACCACTCTAACTTTTCTTCAACATGATTACATAGGCAACACATCCATGTACAGATGCTAGAGCCTCTATAGAATATAATAAACTCCACAAGAGGCTGTACCTGCTGTTGTCTACCCTATCTAGCTGGGCTCACTGCCCACCGAGGAGCTTCGCTTAAGTGCTAAAAGGATTTGAGAATTCTCAGGCTATCCTGGGTGCTAGTACTTGTCTGCTCAGTATTGCCCAGTGGTTTTCTGTCTCCAAATCTGACAGTTCTGTGTTCTGCAGACAGCCCTGTAGAGAATGAACCCATAACTAATTACCTAATGGTTCCAGGAGAAGATAGGAGCAATAATAGGAAAAAAAACAGTGGACAACATCTGATACGGTGGTTATTATACTGTGTTCCCTGATAACCCTCTCCCTACAATGCCACCAAAATGGCCAGAGCAACATTTAGACTGAATTGTGCAACCAGACATTAAAACGACATTTTGAGTGTGATAGCAAGGTATGATAATCATCACATAGACGCTGAGTTTGTGACATATCAAGAGGATGTGTTCCATGCAGGTAACAAGAACACAAGACAGGTTGGAGACACCTCTGGGAGAATAGTTGCTAGAATTCCCTGGGAAGGCCATGACCGAACCCCCAAAAAGAGAAGTATATTAAAGTGAAGCTTATTTTTCCTGATCTCTGCCTTTGAGCAGGTAGGAATTGCTTGCAGTCATGCACCACCATGCCCTGATACAGACGGCTATTTCATGTCTTCTACCTGATTCACTCCAATATTTTTTTGGGGGGGGTCGGTCATGGGACTCTTCAGCTCAAGACTACCACCCTACTCCTTGAGCCACAGCGCCACTTTCTGGTGGTTAACCGGAGATAAGAGTCTCACAGACTTTAGTGTCTGGGCCGGCTTTGAACCATGATCCTCAGATCTCAGTCTCTTGAGTAGCCAGGATTACAGGCATGAGTCACTGCAGCCCAGCTTCCAATATATTTCTAAAGAAAATACATCAGGGCATCTCCTAATTGTTATAATACTTCTACCACAAGAGGGCACAATGTGATTATGTATTCTAGGTGAGAACACAAGTGCTGAAAATAAATATCATAATACAGGATATACTGTATCACAATCGTTGTTTTTATTTAACTATTATTTTCCTAGCTGGATTAGACCTGTGGTCCTCCTGCTCCCACCTCCATAGAGGGCAGACCTCCATTGCCACATGCTTTGAATTATATTTTTTGAGGTAAGAATAATTGAAAGCCGAAAAACACACTTTTGGAATTTTTCCCCCTCAGGCTATAACTGATTGACTTAGCATCATTATTTTCTGTCTAAAATACTATGATTCATCTGTTTTCTGGGAGTCTTTCCTGCAGTGCCTAACCAGGCCTTGAAGCTCCAAATTATTCTACATTCCTAGTTCATGTTATGTTTCCTGCAGGCCATCAAGTTCATGGGTTTTATTATAGCTTTGCAAATTAGTAGAAAAAAACTTTACTAGCCTATAAACATTTTATCAGCTTCATCTTGCTCCTGGGGGCAGATTGGTAATGTAATGCTGAAAGCAATATTATTCATAACTCACTCAGCTATAAAACTAATGATTGTTATGCAACCAGTTGCTAGCTTTCCCTGCTCCCTGGTGAAGCATGTGCATGCTCATGGAAGCTCTGGTAAATGAGGTCAAATTGTCCTGTTGCTCAACATCCCGTGCAGTTGGCGTTGCACAGTGGTACTGGTAGAGTCTGCTTCCCATGGAAACTAGAAATCACCCTCGACTGTGGTCTCTGTACTGTGTCCCTGGAAGTCTGCAGATTGAACTGATGATGTTAGGGGGTGGGGATTTGGAGAGGTGATTCAATTATAAGAGTTAAAGCACTTTAGTATCCTTCTAAACGAGGTCCCAAAGAAACCATACGCCTCTTCTGCCATGGAGGTTACACTGAGAAGCTGGCTGTCGGTGGTGAAATGGAACTGAGCACACACTGAGCTGCCAGCATCTTGATCTTGGAGTTCCCAACCTCCAGAACCATGAGAAATACTTTTGTGTTGTTGTTTAGACATCATAAGTCTGTGGTGTTTTGTTTTGCTTCCTCACTAAGACCTTGCTTTGAGCAGTCCTGCGGGCAGCAATGTCAGCTCCTGCTAGAAAGAATCTGTGTGCCAGGTGTGCACGCTCATGCCTGGAATGTGCTCTTAGCTGGGTGTCCGTGGTTCATGTCTGTGGTCCTTCCTGGCTGCTCAGGAGCCTGAGATCTGAGAATCAATGTTCAAAGCCAGCCTTGGTAGACAAATCCATGCAATTTTTTTTTCTAATTAATCAGCAAAAAAGCTTGAAGTGGAGGTGTGGCTTTAGTGGTAGAGTACCAATTGGGAACCACAACAAAAGCAGAGTGCAAGGTCTAGAATTCAAGGCTCATCACCCTCGTTTGTTTCATTTTTTAAAGAAACACTTATGACTTCCTCAGACCTTCCTCGCCCTGCTACTCATGTGTTTCCCTTGCAAAGTCACATGTGCTTCTTTATGATTATCCCATTCATCTCGACTTCCACTTCTCAAACGATCTTAACAGAAACCTCACTCTCATATTTAGGGCATGTCTCCTCCCTCTGGAAATCTAGCCGAGGTCAGCATCTTGCTCACCCAGTCTATGGTTCCGTTCCACTCATTCCAGCCAGTAGAACAGGATAGCAAAGGAGCTACATGGTTTATAACAGAAGCTGGCTCAGCACAGAGAAACAGCCTTCTGCAGGCCAGAGGGGCAGCCATGGAGAACTGATAGGTTGTCTTCTCCACCATCAGACCTTCTGCTCCCATAATTTAAGGGCCTGAGCTGTCTGGCACCATTCCTGGATAGTGGCTGTAGATGGCAGCCATCATCACAGGGAAAGGGCCAGTAAAGAAATGGCAGCAGCAGGATGGGGCAGCTGCAGTCAGGTTCCCCAGTGGTTCCCAGGCCTGGGAAGCCAAGAAAAATGTGCCACAGGATACTAACAATCTGAACTGTAAGACAGATCTCAGAGTAGTCTTTTTCAATGGTTGTATGAGAGAGATCAATAGATGCCCTGTGAAAATGCCATCCTTTCTTTGCTACAAGACTCCCTGGAGCCCTTAATAGACCAAATTTCTTATCTCCCAAAGGGAGAGATTATTTTACTATAAATCTATTGAAAATAGTGTCACACAAACCTACTGTTTTGACTTACACACATGGGAACTATTTGTCTAATCATTTCATTTGGGTCAATAATTCCAAAGGGGGTGAAAAAAACCAAAATGTGTGGTTTTCTTATTAAATAAGAATAAAATTTGTTTAATCATGTATGACAAAAAGAATAAGACCAAGAAGGGGCTGGGAGTTTGGCCTAGTGGTTAAAGTGCTTGCCTAGCATGCATGAAGACCCAGGTTCGATTCCTCGGCACCACATGCATAGAAAAAAGCCAGAAATGGTGCTGAGGCTCAAGTGGTAGAGCTCTAGCCTTGAGAAAGTCCAAGGACAGTGCTCAGGCCCTGAGCTCAAGCCCGGGACTGGAAAAACAAACAAACAAAAAAAAGAATAAGACCAAGAAGTACCATGGCAAGTTGGTTATTAGGGGACTGGAGATGCCATTACTGATACGATGTATCCTTATCAAGGAGTATTAGTAATATTCTAGGGTCCTGAGGAAGGGAACAATGGTTGTCTTTCGTCCAAGTGCCTATTTCAACAAGCTTGTGGTGCTTCTCAGATGACATTGTATAAGGATTCCATGTCCTAGACAGTTGTTGAGAGGTGGCCTCGTGAAGGAATAAGTAAGAGGGTGGCGTTATTCATGAACTGGGCTCCAATCGTCTCATATGGCAAGAAGATGTCCAATGTCATGGTCTAGACTACTTCCGTACACATAAAGGAATCCATACACGCTGATGACGAGGGCTAGGGTTGTAGCTCAGTGGTAGAGCACTTGCCTCAAGTGCACGAAGCCCTGGGTTTGATTCTCAGCACCATTGAGAAACAATAACAACACTAGGCACCTATGGCTCATGCCCATAACCCTAGCTACTCAGGAGGTTGAGATCTGAAGATCAACGTTCAAAGGCAGCCCATGAGGCTCTTATCTCCAATTTACCAGCAAAAAGTTAGAAGTGTAGGCGTGGCTCAAGTGATAGTGTGTCAGCCTTGACTTGATAAAACGAAAGGAGAGTGCCCTTCCTCTAAGTTCAAGCCTCATTACTAGCACCAAAAAGATAAGTAAATAAAGGAAACCAACCAAACAAGTCAATGACCTCCAAGAAGATAACCGATTACAAGGAGGCAGGATGTGCACCACCAGAAGCCCGGGGATTGCTGAGATACCACAGCCCTGTGTGGCTTTCTTTGTCTCGTAGTGAGCACTGCCCTGACAGCACGTGATATAAGGAGCTGGAAATGCTTGGACTGTTCTGTTGGCAGGTGAGGGAGGATTTTCACTCATCTGGAAGACTTCAAGACTGCTCTTGCCACAAAATGAAATGTTTTTCTAGTATCTATTGTGTAGTTTCCACTAGCTTAGTCTGACTAATGTGTTAGTCAGAGGTTACATGAGAGAATGAAGGAAAGGTAGTCCTCACCTCAGGCTGTGAAGGTGCAGAGTGTTGCATGCAAGTATCCTCCACAGATGTGGGGATTCCCAAGAATTGTCTCCAGAATTCCACACTGAAGAAAGCAAGCCATTGACATTCAGGGCTAAAGGAGAGACGGCAATGACTAAACCCATATTTAATCCTGTTCATGTGATCTAGTCCCAACTCAAAAACAATAAACTACTGTGCCCATAAAATCCTTCTAGTTGGGTGCTAGTGACTCATGCCTGTTATGCTAACTGCTCTGGAGACAGACAACTGAGAATTGAAGTTCAAACCCAGCCCAGGCGGGAAAGTATATGAGATTCTTATCCCCAGTTAATTACCAAAAAGTCAGAAGTGGAGGTATGACTCAAGTATTACAGTGTCAGCCTTGAGTGAAAGAGAAAGGAAGGAAGGAGAGGGAAGGGGAGGGAGGGATGGTATCTGCGTGAATTCCCATGTTGAGTTGGCCAGCAGGCTGAATGTGCCCACCAGAATTCTCACTCAGGACTAAACTCAGCTATCTAATCTGAGAAAACAAGTTCTGACTTAAATGCCTAAAGCCAAACAACAACAACAAAAAACAGAAGGAAGGATGGAAGAGAAGGAGGGAAAAAAAGGAAGGAAGGAAGGAAGGAAGGAAGGAAGGAAGGAAGGAAGGAAGGAAGGAAGGAAGGAAGGAAGGAAGGAGAAGGAAAGCACAAAACCTTCATCTCCTCCAGAAACCCAGGGAGTAGGGGAACTCCAGTTCAATACTCACGGTAACAGGACAGGGCACTTACATGGCCCAAGGAAAAATGTGCCATTCTAAATGGAGAAGAAACAGCTATTGTCTAAACACTTGCATAAAAAGTACTGTATAAACAGCTAACAGCTGTTTTTGGTCTTTGCTTTTAGAGAAAGCCAATAAAAGAAAAGACAGTCTTTCAAATGTGGTTTTTTGTTCAGAGCCCAGATTTTCTACAACTAATTTCTAACCCAGAATTAGGCCATTTCAGACAGCTCTATTTTGTAAACTAGAGAAAATGATAGAGCTGGAGACTGCCCAGGTCAGGACAGAGGCTGAGCCAGGCAGGCACCACTGTGCAGAGAGGGGGCTGTAGGTTTCTGCAGCCATCTAGAATTGAACAACACAAAGCAATACTCCCAAGGTCTGGAAAGGATAAAGCATTCCAATGAAAAAGTAGGAAACAAAGTGCATCTTTTTGAGATACTGTTGTTTGATTGCAGCTCTTTACCTCTCAAAAAAAAAAGAATAACAATCCAGGTGTTGCTGGCTCACACCAGAGGCTACACCAGAGGCTGAAATGTGAGATTTGAAGCCAGGCCAGGCGGGAAAGTCCATGAGACTCTTACTTCCAATTAAGCATCAGAAAAGCTTGAAGTAGAGCTGTGGCTCAAGTGATAGAGCACTAGCCTTGAGCAAAAAGGCTCAGGGACAGCACACAGGCCCTGAGTTCAAGCCCCAGAACCAGCACCAAAAAGAAAAAAGAAAAAGAACAACAGACCAAGCTTTGCCCATGCAACCAAGGCCACCAATAAAGACGAAGAGAATTTTAATGAGCACTCCTTTTATAAATGAGGAAATTATAGAGGACTCCCAAAGAGATATTTATATGAAACATTACTAGTGAAGTCCTGTAATTGTGAAACCAGAGGGATAAATTAACAATGAGGCCAGTCCCTCTTTTTATAAACAGAGATTTCAGGATGAGCCTTTGCTTCTGTTCTGTCAGGGATTTGTTGATGCTATCTTCTGTTCCCTGAGTACCAATATTGTCCCTTAAAGGAGTCTGACACTTAAGCTAGCCGCTCTTTACCTAGCTAACATTCTTTTTATATGTAAATGTAGTTTATATATGTGTGTATGTGTGTGTGTGTGTTGTACGTAGATGTCATTACATAGAGGGAGAGAGAACTTCTGTTTCCTATATCATTGTTTTACCTAAAATTTGGAAGTAAGGCCTACGCCCCTTCATGATGCTCTGTCTGTATTGCACTGACCATTTGAACACATGGATATCTTTCTAGCCAGCACAGCTGAGCCAATCCCTTCAGGACTGTTCTGCTACAAAGCTTTAAGACTTTAGAGGAAAGCTGGGCACTGCCAGCTCACCCCTTAATTCTAGCTACTCAGAAGGCTAAGATGTAAGGATTTCAGCTTGAAGCCAAAAGTCCATACGATTTTTTTCTCCAATTAACCACCAAAAGTAGGGCTGGGAATGTAGCTTAGTGGTAGAGTGCTTGCCTAGCATGCATGATGCCCTGGATTTGATTCATTAATTCCACATAAACAGAAAAGGCTGGAAGTGGCCATGTGGTTCAAGTAGTAGAGTACTAGGCCTTGAGCAAAAGAAGCTCAGGGATAGTGCCCAAACTCTGAGTTCAAGCCCCAGGACTGGAAAAGAAAAAAAAAAAGCCAGAAGCAGAAGTAGTAGAACTACAATGGTAGAGGGGGTAAGTGAAGGGACAGCACCCAGACCTTGAATTCAAGCCCCAGTACGGGCAAAAAAAACCCCAACTTTTTAATAAAAAAGAGGTCCAGGAGTTTGGCCTAGTGGTAGAGTGCTTGCCTAGCATTCACTAAGGCCTGGGTTCCATTCCTCAGTTCCACACACATAGAAAAAAGCCAGAAGTGGTGCTGAGGCTCAAGTGGTAGAGCTCTAGCCTTGAGAAAGTCCAAGGACAGTGCTCAGACCCTGAGTTCAAGTTATTATTATTAATAATAGTATTTTTTTAAAAAGGCCTTAGATACAATCTGATTTTTTAATGTTCCACTAGGCTCCTAGATAACAAAGAAACTCTATTGACCAAACAGAGGAGTGAGAGCTGGAAGAAGAAACTCAGATGGGAAGCCATAGAGTGGGACAAACTACAGTACTGAGCTCTGGAACCACTGCAGGTCACAATGGGCCAAAGTCCTCTCCAATTTTTCCACCTTAAACCCTAACCTTTAAAGAATCTAAGAGTCTAAACCAACCTTCTAGATTTTCTGGGGATTTGGTTTTCTGATATGTTTCTCTTTCTGTCTCTTTTTCTGTCTCTCTCTATCTCTGTCACTGTCTCTCTCTCTCTCTCTCTCTCTCTCTCTCTCTCTCTCTCTCTCTCTCTCTCTCTCTCTCTCTCTCTCTCTCTTTCTGTATTAGGCACAAATTCAGAGTCTTGTACTTGGTAGTCAGTACTCAACTCTTACAGACCAAGCAAAATAAGTTCATAATAAAGAGCACTAGAAAACAAGATAAAGCAAAAAAAAAAATTAATAGCTGGGCGCAGTGACTCACGGCTGTAATCCTACTACTCAGGAGATCTGAGATCTGAGGATCAAGGTTCAGAGCCAGCCTGGGCACAAAAGGACCTGAGACTCTTATCTCCAATTAAAACTCTAGAAACAGGAAGTGGGGCTTGGTTGAAGGGTAGGAAAAAGCTCAGGAACAAGCGCCCAGACCAGAATTCAATCCCCATGACCCACTAAATAAATAAATAAATAAATAAAATAAAATTAATACAGCTAGGACTTTGGTGTAGCAATTAACAAATGAAAAATGCAAAAAATATAAAATGCCTAAAGATATCCAAGATGGAATTATACTTTTGTAGAAGCTGCACTAGGAGTCTGTAAAATATGAGCAGACCAATTTGAAAAGGTCCCAGACATGCTTTACAGATGAAATAAATTGATAAAATTAAAAGCTCAATTGTAGGGCTAAAAAATAAGACTCTGAGGACTGAGGTATAGCTCAGTGGTAGAAATTGTGTGAGGCCTTGGGTTTAATCTACCTCACCTCAAATAAAAAAAGAAGATTCAGTTGTAAAAAGATTTGATAGTTTCACTTTCTGAAGAAGTTACTCAGAATCTGAGGACTGTGATCCAAAGCCAGCCTGGGAAGAAAAGTCCTTGTGAGACTCTTACCTCCAATTAACCACTCAAAAAGCACAAGTGGAACTGTTGCTCAAAGTGATAGAGTGCTTGCTTTGAGTAAAAAAGCTTAAGTCACAGGCCCTGAGTACAAGCCCCATGATTGACAAAACAAAACAAAACAATACTGTTGAGTTGGGCAGACTAAGATCTGAGGATCACAGTTCGAAGACAGCCCAGTCAGGAAAGGCCATGAGACTCGTATCATTAACTGCCAGAAGACTGGAAGTCCAGCTGTGGGTCAAAGTGGTAGAGCACTAACCTTGTGCAAAAAAAG
Organism: Megascapheus bottae; assembly: GCF_031878675.1. Lineage (NCBI taxonomy): Eukaryota > Metazoa > Chordata > Mammalia > Rodentia > Geomyidae > Megascapheus > Megascapheus bottae. Next base: position 37,952,734 of record NC_143516.1, on the reverse strand, counting down.
CTCAAGAATAACACCTAGGCCCTGGGTTCAAACCCCATTAGCCACAAGAAAAGGTTGAAAGGAGCATTATGTTTTAACAACGAAATAAGCAAGATGAGAGTGTAATGCTTAAGCTTCCTTCTGCGTGCATACCAGGAATCTTTTCAAGTGAAAGATAAATTTAATATGAGGTTACAAAGAGAAGTTTGTGCGTGTGTGTGTGTGTGTGTGTGTGTGTGTTCCCTGTCTCTGGGAATTCAGAAAACAATTGAGTTATTGGTGATTTCAGATGTCAGAGAGGATAATAACCATGTGTTCCCATTCTCAATTGCTTCAAGCAGTATCTGATTTTGAGGCTAATCTTAAGAACTAAAATGTTTTTTCTAGAATATCGTGTTGTTTCCACGTGCCCTGCTTGACTAATGCATTCGTCACAGGTTACAACATGAGAGAGTCAAGAAAAGGCAGCCTTAATCCCTGGAACAACCTTACTTCCCAACTCACTTCCTCTATCCCACAAATGACCCTCTCAGCCTCGTCTGCACCGGCTATCTTCCTGGCAGAAGATATTTATTGAGTAGAGACTTGCTCCTGCTTGAAACTTCAGCTCTGCTTCTTAGACAGACATTCTCTGTGGATTTCTCACCTCTTTTCCTATCACCTCTTGTCTATCCATAGGGAAACAGAGACCAGGGGATATGAGAGGAGAGAGCAGGTAAAGTTGATCGGCCTAAACAAAGATATTTTTATCTTTAACAAAGACAGTGTGTGCTTTCTGTATCATGAGAAAGGAAGAACTGGGTTAGCAAACTTTGGCGGATGAAGAAAATAGAACATTGTATTGCCAAGGACGATGGGAAATTGGAGGAGTATGTGGCTTCCAGAACTAATGAACTGCTGATATAATGTCAACTGACAAACATAGAGAACAGTCTCACAACTATGTGATAATCAAATACATAGCCAAGAATTGAAAAAGAATAAAGAATCAGTAAATGTGTAAATGTATACTGGAAGTTCTTTTTTTACTATTTTTGTTGCTTCTGTGATTCTTATTCTTTTAGTACAAAAAGGGCTCTATTTTTATTTAATAGCAGGCCAGGAAAAAAAAATAAGGATGGAACAAGCCAGGCACTGATGGCTCCTGTGTATAATCCTACTTTCTCAGGGGACTGAGATCTGAGGATCATAGTTCAAAACCAGCCCAGAAAGATAAATCTGAGAGTTTCCATAACCAACAAAAAAGTCAGAAATAGAAGTATGCATAAGAGATACAACACTAGCCCTGAGCAAAGACAAGCAAGAAAGATCTGAGTTTGAGGCCCTGATTTCAAGCCCCAGTAAACACACACACACACTAGTGTGGGATGGTATCTGAGAGAATAGATAGTGAAACACTAATCTCTGGAGCATTCCAACTCTATTTATTCCATCAGATATGTCTACAGAGACCTGGTAAACTTTGAAAACGGGGCCCGTTGCGATCACTTTCAACCACACTCACCCTAGTTCCGTGCATTGATCACTGAATGAGAGTGGCATCGTGGCAGGCCCTCAGGTTTTCCTCTGAAGACCCTGGAAACAAGACACAGAACACCTTAGCTGTGTTTAAAATTTTCTTTTTCTGTTTTGTTTTATTTTCATTTATTTTGAGTCAGATCTTAACTATGTTGGCCAGAGTAGCTTCCAATGACTGGACTCAAGTAATCTTCCTGTCTCAGGCTCCCCAGTAGGACAGGTAGGTACCCCATACTTAGTTTGTGTTTAAGTGTTTTAAAGACTTTTTTTTGCAGTCATGTCCTATGTTGGGTACTATAACACAATAAAACAGAACACACACATGCCCACATACACACATACACAGAGATAATAAGTGAAGAAAAGGAGACAGAAACCACATGGTAATTACTACAGGAATAGCTATAAAGAGTTATTATCGCTGGGCACTGATGGCTTGCGCCTATAATCCTAGCATCTCAGGAGGCTGAGATCTAAAGGTTTTGGTTCAAAGCTGGCATAGACAAAAAAAAGTCCTCATGAGACTCTTATCTCCAATTAAACACTCAAAATCTGAAAGTGGTGCTGTGGTTCAATTGGTAGAACACTAGCCTTGAGCACAGAGAAACTCAGTGACAGCACCCAGGCCTGAAGTTCAAGCCCCACAACCAACAAATAAAAAATATCAAGTGCCAATTTCAAGTACCAGTCTCAGACAAGGAGGAGGAGGAGGAGGAGGTGGTGGTGGCAGTGGCAGCAGCCAGATGCCAGTGGCTCATGCCTGTAATCCCACCTACTCAGGAGGCTAAGGATCACAGTTCAAAGCCAGCCCAGGCATGAAAGTCTGTGAGACTCATCTCCAATTAACCACCAGAAAACCCGAAGTGGCGCTGTAGCTCAAGTGGTAGAGCGACAGCCTTGAGCTGAAGATCTCAGGGACAGCACCCAGGACCAGAGTTCAAGCCCCACAACCAACCAAAAAATAAATAAATAAAAGGGGAAGGAAGGAAGGAAGGAAGGAAGGAAGGAAGGAAGGAAGGAGGGAGGGAGGGAGGGAGGGAGGGAGGGAGGGAGGGAGGGAAGGAAGGAAGGAAGGAAGGAAGGAAGGAAGGAAGGAAGGAAGGAAGGAAGGAAGGAAGGAAGAAGAAGAGGGCATTCCCAGGGGTCATTCACAGGAGGTCTCCATAGCAACTTCCTGCAGGAAGGCTCCACATGCCTCTGGCACATTGCACCACAGAAGAGTTGGGCACAGGGGCACACTGTTGGAGCCTGAGGAAGTCAGCACATCAGTACAAGGAAGAAAAGCCTCCACTACACTGCAGTGTCTCTCGAGGACCTTCCACTGCCATTGACTGGGCCAAAAAGAACTTCTTAAAGGGCCCCATTCTATTACAGGACAGGTAATGCAGGGTGAATCTGGACATGAGAGGCAGCAGACTGCTAAGTGTCACAGTGAAGTAAGCTGATGACTGATGTGAGGGCCGTACAGACGTTTGTGTGAAGCCTTGCGTTTTCCTATGCAAAAGCCAAGCTTTTGCAGGTCACCTGACCTGATGTCAGGTAGCCAAGTGAGTTAGACATTGATGTCCTTGTGTGCAATTTTTTTTCTGTTTGTGTTTGCTTTTATTTTGTTTTATTGCAATGCTGGAGACAGAACCCAGGGTCTCACACAGACTAGACAAGCACTCTACCCCTAACATTACTCCCTAGCCCCTGTGTATGAAATCTTTTATGAAAACTCACTCGCTCAGTTGTAACTATTATGTACCAGGCCTTAGAATGTGTGTGTGGTGTGTGTGTGTGTGTGTGTGTGTGTGTGTGTGTGTGTGTGTGTGTGTCTGTGGTGCAGCTCAGTGGGAGAGTGCTGACTTAGCATGCACAAGGCCCTGATTCAATCCCCAGTATAAGGCAGTTGGGGAAGGGGAGACACAGACAGAGAGAGAGAGAGAAAGAGAGAGAGAGAGAGAGAGAGAGAGAGAGAGAGAGAGAGAGAGAGAGAGAGAGAGAGAGAGAGACAGACAGACAGACACACAGACAGACATAGACGCAGAGAGAGAGAGAATGAGAGAGAGAGAGAGAGAGAGAGAGAGAGAGAGAGAGAGAGAGAGAGAGAGAAGAAGAAGAAGAAGAAGAAGAAGAAGAAGAAGAAGAAGAAGAAGAAGGAGAAGGAGAAGGAGAAGGAGAAGGAGAAGGAGAAGGAGAAGGAGAAGGAGAAGGAGAAGAAGAAGAAGAAGAGAGGAGAGGAGAGGAGAAGAGAGGAGAGAGAAATGTGTTTCTTTTGGTCTGCCCTCAGAAAACTGGACCCAAAGACAACTATGTCTTTAAGGCATAGTTAGGGGGAAAAAATGAAATAAGAACAGAGCAAAAATGTTTACCATGTAACTAAGTGTCATTTACATTTTCTCTCACATACTTTTTCTTCACCTGCCCCTCTCACTCACTTCAAGACAATGAAGTAATGGAGAGCGCAGGTTGTGCTGGACTCTGGTGGCTCATGCTTCTCATTTTAGCTACTCAGGAGGCTGAGATCTGAAGATCAAAGTTCGAAGTCAGCCCAACAGGAAAATCCATGAGACTCTTATCTCCAACTACCACCAAAAAGCTGGGAATGGAGATGTGGCTCTACAGAATATTAGCCTTTCACACAAAAGCTCAGGCCTTGAGTTCAAGTCCCAGAACTGCCCTCCCCTCACCCCCCAAAAACAACACTGGACTAAAAGGCCCAAAGCCAAACCAAGTGCTGTCCCCCACCCCCGACTCCACCCCCCCCCCAAAAAAATACTGATCCAAACAGCTTAGGGCTTGGCAGTGCCAATGCAAGACCTTGAAAAAGAAAAACAACCCGAACAACACACAGGCTTGTCTTTGTCATAACTGACCCTGCTCAAAGCCAGGCAGGCACGGAAACAGAGCCACTTTATGAGAAAATGCCTTTCTGTCCACACAGTAATTGAATCCAGTTGTGGATCGAGCCTGTCCATTAATGAGGTTTAAGAAAAGGTTCACCCCTCAGATAGGTCTACTCCAGCTGAGCAATCTTTTCTTTCTGTTAAATTCCAGTTAAGCAGGGTACGAAAGCCTCCCTGGACAATATAATCCTTTCAAGAGCCATGCTGGGAATCCACCAGGCGCTTTAAAACCCCGACTCCTGGGCAGACTCCAAGACGACCCCTCAGGATACTGAATTCAGCTTTGTACCAAAGAACATTTGGGGCAGTTTGAGGGCAGCTACATTTTCAGAACACTTCAGCTTGACATCTGCATAATTCCTGTTCAAGAGGGCTCCCTTGTCTCATTAACAGTGCTCACTCAGAGGTCCCCACCTCCCTTCCTCCCCCCAAACAAAAAAAGGAGGAGAGAGAGAACTGGGCTGTGGCCTGGACAGGCTTTTGTGGAGTCAGATCAGTCCCGTGACTGTCTCTGCCTGCTGACCTTGAGCTTCGCTGTTAATGAAACGAAGCAGTCCCTGTTGTAGCGGGCCTGCCACCCACGGCAGAGCAGCAGGCTATGAGCCACCCAGCTGGAGTCCTGCCCCAAGCCCTCAAGGCCACAGATTCAAAGTCTTCCCCAGAAATTCTTCTATAAAGTAGGCTTTAAAAAAACAAAGTTGGCATGTTTGAAAAATTGCTTTGCTAGTCTTGCAATAATGAAATGCTCCCACATGCGGTGTCTGATGGGATATGGTTCTAATTAAAACCATTAAGATTGCTTTTATATTTTTTTAAAAAATTAGTTCTTGAGTATCTACTCCATGCTAAAGACTCTGGGCTATGCAGAAATTCAGAGTGTGGGACAGACCCTCAAAGGCCTTGGGTGTATTTGAACTGGCTAAAGAAGATGGCACATGGGGCAGGGTGGTGTGAACTAAATGACTCATGTCGATACAAGGCAAAGCTTGATAACATGACCGTGTGCGAAGGTGTGGGCAGAGTGTGGGTACACCACAGGATGGTGGAGTGGTGTGGTGCTATGGTCAAGAGGACACAGTCACCACCGCAGCCGGAGAGTGAAGATGGAACTCGTTCTCAATCCTGAGGAGAAAATCTCTCCTAACCAGACCTCTGATGCAGCCACCAGGAGCAGGGAAACCCACATCTGCCACTCCCAGGCCTCTGCCCACCTGGCAGATACTCACAGGAAAGGACCACAGAAGCGCAGGGGAATGGAACCTGAACATGGGGCCACAGCACTAACCTTTGGGGGCCCAGGGAGGGCAGACAACAGATCTGTTATGGCCAGTGCCAGGCAGCCAGCCCACACTGTTTTCTAGAAGTGTCTTAAAGACAGAAGCTGGCACATCGTAAGTACATAGTACTTTCTTTTTCTGAGCAGAAAGGAGAAATGAGTGCTTTTGTCCATCCACACATAAAAATGTTCCAGCAGCAGGTGACAGATGACCAGTGTTCAAGAACAATAACAAAGGAGAGGGCTCTGGGGCATTCTCAGGATGGTGGTCCAGGGATGTGTCTGCCAGCAGTGGACAGGACTGGAACCTGGATGACTGCAGCAGTGGATAGTCCAGGAGGGACAAAGACCTGAGGATTCAGAAAAGAATGCCTGAGCTTGGTGCCACTAGCTCAAGCCTGTAATCCTAGCTACTGAGGAGGCTGAGATCTGAGGATTTTGGTACAAAGCCAGTCCAGGCATGCAAGTCCCCCTGAGACTCACCTCTAATTAACTACCAGAAAGCAGGAAGTGGTGCCGTGGCTCAAGTGGTAGAGCTCTAGTCTTGAGCTGAAGCACTCAAGGACAGTGCCCAGGCCCAGAGTTCAAGCCCCACAACAAACCAAAACAACAAAAAGGGAAAAATGAGAGAGAGAGAGAGAGAGAGAGAGAGAGAGAGAGAGAGAGAGAGAGAGAGAGAGAGAGAGAGAGAGAGAAAGAGAGAGACAGAGAGAGACAGAGAGAGAGGGAGGGAGGGAGGGAGAGGGAGAGGGAGAGGGAGGGAGGGAGGGAGGGAGGGAGGGAGAGGGAGAGGGAATCTGTTATAGTCACTGACAGGCTAAGTGTAGCACTGGAAAATTACAGTGTTTGTCACTGAGCGGTGGGGAGTGAGGCCTGTGGTCTGGCTCGGGGTTGGTCGCAGGAGGTCTAGCCATGGCACCACAGGAGGAGTGGCAGCTCCGCCAACCTTGAAATCCCCCAGGAACAACTAACCTTAGGTCCAGGGGGAAGGAAGCCACGACAGCCTTCCTCACTCCAAGCTCCCACACCAGTCCTGGCTGATTTTGGAGGTCCTGACCTGAGCCCCCACCCCAGGATAAAAAGATGATAATGCCCAGTCTCAGAGAAGCTGAGAACTGAGATCCCTTGCTCAGCTCTGCCTGCCTGATTTCAGGACGTGACTCCTCAGGACCCCAGAGAGAAATGAGTCCTCTGTGTCACCAGGTTTGGCAGCTCCAATGCCTAACCGGTGGAAAGGGTCAGCCATCCAAGATGAAGTCCCCTCTGCCACAGGCTGTACAGCTTAATCACAGGCCCCTTGTCACCTGGTCTGTAGGAGGTGTGGCTCCCGGGGACCATGTCCCCTAGATACCCTAGGGGAGCACATTGGCTCCACAATCCCTGAGTATAGAGGAGAAAGACAGACCTCCATACTGAAATCACTGTTAACTGCCTAAATTCCAGTGGGAACACTTAAAAATAAGGACACAAACTCACTAGCCACTATGTTAAAAAATAAACCATACAACTTGTGGGTAAAAATGGGAAAGAAAGTTAAATAATCCACCTTCTATCTGGCGAATATAATGTAGCCCTTCTATTAATTACAATAAAAATATTGAAAGATGATGGGAGAGAAAAACTGAGAGACACTGTCAAACAAGAAAGGTGCTCTTTACCTCACTTAGGCAACTGTGACCCCTCTTCACATTATCTTTATAATATCAATAAGAAAGAGGAAGAGAGAGGGAAGAAAGGAAGGAAAGAAGGAAAGAAGGGAGGAGGGGAGGGAGGAGGGAGGGAAGGAGGGAGGGAGGGAGGGAAAGGAAGGAAGGAAACGTAAGGACATAAGCCAGGTGCTGGTGGATTACACCAGTAATCCTAGATACTTAGAAAGCTAAGATCTGAGGATCATGGTTAGAAGCCAGTCTGGGCAGGAAATCTATGAGACTCTTATCTCCAATTAACTATCCAAAAAGCTGGAAGTGGCTCTGTAGCTTAAGTGGTAGAATGCTAGCCTGAGCAAAAGAGCTCAAGGACAGTGCCAAGGCCCTGAGTTCAAGCCCAAGACTGGCATCCAAAAACAAAAAAGACGAAACAACAACAAACGCCAGGCACAAGTGTGCTACTCAGGAGGCTGAGATCCGAGGATCACAATGGAAAGCCCAGGCACTCAAGTCCATGAGACTCCTATTTCCAAATAACACCAGAAAAAAACGGAAGGGGCATTGTGGCTCAAGAGCTCAGGGACAGTGCCCAGACCTAAAGTTCAAGCCCCACGACCGATCCAAAAGAAAAGAAAAAGAACAAAACTGAAGAGGGGGAGAGGAAAGGGTGACATTATAAAAAAAAAAAAAATGTAGCCAGAGGCTGGTGGCTCACACCTGTAATCCTAGCTACTCAGGAGGCTGAAATCTGAGAATTGAGGTATGAAGCCAACCCAGGCAGAAGAGCTCTGTGAGACTCTTATCTCCAATGAATCACCCAAAAAAATGGAAGTGGTATTGTAGCTCAGTGATATAATGCGAGCCTTGAGCCCAAAAAGGCTCTCTCAAAGAGTGCTCAGACCCTGAGTTCAAGACCCATAACTGACAAACAGATTTGCACCTGACTTATGAAATGGTACTCCTTCTATATAATACCTTACTAACGATAATAACATTATATAATGACTATAAACGTAAGGACACAATTATTTCTCTGAGGAAGCTCCTGTCTTGATTACTAGAGTCTGATATATCTAAAGTCATAGTAAGCAACCACAGAAGTGGGGCGGGTATGGAGGGCTGAGATGGGAGATGTCATTCTTTGCTTTCAGGCCTCCAACTGGGATCTAATACCTCAGGCTGCACGAAAGTTCCTAGGAGGCTGTAAGAAATAACCAGAACAGGGCTGGTGGTATAATTTAAGGGGTAGAGTATTTGCCTGGCATATGGGAAGGTCGGGGTTCAATCCCTAGTATTGCAAAAAAAAAAAAAAAGGAAAGAAAAGAAAGGGAGAAAAAAGGACAACCCACAACAAATATGGCTTAAGACAACAGAAAGTCATTATTCATGCACTATTCTGGAGAGAAGTTTGGAATCAAATTCCACTGACACAATCCCACATGTTCCTCTTCCATTTCCTATGTCTTCTCCTATCTCCTCTCTCTCTCTCTCTCTCTCTCTCTCTCTCTCTCTCTCTCTCTCTCTCTCTCTCTCCCCAGTTTTTGAACTTGAACTCAGGCCCTAGGTGCTGTTCTTTGAGCTTTTGTGCCCTACCACTTGAGCCATAGCTCCATTTGCAGCTTTTTAGTGGCTAAGTAGAGATAATAGTCTCATGGATTTTCCAGCATGGGCTGGCTTAGAACCAAGATCTTCAGATTTCGGCCTTCTGGGTAGCTAGGATTACAGGTATGAGCCTCTAATGCCTAGCCCCCTATCTCTTGCAAAGACTCTTGGCATTGGATTCAGGGCCCACCTGAATAATCTAGATGAGTTCAAGATCCTTAATTAGTAACTTCAACCAAAAAAAGAGAAAAAAAACCTCTTTCTAAAGAAAGCCATCTTCCTGCTACCATGTCTGGCATGTCTTTCTGGGGCTGTCTCTCCACCTGTCCTTCATCTTTACTTTTTCCCTTCCTGTGAGTCTGCCCACCCAAGGAACATGTGCAAGTTGCCTCATCTACTGTGGGAACTTGAACTCAGGGTGTCATGCCTGCTTGGTAGACAAGCATTCTAAGTATTTGAGACATTTCCCTAAATCCTATTGCTTTAACTATTGTTTTTCAGCTAAAACCTCATGCTTTTATCAGGGTGTCCAAAGATCAGGATACTCCTACTTCCACTTCCCAAGTAGCTGGGATTACAAGAATTGTGTCACCATGCTCCATACTCCCCTTAGCTTTCATTGCCTCCGTGGAAGGCTTCTTTAGTTTCATCCAATGTGATGGCTTCAACTAACTCCTCAGCATAGATAGCTCACTGTTGACTATAAGTCTGCACTTGCCTCTGTCCTAGGCACATATTTCCAGTTGACATCTGACCTTCTCCACCTAGATGTCCCATGGAGACTATAAATTTAAGATGTTCAAAAAGGATCTCTCCTTTCAACCAGCCCCTCTCAACAAAATGAGAGATGCCAAAGGAAATACTAGAGCCAACATCAAACACACCTATCACATTCTCCCCAACCTCTCCTATGACCCTCTAACTTCACCTCTCCAGTGGCTTCTCCCTCCTGCTATCTTTTCAACTCTGACAGTTTTCTGATGCTCACTTATGTCTGCCTCCCACCTGAGCCCAGGGCCCCATAAGAGTCTTACCAGATTTCCCATCTCTAATCTCTATTTGCTTTAATTCACAGTTTGTTAATATGTTCCTCTGCCTAAAACGGTCTTGATCCACTTGGTTAAAAAGATTTGTATTGTTAGGCATTGTAGTGTACACTAGTAATCCCAGCCTGTGGGGATGCTAAGGAAAGGAAGACCCTTAGTTAAGACCAGCCTGAGTTACACAGGAAGACCCTGTCTCAATAAAACATGGTGGTGGTGGTGATGATGGTATTTGTTTTTCTCTTGGTGAGGTGTTTTTCTTCTCCTCCTCTTCCTCCTCCTCCTCCTCCTCCTCTTCCTCCTCCTCCTCCTTCTTCTTCTTCTTTCATCTTCATCTTCTTTTGTCTTTTTAGAGAAAGGGGGAATGCAAAAAGGAAGGGAGGAAGGACTAACAAACGCAGTCATGGTACGCACTATACATTATGTGGAAAATAAACTATGCAATTTGTGGGCGGGGATGGGAGGGGAAAATGGAGAAGGCTGAAAGAAGAGATGGCATAGTCAAAAAAATGTACTCATTAACTGACTTGTAAAATGGTAACTCCATTGTACAAATTAAAATAATATTAAATAAAATTATATTTAAAAAAATAACAACACTGGGTGCCCCTCACACCTGTAATTCTGGCTACTCTGGAGGCTGAGATATGAGGATTATGGTTCAAAGCTGTTCTAGGTGGAACAGCCCCCAGGAGATTCTTATCCCCAATTAAACACTCAAAACAAAAGAGGTAGTGCTAGCTTGAGCAAAAGAGCTCAGAGACAGTGTCCAGGTCCAAAGTTCAAACCACAGCCAACAAAAAAAACATATCCTAACTCAGCCAGGTTAGAGGAAGTGTCTCACACCTATAGTCCTAGCTACTTAGGAGGCTCAGGTCTGAAGATTGACGTTCAAAGCCATTTCTGGAAAAAGAAAAAGAAAAAGAAAAGAAACTACAAGACTCTTATCTCCAGTTAACCAAGTAAAGGCTGGAAATGGAGGTATGGATCAAGTGAAAGTCAAGCATGAGCTTGAGGCCCTGAGTTCAAACCCTAGTACCAATGTGCACGTACACACACACACACACACACACACACACACAATTTTTCCCTAAATCTCACTACTTTGTAAATAAGCTTCAAATCTGTCCCTGAGACTTCCAGTGCCTAGATTTACGCTGCTGGATCCTGGACCCACCTTTCTCCAACCAAAAGGACCTAAACAGGATGCACTCTCCACCTACCTATGCTTCCCTCCTACTGTCCCCATTCAAAGAATGTGTTTCACGATCTCTTAAAGGACCTTTACACCTTCTGATAAAGCATGTATATGAAGAGATACTGAGTCAGGACTGCCAGATACCATAAATTAAAATTGCCTCTTCTCCTGAGTCAAATAGAAAACACAAGCCCAGATTATTTTTTCTTGTTCCTCTCCCTCTCCCTCTCCCTCTCCCTCTCCCCCCCCCCCCCCCCTCTCTCTCTCTCTCTCTCTCTCTCTCTCTCTCTCTCTTCCTTTCTTTCTTTCTTTCGTGCCAGTCCTGGGGACTGAACTCGGGCCTGAGTACTGTCCTTGGGCTTTCTCAAGGCTAGCACTCTACCACTTGAGCCACAGCACCACTTCTGGCTTTTTCTGTTTATACAGTAGAAATGCTAGGCAAGCACTCTACCACTAGGCCATGCTCCCAGCCCAAGCCCAGATTATTCTTACCTGACAGAAATTACAAACAGATGTTTGCTTTTGCTCATGGACTTCAGCCTGAAGAAAGAATGGAGGCACAGACAGGATAAACTGTAGATACTTTGTGGGGGTGCTTGTTTTGCTTCCTAAGTCCTTAGCCTTACCAGGAGATGGCATCAGAATGCTTTAAGGAGCCACTCATGCCTCCCTCAGCAACCACACTAAAGGAAGAATTGCTTGGGGAAACCTAGGCGTGGCATCCTGTAATCTGTCTGAAAAGATGGAAGCTTTTTGAAGTTTTACACTCATTTAGGTTCCTGGTTCCATTTGGCATGTCCAGTCCCTGCAACCATGGAGATACACGAAGACAACTGCAGGCATCCAAGATGCTCCCAGATTGCAGCTTGGGAAGCAGCCTATGAATGCTAAACACCCTTTGAAAGTCAGCCCTGCACAAGTCTCAGCAACGTTCTGCTTAATTTTCAGAGAAAGGCCTCCTGGGAATACACAAGGACATTAGGGTGTCAGTCCAGGACAGCTGTAACCTCTCCCAGCCTCCCTTTCCTCATCGGTAAAAACAAGACCGCTAAGATTATTACCCTGCAAGTTGGTGGAAGGCAATAGCTCAAGACCTGGTACTGGAAAGATTCTCAAGCATTTGCAAAAATCACCTTTAATACTGTACATCTGAGTGGAAAAGGAAGACAAGGTTATTCATTAAGACGCCTTCTAGGCACTAGTAGCTCAAGCCTGTCATCCTAGACACTCAAGGAGACTGACATCTGCCGTAGCCATCTGAGAATTCAGCTGGTAGACACTAAAAATGAGTGACCACCCTGGCACAATTTCCTGTTGGGAACATGTGTAAAGGACATTATAAATACATTACAGCCAGGCATAGATGGCTCACAGCTGTAATCCTAGCTACACAAGAAACTGAGGTGTGAGGACCTTCATTTCAAGCCAGCCTTGTCAGGAAAGTCCACGAAACTCCAATAACACACCAAAAAACTGGTAGCATGCCAGCCTTGCGCAAAAAAAGCTAGAGGCCAGCACCCAGGCCCTGAGTTTGAGTTCCAGGACCAGCACAAAAAAAAATACAAAGGTGTTCATTGTACCTTAAGGTTAAAAACAAAAAGGCTATGGGCAATATCAGTGTACATGATACTAATTACATTTAGTTTTTGTACTTCGTATACTCACCCAATCTGAAAAGAAACCTACAAAAATGTATTCACAGTGGTGAGATTATGGAAAACACACATTTATTTGTGTCCTTCTATTCTAGTGTATTGTATAAAAAGATGTATTACTTACAAAAAAAATCAAAATAACCGTCAAGATGTCAACTGAGGCAGAATTAAACTGCTGCTGCTTTGTTTTCAAGTTCAGACAGAGGTTTGCCTGTGGCCTTCCTGTGGGACCAGCCTGGACCACAGCTACCAGAGCCTGCTGATTGCCTTAGGCCTGAGGGTGGGCCCAGAAAATCTCCCCATCACTAGCCACTAAAAATACCAACAACAACAACAATAATAGTAAGGCTTTGCTGGTTGGACCAAGCAACTCTCTCCAGTTTTTGTTGGTGTTGTTTTTTTCCAGTCAGAAAAGTCCTCTACCACCAGATGTCTGGGGAGCGCCCCGAAGCAGCTAGGGAAGGTGAATTGGTCTCTTAGCCTCTTCCTGGCCTCATTAGCCCTGATCACAGCTGGGAGCACGAGCCCTAGGGTAAAAGGCATCTTCCTAAATGGCACTGGGCCCGCAGAGAAAGACTAAGTTGTATGTAGACAAAAGACCTTGTTTTTATTGAATGTTCTTCCCAAAGAAGCCATAGCAAACTTTCCTCCTCCAATCAGCGGTAGCTATTTCTCACAATGATACCATGGGCCAATACATAATTTCCAATGATTTTTCAAACATTAAATGACAGACCACATTTAAAATGCCAATTGCAGCTAGATGCCAGTGGTTCATGCCTGTAATCCTAGATCTGAGGGCTGAGTTTCAAAACGAGCCCATGAATGTTCATGACACTTTTTATCTTGAATTAACCACCAAAAAAAAAAAACAAAAAACCCAGAGGTAGAGCTGTGGCTCAAAGAACTGGAAAAGTTCAAGGACAGCATCCAGGCCCTGAGTTCAAGCCCTGAAACAAAAAAACACAACAGCAAAAACTTGAAACAACACAAATTGTAAACATGATGCTATTTTTCCTGTGTGTGTGTGTGTGTGTGTGTGTGTGTGTGTGTGTGTGTGTGTGCGCACGCGCGCGCGCGCTGGTCCTGGGGCTTGAACTCAAGACCTGAGCATTGTCCAAGTCCCTTCTTTACTCCTAATCATGTACTGGTAGCCCCCCAAGTCACTGCTCACCCGAATGGTCAAGTGAGAAACCTATTTACATTCTAATCTCTGTGCATGGTTTTCATAGAATCCCTTCACTAAGGAGAAAAATACCACTTCGGCCTCCGTTTTCCATCATCTCCAGAAGGAGGTCACCTCTCATACTCAAGGCATGACCAATGCCTTTGACTGATTTCCCTCTCCCCTTCCTAAACTCACTGGGTTGAAGGTGGTGTGACTGGGGGCCTGCTTACAAAAATCCTCAGTGCTCTGGCCCCTGGGATGTCAGCTCTAAGATGTTGCTTTACTGGCCTTTTCACTCTGGCTTCAAGTATCCCGGGGCAACAAAAAAATTCCCACTGCGGGTTTTGTGATGTCTTTAACATAGCTGAAGTTCCATTCCCAAAGTTCTTTGTTCCTTTCCATGGAGCAAGATTTTCACCTGGTGACATTTTCCTTTCGCCTGAAGTTTCGCTTGCAGTTTGGAATTGCCAAAGATCTATTTTTCAGCTTTTGGATTTCAATTAAAAAAAATGCCTTTTAGGGAATTTGGGATTTATTACCTTAAGTTAAAGTTTGGAGACATGTATTAGAGATTTAAATGTAAAATTGTTCATTAACGTCGGAAACTTTGTCTTTTCTTGCAAACTGACACTAGAAATCTAATGGTAAAATGTGGATAATGTGATTAGTATTTTAAAGGAATGTTTAAAAAAATGCCTTTTTCTGCACTTTTTTTGGAAGGAAATTACTGACTAGTATAGAATTTAGGTTTGAGGATTATTGTTCTATTTTCTCACAGCTTTGTTTCTAATAAGATGTCTTAACATACTTTTTTCTGTACATTACGATACTTTCCCTTTAGCTAATTTCAAGATTATCACTGGTTTTGAGCAACTTGATTTTTGATATATGTCTTGGTATAATTTTTTTTGCCAGTCTTGGGGCTTGAACTCAAGGCCTGAGCACTGTTCTTGGACACTCTTTACTCCAGGCTAGTGCTCTGCCATTTGAGCCACAGCACCACTTCCAGCTTTTTCTATGTATGTGGTTCCAGAGAATCGAACTCAGGACTCTGTGCATGCTAGGTGAGCATGCTGCCACTAGACCACGCTCCCAGCCCTCTTGGTATAATTTTATTCATGTGTCTCTTCCTTGAATTGTACCAAGTGCCAGATATTCTTTTCTATATACCAAGAATATACATATAGGTGCTTGGGTATTTTTCTGGGACACACTCAAGTTTCTTCAAAATGCTTTAATGCTTTTGAGACCAGTGTGTGGGTATATGGGTGTGGGTGTGTGGACACGCACATGTGTGGACACACAAGTTGTGTGTACGCGTGTGCCAATGCCAGTTTTTGAATCCAAATCTATTTTTCACCATAAGTTGGTACTCTACTGCTTTAGCCTTGCCTTCAACCCCCAAAATGCTGGTTATTTCATTTTCTCCATCCCTACCACCTCTGCTATTTACCAATAAACACAGCCTATTGTACATTCCTGCCCTTATTTCTTCTAATGCATATCAATTGTACAAAGAGGTGTCATTGTGATATTTCACACATGCTTATATTTGTACTTTAATCAGCTTAACCCTCCCTTTCTATGTCCCCTCACCACTGGGTGATTCAATAGCTTCCAATGAGGTTCTTTATGCCATCCTTTTTCCCCCTCTGGTCCTGGGACTTGAACTCAGGGCCTGGGTGCTATCCCTGAGCCTCTTTAAGGCTAGTGCTCTACCACTTGAGTCACAACACCACTTCTGGCTTTTGTGAGTAGTTTATTGGAGACAAGAGTCTGCCTGGGCTGGCCTTGAACCTCAGATCTCAGCCTCCTGAGTAGCTAGAATTATAGACATGAGCCACTGGTGCCTGGCTCTTTATGCCATCTTGATACATAGACACAACGCCTTTTGATATAATTCACCATCCATCATTCTCACCTCCAAAGGTCTCAAGTGTTCTCTCTATATATGCATGTGTGTGTAACCATGTTCTCTCTATATATATATACATATCTACATAGACCTGTATCTATCTATATTTAGATATACATATATCTATTACATATGTATGTGTATTTATGTGTATATCTTTTAGTCTAGATCGCACCAGTCAATACTTAGCATTTGTATACTTTGCGATTCGTATTGTTAACGTTTGCCCAGCTTGCCACTCACTGTTTGCTCTGCAGCAGCTGGAGCTGTGTCTGAATCAGAAACATTTCCTTGTCTCTTTTTCCATGTGATCTGAGTACTTTGAACAATCTGCTCTGCACGTTCCTCAGGACAGTGAAGTACAAATTCCCAACTCAAGCCCCAGGCCATCATGAGATGGCCTGTTTTGTGGGTTTTATTTTTTTGGGAGGAGCACAAAATATCACAGAAGGAGGAGGAGCAAGAAGAAAGAAAGAAACAATAAAAGCAATAAGCCCATTTCTCTGGTATTTTTTTAAAGCCTCTATTTGGAGGCCATGAGCAGATAAGTATCTATTTTTCTTTGCTCTGGATGTTTTTAAAGGAACCGTCCCCACCCGGCTTACTCAAACACAATAACAAGTGCGTACTTCTGAGCACGTAGAGTCAGGAGGCTGGGGCTGGCAGCTCCTGCTCTGCCTTGTTGACTCCCCTCACAATTAGGCCTTTCACTGCCGGACCACAGGATTGCTTGCAACGTGACCTGGGAGCTGGCAAACATTCCCAGACAGCACAAAGGAACGGAACTTGTCTTTGTGCTGGGAATGAGTGCACAGATCCTTGGACAGTGTTTGGATGACTCCACTGCCCCAGTGTTCAGAGCTCAGGCAGCCACTCTGTCTCCACACCCCGTCCCTACCTGGCTGCCACTCAGTAAGGCTCGGGCACTTGGTTAGAAGGAAGTGCAGGAATGGAAAGTGAGAGTCCCCAATGGAGAAAAATGCAATATGCACATAGAACATCATTCACAGAGTTCTATGAAGTTGGATATTTGCAGAGTTTATTAGGCAGAGTTGGAAAGAGTAAGGACAAGATAATTGGGTCATCAGGAGCCAGGCATGGGTGAGTCAAGCCTGTGATTTTAGCTACTCACAAGGTTAAGATCTAGAGGATTCTGGTTTGAAGCCAGCTAGGGCAGACAAGTCTCCAAACTTCCACCTGTGGCTCAGGTGCCTGTGGCTCAGACCTATAACCCTAGCTACCCAGCAGGCTGAGATTTGAGGCTCATGGTTCGAAGTCAGCCTGGGCAGGAATGTCTGTGAGACTCTAACTGCAATTAACCACCAGAAAACTGGAGTAGAAAACTGACTGAAAGTGGGAGGGCTTTGAACCAAAAGAGCTCAGGGACAGTGCCAAGTCCTGAGTTCCAGCCCAACCACAAAAAAAAAAGGAACTGATCACATGAAATTTATTGAGCATCTACTATTATGTCTACTACATGGATTACTATTCTCTCTGAGTACAGGTCCACTAAGCACCCCTATCAAGAAAATCTAGATCTTGGCTGTGGAATTCTCACTGTATACTGGGTTTTTGAATGTGGTATCTCACTTGGTGTTGCTAACAATCTCAAGATCAGGGGAGTCATATATTCTCCATCTTCCAGATGAGGAAACAAGCACAGAATGGCTATGGACTGGTCCAAGATGCAGGATTTCAACCCAAGCTCAAACCATGCTTCATTCAGCAGCAGAAACTGTTGATAAATGGAGGGAAAGGGCAGGAGAGGATGAGAGAGAGGCAGGCTATATAATGAAGTGTGGGGTTCAGTCAACAACCCCCATGAATCTCCAAAGGCAGGATGGAGACATCCTCTCTACTAACTCAGAGCAAGGAATGAGAGAGCAAGAAAGAGAGGGGAGTTGGGAATGTAGCTTAGTGGTATGCCTTGTATGCATGAAGCCCTGGGTTCAATTCCCCAGTACCACATAAACAGAAAAAGCTGGAAGTGACAATGTGGTTCAAGTAGTAGAGTGCTAGCTAGCCCTTGAGCTAAAGAAGCTCAGGGATGGGGCCGGGAGTTTGGCCTAGTGGTTAAAGTGCTTGCCTAGCATGCACGAAGGCCCGGGTTCGAGTCCTCAGTACCACATACATAGAAAAAAGCCGGAAGTGGTGCTGAGGCTCGAGTGGTAGAGCTCTAGCCTTGAGAAAGTCCAAGGACAGTGCTCAGGCCCTGAGCTCAAGCCCAGGACTGGCAAAAAAAAAAAAAAGAAGAAGCTCAGGGACAGTGCCCAGGCCCTGAGGCTAAGCCCCAGGACTGGCAAAAAAAGAAAGAAAGGAAGGGAGGGAGGGATGAAAAGAAAAGAGGAGAGAGAGGAAGAAAGTGAGAGCAAGGCAGGAGAGGGAGAGAGAAAGAGGTTCTGCTGCAGAGAAGTTAGTGGTAAAATATCAGTAAGATGCTGTGCTGCCTGCTCTCATGTTTTTATGTTGCAGCCCTAGCCAGAGTTACATGACACTAACATTAGTAAGTGGTGATGCTTTAAGATACGTGTTCTTCAGGTGACCCCCCTCCCAAGCAAAGGAAGCGCCATTATAGTCTGCCTAGTGGAAAAGGAAAAAAAGGCAGATGGGAAGTTATTTAAATTTCAAGGGTGTGTCAGAACAGAGGAATCAAAACAGATGCCTAACACTCTCTGAGAAACAGACAACAGGAGAGATAAGACCCTGGAGAGAGTGGTGATTGAGTCTGTTGTGCCTCTGCCTATGGCTGCTGACAAGCTTTTTTAGAGTGTCTGAAAATACCCAGCTTAAAGATCCCTATGTGTTATATTTAAGAGGTTGTTTCCATAGCCTGGAGGTGGGAAAACAAACAACTCTATTACCATGATGAGCTCATACTGGAGTCTGTGGAAATTGTTTCTCCTTGTATACAATGTTTCTAATTAGGATTAATATGGAGGATGAGTTTTATGGCTGTTGAATTGATTCTTTGTGCTAGTTGTAAATCTAGGACTCTATGCCTGCATGGCGGGGGCTAACCAGCTTCTCGATGCTTTGCTGGATGGGAGGATTGCCATCCAGACAACCTGAATCAGAACTGTGGGAAAACACCTCAGGAGTTTGCTTACACGTCAAGCAGCAACTCACCACCATATCATTAAAAAGGAAGGAAGCAAGGAGGTAAAGCCAGATGCCAGTGGCTCATGCCTGAAATCGTAGCTCGGGAGACTGAGATCTAAGGATCAGGGTTTGAAGCCAGCCCAGGCAGGAAAGTCCATGACATTCTTGTCATCAATTAACCACCAAAAAGCTAGAAGTAGAGCTGTGGTTCAACGGGGTAGATCACTAGCCTTGAGCACAAAACCTCAGGGCCAGCACCCAGGCCCTGAGTTTAAGGTTTAAGTCCTGATACCAGTACACACACACACACACACACACACACACACACACACACACACACACACACGTTCAGCACGCGTGATAAGAATTTCCACTGTAATTGTTGTGCCATAGCAGAGAGTACGGTAAATCTAAGCCAAAGTTTCTTAATTCCCCCAGAAACTGTTCTAGGAAGTTAATGAATATGCAGTACAGTAGGCAGATAAGCAGGCCTGAGCTGGAATGAGAAATGCCCGGGGCTGTTAGACTACAATCTAACCTTCCCCCCTCCCCCAGCCCACACTCAAGTCTGACAATTAAGATAATGGCCTTACATCCTAACAGAGCAGGTTGAACAGAAAGAGTGAAAAGGATCAGATGGTAGACATGTGCTTTCCATATCCCAGTAGCGGCTGCGGGGTGGCCAAACCATTTGGGGAGGACCAGGAGAGGAACTCTTTCAATTTCATGCCAGCCATTCATCCCACCCTATCAGATAAAACCCC
This sequence comes from Megascapheus bottae, assembly GCF_031878675.1. NCBI lineage: Eukaryota > Metazoa > Chordata > Mammalia > Rodentia > Geomyidae > Megascapheus > Megascapheus bottae. The sequence continues at coordinate 37,932,983 of NC_143516.1, read as the reverse complement.
AACTCCTGCCAATTTCTACCTCGAGTGCCCACTTCGCTCCCCAATGTATAATTCTACTTTTCTAATAAACCATTCGTGTTGGGGAGGTAGCTGTGATGGGACTTCAATTCAGACCATGGCTCATGGCTGGTTTTCTACTACTTGATCCACTATCTCCTACTATCCACTATCTGCTGTCTTCTATTTACACACTTTTGTTGGTTAATTGGAGGTCAGAATCTGTCAGGTCTGTATGCCTGGATTGGCTTACCAACCCCAGAGCTTGTACTGTGCTTGGAACCACATCCTAATATTTCAGACTTCGTTTTTAAGGACTGAGAAATAACAGTGACAAAAGTGTTTAACATTTGACTACTTCATAATTAAACACTACCAGTAATCCCAGCTGAGGATTGCTGTCAGTTTGATCAGAAAGGCCATGAGACTAATTAACTAGGAAAAAGCCGGCTGTAGAACTGTGCTTCAAGTGGTAGAGCAACAACTTTGAGTGGAAAAAGCTAACAGACAGTACCCAGACACTGAGTTCAAGCCTCGGGTCCAAGGCTTTGTTTTCTCCCAATGATATGATTTTCCTGTACAGTCATCTATGAAGGTCCATGAGTACTAGGTTCTAAGCCCCTATAGGTAACAAAACTTCATAGTACTCCAGCCCTTTGTAGTATAGTAGTTTCATATAATCTACAGGGAGAAAAAGCTGTCTTTTCTATTAAAATGGGTTTCTTAAAACTTCCTTCTTTGCTATGTTAAAAATGAACTACTCAATTTGTGGATGAGGATTGAAGGGAAAAACTAGAATAGAGTGAGAGAAGGGGTGATATTGTCCAAAAATAAATGTACTCTACCTGATTTATATAGCTACAGCCCCTCTGAACATCAGATCTATCTATCTATCTATCATCTATCTATCTATCTATCTATCTATCTATCTATCTATCTATCTATCTATCTATCTATCTATTTTGCCAGTCCTGGGCTTCAACTCAGGGCCTGGTCACTGTCCCTGAGCCAGTCTGTGCTCAATGCTAGAGCTCTATCACTGGAGCCACAGTTCCACTTCCAGCTTTTTCTGTTATATGATACTAAAGAATTGAACCCAGGGCTTCATGAATAATAGGCAAGCACTCGTTTTGGTGTAACACGTTAAAGTACGGAAAAGCAGAAAAAGAAAAACATCTCCTACTCCTCATTCAGGAAATGGACATTAAAAATCAAACTGGAAGTCCTTCCTCTTTTATGCATTCTCAGCAGGCAGAATGCAAACGATCTTGTCATCTAGTAAAAGCTGAGACCAAGTTTTTGGGTGGTAAATGGTGAGCCCTACCCTAAACCCAGGTATCTTCAGGACTTCTTTTTCACTCGTTTATTCTCTCTGTCTTTACACCAAGAAGGTTTATTTTTTACTACTTCAAAGGATAATAAAGATTTAGAAAGTCCCTCCCCTATCTCCTAGTTTTGCATTTTAACAATAAAAAGGAGGCATGGTGAGAGAGGCATTGTCTTCTTTTGTCAACTTACTTTGCAGTTTTGACTTCTGACTATTGCTTTTGATATTTGTTTAAAAAAAAAAGAAAAGTAATTCTCCTGTCTCCTCATCTATCTATCCTAGCTTATTATTATAATGTAAATCTGTGTAAATAGTCCTTATGTTATATTGCCTAGAGAATAACAACAACAACAAAGTATTCAGTAAAGACTCAGATTTTCTTTCTGAAATTTTTTTTTTGCCAGTTCTGGAGCTTGAACTCAGGGCCTGAGCATTGTCCTTGAGCTTTCACATGGCTAGTACTCTACCACTTTCGCCACTAAACCACTTCTAGCTTTTTATTTGTGATACCAAGGGATTGAACCCAGGGCTTCTTCGTGCATGCTAGGCAAGCACTCTACCACTAGGTCATGCTCCCAGGATCCCTTTCCCATTTTTTTTCTTTTTTTTTTTGTCAGTCATGGGGCTTGAACTCTGGGTCTGGGCACTGTCTCTGAGCTGTTCAGCTCAAGGCTAGTGCACTGCCACTTTGAGCCACAGTGCCAATTGCAGTTTTCTGGTGGTTAATTGGAGATAAGAGTCACCTTCGTGCCTGGGCAGGCTTTGAATGGATCCTCAGATCTCAACCTCCTGAGTTGCTAGTATTACAGTCATGAGTCACAGGCACCTGGCAAAGATCATTTTCTTTAGCCACTACTTCTTGCTGATAGGGAGTGCTATCAGAATCTTAGAATTAAAACCTTGACAGGATTATTGTTTCCTGTGATTTGTTTTTGCCATATGCATGTATGTAGGGGTGTGGGAGAGAGTAGATGTCACTAGTTTTTAGACAGACACTCCTTTGATTGATTAGCATGCCCATATGTAGTATGCAGCAGGCTCAAATGAAGAATCAGTACTTTTTAGGAAAAGCAGTTTCTAAACACTGGTTACAGAAGCTCTGGCTCAGAAGCATACTCCAAACGCTTTGTATGCTTTGGTCATAGACATCTCCTTTGCAAAAGGCCTGCAATGGTATATGTAGCCACCTGCCCAGCACAAATGGTCTTTCTCTCTCTAGAATGGCAAAAACTCAACACAAAGCACAAGTAAGACACCATAACCTAGGAATGACATGTTGGATCCAAGAATCCAAGATAAAGGTGATAGTGTAGTATTAAGTGTTGGCCACATTCTCACCTAAACTAGGGGACCAAAAACTAGGGGATTTTTGTGTGTGGAAGGTATTGTGTGTTTTCCACTACTAGAACTTGAACTCAGAGCTTCATGCTCTTCTTTGGCTTTTCTCATTCAAGGCTAACACTATACCACTTGAGCCACTTTGGGAATTTTGCTGGCTAATTAGAGACATAAGTCTCAATAATTTTTTCTGTTCAGACTGGCTTTGAACTTAAATCATCAGATCTCAGCCTCCTTAGTAGCTAGGAGTACAGGAACGAGCCACCAGTGCCTGACTAGGGGATTATTCAGTGAAGTTTATGGGACATTATCGATTTGGGCTGAGCTCCTGCACTGTGCCCCCAAGACTCTGGACCCAGATGAAATCACTGGCTCCAGTTTGCTATTACCAAATTAAATAAGTATCTGACCTTCCAAGAAATTGGGAGAAAACATCATTAATAAATGAAACTATAAGGACTTTCTTCTGCTTTAACCCTTAGAGGACAAATCTGCTTTTTGGTCTTGTTTTTGCTTTATTTAGCCTTCTCCTGTCAAAAATATTTACATCCCTTCTTATAGATTGTTCTTTGTGAATCTTTACTAATTCTAAGTGCTACCACATTTAGAAATCATTCTTTAATCCAATAAACGTTGTTATATTTATTTTGTCTAAAACCTGAAGAAATCTTAAGTGAACCTTAGTCAGAGGACTCCTAGCCTGGGCCATAAACGTATAGGTAGGGGTAGGCAGTTAATAAGGACAGGGAGGAAAAATGAATATGTTGTTTTCAGTATTTCAGACAATGCATGGAAACAATACAATTACTGAAGATAAGAATGCTTAGCTCAGCACAATGTCCGGAGGGTTTCTTTCTTTCTTTCTTTCTTTTTTTAAAGTTTAGACTAGAATTATTTCAACTCAATATGAAAATTCTGGTTATCTTATGCTGATCAAAAGTTTTTGTTGGAAATTATAAATAGCCCTGGTTAACAAAAGTGGGAAGGAAAGGTAGGTCAGTTATTACCTAATAAAGCAGTTCATTTTACACATGGGTGTGGATCCTAGAAAACAAAGCAACAAAGGAATCCTGGGCGATAAAATAGATGGAAACCTCTGATTTGACTCAACACTTCCCTGGTACAATGGAAAGAACGTGAAGCCAGGAAGGGTGACCACATGGCAAGACAGTCGTAGAACTGAAACTTCCATCTGTGGGCAGTTCAACTCATCATCTAGGCCTACAAACATTGCCACACAGAACATACAGCCACTGTCAAGCAAGTCCTATGATTCAAACAACACAAAATACATAAACTAAGTAGCAATATTTAGATCAGTGCTATGCATAAGGGCAGCCCCTATCATGTGGCTATTGAGTATTTGAATCATGACTAATGTGATAAGGTTTTACTTGGTTTATGCTGGCCCCAAAATTCTTGAGCTCAAGCAATCCTTCTGTCTCAGCTTAAAGTTGTTAAGTAGGAATTGAAATGGATCAGCTATGAGCCAGAGCCAGATGAGGCAGACATAAGCACAGTCACAGAACTTGAAATTGGAGAAGAGGCCAAGTAGTTCTAACTCAGTCCTAGGCTCCAATGATAGCCTGACTATGAGACAAATCCATGGGCCTCTAAGCTAGGAGCAAGAGTATTTTGTATTGGTATCCAGATTCATAGTCCAGTCTCACTGAATGCTGTCTCCCTGGTTGACCTGTGAGAAGAGGACATGACAGCTAGAGGAGAGGGCCTGTCTCCCCTCCCTTGTGATGCCTGCCAATGTAGTTTTTTGTTTTTTGCTGGAAAGAACCATGCCAACTACCAGTTTTGTTTAATACTGCTTTCTCATCCTGGGACCCTTTTCTCCTTAGCTGTTCCATAACGTTGGAAACTAATGACCTCAAATTGGTATTTTTCATGGTGAATTTTTAAAGTGGTTACTGGTAAACTAGATGGCAGTAGGTTATGCTTGGTGCCCGTGGTTCATGCCTAGCTACTCAGATAGCTGAGTTGTGAGGATTGTGGTTCAAAAATAACCCAGAAAGGAAAGTCCATGAGATTTTTGTTGTTGGTGGTGGTGGTGGTCAGGGAGCTTGAACTCTAGTACTCTACAACTTTAAGCCACAGGGTCATTTTTGGTTTTCTGGTGGTTAATTGGAGATAAGAGTCTCACAGACTTTTGTGCCCTGACTGGCTTTGAACTATAATCCTCATATCTCAGCCTCCTGAGAAGCAAGATTACAGGCGTGAGCTACCAGTGTCAATGCCTATTACTTCTTACAGCTGTCAAGACTAAGTAATCAGGGCTTTGAGTTTTATAATCCAATAGGGTGGTATTATTAGGTGTTATGAAATTAGAGGCTTTTTCCTTACAATCCATCTGCCCAAAAGCTTGAAGAAATGCAGTGAGAAGTCCTGTGCCTGCATTTTTGAGAAGATGAGGGTAGGCAACCTTCCACTTTTAGTTTTTTTGCCAGTCCTAGGCTTAAGCTCAGGGCCTGAGCACTGTCCTTGGATTTTTCTCAAGGCTAGAGCTCTACCACTTGAGCCTCAGCACCACTTCCGGTAGTATTGGTATGTGGTACCGGTATCTGGTACCAAGGAATCGAACCCGGGTCTTCGTGCACGCTAGGTAAGTACTCTACCACTAGGCCAAACTCCCGGCCAACCTTCCACTTTTAATATCAATGGAAGATCATATAGTAAGGGGTATTCTGACACTGATGAAAGAAAAGCATTCTATAATGAAAGCCATTGTCCTAAGTATTAATCTAGGGTGTGGGCCATCTAAAGTTTTACGATTCTACCTTCAGGAATGGGAATGGAATCTGGTAGCCCAGGACCTTTCCTCATTTCTGCTCCAGTCTAACTGGAAGGGTATACAACATACTAAGGTTCTGACAGCTCTGAGTGATCTGAGGAAGACAGAGGCCTATAGGACTAGAAGGAATGGGGGCCAGGTGATCAATAGAAGATAAGGACAAGAATGTATAAATCAAATGATCTATGGCAACTTCTTAGCCTCTGGACACAGTGTTTCAGATGTTTGAAGTAAAAGCAGAAAAGTGACCACCATTCAATTCCAGACCCAGCCAGAATCACACATAAACCATTTCCACTGTGCTATATCCTACATTCCAAATGCTCTTTTAACTGCTTCTACTTTCACAAATGTGAGACTTAGTATGAGTGGCCAGTAGAGGCCAATGACTCTGCCTGGGCCCAGCAGTTATATTCAGCAAAGGTGTAAGAGCAGCTATTATAAATGTGCTCAAATAGTTAAAAAACAAACAAACAAACAAACAAACAAAAACTGGGCCAGGAGTTTGACCCAGTGGTAGAGTATTTGCCTAGGATGAACAAAGACCTAGGATTGATTCCTTGGTACCACATACATAGAAAAAGCTGGAAGTGGTGCTGTGGCTCACGTGGTAGAGCTCTAGCCTTGAGAAAGCCCAAAGACAGTGCTCAGGTCCTGAGTTCAAGCCCCAGGACTGGCTAAAAATAAATTTAAAAATTTTTTAAAGATTAAAAAAAAACTATGACAAAAATAACTCGATATGTAGAGAATCTCAGCCAGGCCCTGTTGGTTCATACCTTCATCCAAGCTACTCAAGTGGCTAAGATATGGGGATCTCAGTTTGGAACCATACTGGACAGAAAAACCCAAAAGACTGTCATCTCCAAATATCCAGCAAAGTGCCAGAAGTGGAAATATGGTTCAAGTGGTAGAGAACCAGCCTTGTGCAAAAAAAAAAAAAAAAAAAGAACCAAGCCAGCACCTGAAACCTTAAGTTTAATCTCCAGTACTGGCAGAAAGCAAAAGCAAAAACTTGGTCAAGTGAAGTATTGACCCCGACCCTATTATCCCAGGTGCATACAGACTTCAGGCAAAACCCAGGTATACGTGGTCATGCTTGACCCAGGCAGGGCAATCTGACCTAAGCCTCGCCATAAACATTCCACTGTGGGGCTAACCTTAGGGAACTCTGTGGCCCAACTGTGAGACCAGGATAGGGTTAAGAGGTTGGAATGTCACTTCATCAGTAATCAGAAGGCTGAGAACTGGATCCTGAAAAGGCCAAAGTCAAGGCAAAACTAATGCATAAGTTACCACCTTAAATGTGTCTAAGTTAGAGCTGTTTGGACACTAAATGTTTGAGATCTTAGAAATAAGATAGCTTCCACTCCCTAGCAATAAGGGAGTCAATTATCATCATGTATACAAACTCTACCTCATGTTAATGGTTGTAACCACAAGACAGATTGATACCCTATTTTCAGCCTGTATCTATAGTCACCTCCCCATAATGAACTAAATAAATAAGCTTAAAAGGAACTCGAGCTTCAGAAGCCAGTGAGGGCTGGACCCCCTTGAACTCCCCTTTTTATTAAAGAATTTATTAACATTGATTTTTTACATCATATTTCAAATAACGTGTTTAACAAACAAGTATTCAAGAAGGAAATCTCTATAAACACAACTACATAGACATAAAAATCTATGACTCTATAGACAATGTTTTATTACATAAATTAATATGTATCTATGACATACAAACCCTCAGCCTAATTTTAATTATGTTCTAAAATCTAAGTGCCAGTGATTGAACCCCTTTTCTATCCTTTCTCTCAGTTGTTTGGCCTTGGTATCCTGTCATGATGCCCCTGGTTGTAGGTAACATCACTAACTGAAAGTCTGTACCATCCCCAGACCTAATGGTTGTTCGGAGAACCTCTGTCTCCTTGCTCTGACCCCATTAAAGCCTAACTCCAACCCGACCTCCTTGTCCCTCCATTCCTGCAGGAAGATTGCTTGTTCCCCTTGCTGTGCCTCAATAAACATGCCTCACCAGTTGAGACAGAATCCAGCCTGTTCCTTTCTCTTTCACTTCCCTAACATCAACCATATATAGTCCTTAAAAGTGGGGAATCCTTTTGTTCACACAAGGGTAAATATGGGAACCGAATGGCTAAGGGAAACACTGAGATTGGAGCAGGCTCTTAGGTTTGACTTGCAGTCTCCTTTAGATTATTCCATACCCTGGAGAACCTAGGCAGGACACTGTTAAACTGGCATTTGGGGATTTACTTTGAACTTTCAGAGCCTGCAAAGGTGGAGGACCAAGTTCTGGGCTGTCCACTAATAATACTGTCTCATGCAGGCCTTAGTTTTGGTACATATCACTACAACCAAAAATGTATGGAAGAACTATTTGGCATTGCTGATTTAGCAGCCGGTATAATATGCTCATAGAAGAAAAGAAAAGAAAGAAAAAGAGATCTGCATCTGAAGGAATATTTTTTTTTCTTAAGATGAAAAGGTTAGCTAGAATTTTTTTTTATCATTAATTTAAACCTGTTAGTAATTTTCTCCATACTCTTATGGAGAAAAAGGATGAAGAACACAGTCCCAAAGTCTCCAACTTTTAAAATAGAAATATCAGGATTTGTTTTTCCAACAAGTGGAGGACTGGTCAGATAACATGAGGAAAATGATAACAGAAGATGGCTAAAACTCAAAACATATTTCCAATAGGAAATGTCTACAAAATGAATATTTCCTTGATGAATTTGGTCTCTTAGAGCATGTAATTGGTGGCTTTTATATATTCAGTGATATTTTAGTAAATAAGACAATTGCAGATAACTTAATATTATATTTTCCTTCTGTGGGAAACTTTGAAGATCCAATGACTGTTTCAAAATAAAATTTGCTATCCTAATTCCAATAGCAAAGAATATGGGGAACCTTAAATCTGGATATGATTCTTACTTTTTCTAATAGCAATCTTTCAAGTTTATTTTGCTAAATAAACAGATCATACTCATTAAAAAAATGTATGAAAGGCTGTGACGGTGGCACCATGTGCTTGCCTAGCATGCATGAAGCCCTGGGTCCCATTCCTCAGTACCATATAAACAGAAGCCAGAAGTGGCACCATGGCTCAAGTGGTAGAGTGTTAGCCTTGAGCAAAAGAAGCTCAGAGACAGTGCCCAAGCCCTGTGTTCAAATCCCCAGACTGGCAAAACAATAACAAAAATGATGGAGACTTTGGGTTGACCAATGATTGATGGGGTTTGCTGGCCTATAGTGGGTAAAGGCCAGTGCTATTGGGCATGTTAATTTTATAAGACTGTGCCTTACCATGAAGGCTTGTAACTTTCCCTTTTCTTGGGTTTTCTGATTAAACTGCTTACACTACCTACTAGGACTTTCCTATGTTGGCTGGTTTCAAACGTGCTCCTCAGCTCTCAGCCTCCTGAGTAGCTAAAATTAACACCTGTATTTTTTTCTTTTATTTTGGAGGGTGGGCAGGGTCTCACTATGTAGCCTAAGTGAACTTCAATCCTCCTGCCTCAGCCTTCTAAACTTTATGACTTACAAAGTCCATTATTAGGTGAAAATGTTGCGTACAATTATCTAAACCTAGAAGTAAATTCTTTTTAGATTTAAACAAAAAGTACTTTGGGCATTGTTTTTTTTAATTGTTTAGAAGTGTTGGGATTTGATCTGAGAACCTTCTCTTGCTAGGTCAGTGCTCATACCCTCCTTCAATACACAGTTTTAATAAACACTGAACCTCTAAGAACTAATTGCCACACAAATTAAGGAAAGCCATACTTTGGTTCTTTTTTTTTTTTTTTGTCAGTCCTGGGGCTTGCACTCAGGGCCTGGGCACTGTCCTTGCGCTTTCTCAAGGCTAGTGCTCTACCACTTGAGCAACAGCACCACTTCTGGCTTCTTTCATGTATGTGGTACCAAGGAATCGAACCCAGGTCTTTGTGCATGCTGGGCAAGCACTCTACCACTAGGCCAAACTCCTGGCCCTCCATGTATCATTTTTTATTATAGGTATAAGAGATGTGGGTCAGTATTCCTACCACAGCAACCTCCCCTTCATATTTTCATTCATTTAGAGGTTGGGGGTTTAGATAAAATATAAACTAATAAGAGGGTGAACACGAATAAGTGCCAGAATGCATGGCCAGTCTTGGCATCTTGGATGTATTCTTCAAAAATGTTAGAGGCTGAGTAATTTGCTAGGCTTCCGTAGGATTTGGAGTAGGGCCCAGGGATGGGAGGAAAGGGATGGGAACCTCTTCTAGTGCTTTGCAGACAGGAAGGACTGGATGCAACTTGGATGACTGCCAAGGGTCAGACATTGTGCAGCGCACACACAGACTCACAGAGAGGCACAGGGCTGTGCACGGGGCTGCTTCCAAGAAACGCGCCAAGAGACTAGGAGGTCAGTTACACGGATTTCATTGTTACAAAGCTTTGATGATGGTTTATCATCATAGCTCCTTGCCCCAGCTAAGGCATAAATGTTTAATTTTCTAATTTAGAGATACTAAAAATGATAATATTAGAGTCATTCATTTAAACATCGCAATTGCAGATCTGGCAATAATGGTAAGAGACAAGTTTGTAATCAGCCACTGCTTGCTAATAATACACATTTCTAAACACAAGACTTTGCACATTCTATGCCCGTGCCAATAGCATTAAATAAGGTTGTGACTAGTAAAGTCCCAGAGTGGCAGCATGATTTTTCTCTGCTAATACCAGTGGAATAGAGCTATTTCTTATCTTCCAGAAAAGAAATCCAAAGACAAGGCAGTTCCAGGACTGGTTACCATGCTGAGTTGGTGTTATTTTTAGAGTTCCAGCTCTTTCTTTCTTCCCAGTTCTCCTCCCAGTTTCTTCCCATGTGGCCTCTGAGGCTGCTCCCTACCTCTTCCCTTACCGGTCCCCACATTCCCCACATGGCTGCCACAGAGTCTCACTCACATACAGATAGATACTCAGATAACAAAGAAAATGTTGAGGTCTTTGTTGTTTTCAAGTTCAAAACAAATCCTTCTCTCATCCCACCCCCATTTCCCTGAATATTTTGCCTCAGACTGTATTAGCTAAAATTTCATTTACATGGCCACGCTTAAGCCAGAAACTTGGCAGAGGGAACAAGAGTGATATTTTATTAATATTTATCTTCTAGCTGAAGAGAGACTTAGCCTCTTGGAAGGAACTGGGTACTCTGGGCAGAGTGAACAAATCAGGCTTCTGGCAGTAAAGAGGAAGCAAGGTACAAGGATGATGAGAGTCTGCCATAGTATGAGATTTCTAAATTGTTTCTACCATTTATTCTTTGGGAGTACAAGAAAAGGAATTGTTCAAAGAAGCTTAAAAAGAGTATATTTCAGCAGCTTCCTGGAAAGTCATAATATCGTGAGCATATTATAGGCTTTGAGAAGCTGGATGCTGGTGGCTCACTCTTGTAAAGCTAGGTAGTCAAGGAGGCTAAGATCTGAAGATCGTAGTTTAAAGTCAGCCATGATAGGAAAGTCCATGATAGTCTGATCTTCAGTTAACCACCTAAGTGGGGCTGCACCAGCTTTGAGAAGTCTTGTATTTTCATGGTAGGTTTTTGTGGGTTTGGGGTGGTTTTTTGTTTTGTTTTGTTTGCCAGTCCTGGGTTTGAACTCAGAGCCTGCGCACTGACTGTCCTTGAACTTTCTCAAGGCTAGGACTCTACCACTTGAGCCTCAGCACTTTCATCTTTTTTTCTGTGTATGTGGTACCCAGGAATCAAACCCGGGTCTTCATGCATGCTAGGCAAGCACTCTATCACTAGGCCAAACTCCTGGCCCTGTTGTGGTTCTTTTGTTGTTGTTGTTTGTTTTTTGGCTGATCCTGGGGCTTGAATTCGGCCTGGGTGCTGTCCCTGAGCCTGTCTGTGCTCAAGGCTAGACTCTATCACAGCACCACTTCCAACCTTTTTCTGTTTATGTGATACTGAGGGATTCAACTCCGGGCTTCTTTGTGCATGCCAGGCAAGCACTCTACCACTAGGCCATACTCCCGGCCCCTCTTGCTGAATATTTTTGATCTACAGTCTATTTAGTCTATGGACAGGGAATTGTGAGTACAGAGGTCTGACTGTATTTGCCTTTGAAAGCATTTGTCTTCTAGGGCCATACCATCCTGAATACACCCAATATTGTCTGAAATAATTTACTTTACATTGTTTCATAATGCTCTGTGGTCTAGTTTTGTGGGAGGAGGTGTAGTAAAAATTAAGGTGTTATTTTTTAAAATTTAAAAGAATCTGCTTTTAATATATGAGTCTTTTGGGGGGAGATTTTTGAATTTTTAAATTTAATTTTATTGGTAGGGCTATATACAGAGGGGTTACAGTTACATATGTAAGACAGTAAATACATTTCTTATTGGACATTGTTACCCCTCCCATATTTTTCTCCCAATTTCCCTCCACGCCCCCCCACATATGAGTTTTTAAGAGTCTGTACATGATATTCAAGATACAAATTTGGCTTCAAAATTTGCAGCTCGATACCTGTGGTTCATACCTGCAATCCTAGCTACCCAAGAGGCTGTGATCTGGGGACCAGCATGTGGAAACACCCAGACAGCTATGTTCATGAGTCTCTTATCCCCTATAAACTACCAAAAAAGCCAGAAATGGAGCTGTGGCTCAAGTGGTAGAGTGCTCGCCTTTAACAAGCAAAAAACTGTAATTGGAGGTGTGGGTCAATAGCACAGTGCCAGTCTTGAATGAAGAATGAGTTCAAGTCCAAGTACCAACATACATACACACACGCACACCATAAACATACTTCCCTCCAAACTGTCTCAATTGATCATTTAAGTTTGACAGTAAAAGACTGATTCATGATAGTGTACAGCAAAATCTTTGGGAGAAAAAGTGAATGGTTTGGGGAGAGGGGTGAATTCTATAATTGGAGGCAAATGAAATGACAAATTTTGAGTTGTCCCCTAGGTTATTAACCTGTTGTATATTTGGTGTATATTCACATGTGTATTTAATGAGTAGAATTTTTTTGTGGTAGGACAAGTAAGGCTCCCAGACATAATGATGATTTATCCTAAGCCCAGAACCTAAGGATATGTTGGGTTAAATGACAAAGGAAGATTCAGGTGGAAGAAGGACTAAATTCTGATTCTCTGGAGGGATTAGTTTGGATTGTCAAGCCAGCCATTCAAAGGGTCCTTGAAAGTGAAAGAGGGAATCAGAAGTGTCAAAGTCAGATGAACAGCCAGAAAGATGTACCTTTGCTGCCTTTGAAGACGGAGGAAGAGGCCAGGAGCCAAGGAGCTCTGGAAGCCTCTAGAACCAGAAAAGGCCATGATCTCTCCTAAAGTCTAAATACATTGCTTTTGGCCCACAGGACTTAGATCAGATCGGACCCACAGAACTATAGAAGAACAGGTTCACATTTTAGCTACTGTCTGAGATGATGTGTTTCTGCAGCAAGAGGAAGGTTATCTGTGGCCATCTTTATTTTGGAAGTACTTTTCTAATTCCTTCTGGTAATTTTATTTAGGATGCATTTTGCATTGAATTAAATAAAAATATAATCTTAAATTCTTACTAATAAATACCAGTTCAAAGTCACAAATACCTAACAAGTAACTTATTAGAAAGACATTTAGCATTAACATTCCCCCAAATGTGTGTATTGTTTATTCAATACATAAGGATAGAGAAAAAAATGATGAGTTAATATTTAGGTACAGATACAGTTTTAAAGAGAATTCTCAGCAGCTTTAACTTAATGTTTTGCTAAGTTTTCAAACTTAACATTGGACAGGAAGTAGAGTTGTGGCTCAAATGGTAGAGAGCTAGGCCAGCCTTGAGCCAAAAGGCTAAAGAGAGCACCTAGGATCTAAGTTCAAGGCCTGGCACTAGCACCAAAAAATTAAAATAAAACAACTTAAAATGTTATAGAAGTAATGAAATAAACCAATAAAATGTTGCAGAACTCATTTGTTTCCTCTTTAGCCCATGGAACTACCATGGGCTAGAGATTAACTTCTTTGCTGAAAATAGGGTAAAAAGGTCTCCATAGATTTTTTTTTGGCTTGAACTCAGGGCCTGGGCACTGTCCTTGGACACTTTTTGCTCAAGACTAATGCTCTGCCACTTGAGCCACAGCACCACTTTTGGCTTTTTCTGAGTACGGAGGAATGTAACGTAGGGCTTCATGCATGCATGCATGCTAGATAAGCACTCTACCACTAGGCTATACTCCCAGCCCTAGATGCATTGTTTTAATTCTTTTTTGTTGTGGTTGTTAGTCACGGGGCTTGAACTCAGGCCCTGGGCACTGCCCTGAGCTCTTCGGCTCAAGGCTAGTACTCTACCTCTTTGAGCCACAGCACTACTTCCAGTTTTCTGGTGGTTAATTGGAGATAAGAGTTTTCTGAACTTTAGTGCCCAGGTTGGCTTTGTAGCTAGGCTTACAGGCATGAGCTAGCAGTGTCTGGCTGTTTTTATTCTTTTGTCTGCAAACAAACATTAATTCTGTTGGCTGAAGTGAGATCCATGTAAGATCTGCAGCCTTTCTATGATTTTGTTTTTCCATAAAACATAGGGAGAAGAACAAACCAAAGAGACTGGATTATCCAAAGCCACAAGGTACATAAGCCACCTCAAACTCCACATAATGGACAATGGTTTTCAACAATGATCTTGTTTAGGTCAATAGCTAGCTACAAAATTTCAACTTAGGAAGTTTTGTTATCTACCCAAACTAAATCTCCTATAGTTAACTTAATTGATAAAATTGTAGGCTTATCATATATACAAAGCTCTGGGGATATTCAAAATAACAAAACCAGAAGTACAGTCCTGGCTCTAACAGGGGCCTGACTTAGTATTTCAAGGGACAAGCCTAAAAGTTAGATGATAAATTGGGTGCTGGTGTCTTATGCCTATAATATTAGCTACTTACGAGGTCGAGAGTTGAGCATTACAGTTCAAAGCCAGCTCAGACAGGAATGTGCATTTAACCACCAAAAGCGCCATAGAGGATCAGTGGTTCAAATGGTACAACGCTAGCTTTGAGCAAAAAAGCGCAAACTTTTTCAAGTGTAAAGCCCTGAATTCAAGCATCAGGACTGGCAAAACAACAACAAAACCCACTAAAAATCAGCAACAAAAACCCAGGAAATGGGTTTGGTAACAGGTGTTTAAAAGGCTGCTTTTGCTTAAAAACAGGGACTACTTTCTTGGGCCCCACAAATTAACTAAAAAGGAAGAGAAAATCTTGTCACTCCAGCTTTTACTTCCTGTCTATCCATGTCTTATGCTTTTCACATTGCAGTCTGGAAGGAATCCAGGAAAAGATGGGACTGATAACATCTTTATGACAAAGGACTAAAACTACCCTTAAGGAAAAGCAATGCCTTGCAGGACAGGCCACTTCCCATATGAAGACAATGACCTATAATGATGAGGCCACACTCTAGGGCAAGAGTAATTAATCCTCTATAGAGATCAGGCTGCTTACCAGTTCTCTGGAACCCAGAAGCAGAATTGACAACAAAGTAGGCCACAGCTCTACCTGGGACTGTTTTCCTATCTTACCCCTTTGTGTTCCCTAAGCCTTAGTTCTTTGTCTATTTAAACCTAAAGGTTATGTCTGTATCTGGAAGAAGGCCGAGTGCTTATTTCTCCTCTTCCCATGGTTGCCCATGCTAACTAAGCAATAAGTATTTCTCTGCTCTTCCCCATGACCATCTCTTTTATTTGGTATATAGGGAAGCAATCAGACCTGACATAAGGAACCCCAAAAGTCTGGACTTACAACCTAAAACTGGTTTCATTATCAATTCAGAGACAATTTAAAGAAGGAAGTAAGTCAATCATCAAGTAAGAACAACTAGTTGGGGCCAGGAGTTTGGCCTAGGGGTACAGTGCTTGCCTAGCATGCACAAAGACCTGGGTTCAATTCCTCGGTACCACATACATAGAAAAAAGCCGGAAGTGGTGCTGAGGCTCAAGTGGTAGAGCTGTAGCCTTGAGAAAAAAGTCCAAGGACAGTGCTCAGGCCATGAGCTCAAGCCCAGGACTGGCAAAAAAAACCCCAACAAAAAACAAAAAAAAAGAACAACTAGTTATGCTAGATCCAAAACAGACTATATTCTGATATATTGTATATATGTTTATTTGGTTATTTGAAATAGGATAGGGAAGGGAGGAAAACAAGATGAGGGGCAGGGGTGAGAGGAAGGAAATGGGGACCAAGACATGAGAAAGGGTATCAATGTATGTGAAGTAATGCACCTTCTGTCTGGTGAATATAATGTAACCTTTCTATTAAGTACAATAAAAATATTTGGCTTTAACACCCAGAAATGTATTTTCTCACACTTCTAAAGGTAAGGAACTCCAAGGTAAAGGTCTGGCAAGCTGGATTTCTGATGAAGGCTCTCTTCCCAGCTTGCAGATACCTGTTTCTTTTGTTGTTGTTGCTGCTGTTGTTCTTAGAGGGAGAATGAAGAGGGAGGAAGCTTTCTAGTGTCTATAGACCCAATTCTACTGGATCAGAGCCCTGTTCTTATAACTTCATATAATCTTAATTACTTCTGTAAAGGCTCTGACTCTAAATATAATCATATGTTCAGGGTTTCAACAGGTGAATCTGGAGGAAACATGTTCACTTTGTGTGGGGAAAAAAAAGCAAGTTATGGGAAAAGTTCTAACAGGAAAAGACAATTACTGAATAGAAACATGTTGATGTTTTCAGTCAACATTTTAATTTCTTTCCCCTATATTATATTCTTTAGATAAAATGAACAAAACTTCCCGCCAGGTTCCTGTTATTTAGACAAGCCAGCTTCCCCCAACCTATTATATAAAATGAAACTATGCCTGCCTCGGGGCTGGGAGTTTGATCTAGTAGAAGAGTGCTTGCCTAGCATGAACAAAGACCCAGGTTCAATTCCTTGATACCACATGGAAAAAGCTAGTGAAACGTCCAGAAACAAGGATATACTAAAGCCACTAGCACAACGATGTTCATTGCAAAGATATGGAACCAACCCAGATGTCCCTTAGTAGGTGATTGGATCAACAAGATGTGGTATTTATACACAATGGAATTCTATGCTGTCATTAGAAAAAACGACATAGCCCCAATTGTAAGGAAAAGGAAAGACTTAGTAAAAATCATATTACGTGAAGTAAGCTAGAACCAAAGGAACATAAGCTCAATGGTTTCCCTCATTTGTAATAATTAGTACATACCTAGGACTCTCCTAGCAGAGGATTACAATAGCACAAAACCTAGATACATAAGGTCATACAGGATGAGGCTAAATGAAAGGGTATCCAAGATATGAAACATGAGCTTTATCTTTTGTGATTATTATTCTTAATGTACTGTTATTTCTCTACTCTTTTGTTGACCTTTGGTTAATCTCATATTATTACAGTATCTGACTTTGTTACTTGGCATATTGTACATACATTTATTTGAAATAGGAAAGGGAAGGGGGGAAAAGATGATTGGGAGGGGTGGGGAAAGGGAAATGGGGACAAAAGCATGAGAAGGGGTATCAGTGTTTGAGAAGTAATGCACCTACTATCTGGTGAATATAACTGTAACCCCTCTTACAATTAAAAAAAAAAAAAAAGAAAAAGGAAAAGCCAGAAGTTGTGCTGTGGCTCAAGTAGTTGAGCTCCAGCCTTAAGAAAGCCCAAGGACAGTGGTCAGGCCCTGAGTTCGAGCTCCAGGGCTGGCAAAGGATAAATAAATAAATAATGAAAAAAAAATGTCTGCCTCTAGGCAGACAAAAGATGGCTTCTCAGGATTGATGAGCACAGTTCTTTTTTATTCAATTTGTACTGTTTTATCATTTTTAAGTGATGTTTTACTATGATTTTGCAGCTAGAAGTATAAAAAATAGTGCATAAGAAAGTGATGCTTAAGGCTGGGAATGTGCCTTAGTGGTAGAATGCTTGCCTAGCATGCATGAAGCCCTGGGTTTGATTCCTCTGTACTACATAAACCAGTGATTTATGCTTGTAATCCTAGCTACTCAGGAAGTTGAGATCTGAGGATCACAGTTGGAATCCAGTCCAGCAGGGAAGTCCATTAACTCTTATCTCCAACTAATCATCAAAAAGATGGAAGCAGAACAGTGTGGTTCAGGTGGGAGAGTGCCAGCTTGATCAAAAAGAAGTCAATTGACAGTGTCCAGGCTCTGGGTTCAAGCCCCAGTATTGGCACAAGAAGGGAAGGAAGATAGCTATTTTGAGTATTTTCATTATTCATTAAATATGTTCATCCCTGTCCATATACAAAATAAATACAGTATACTATGTGATCCAGGAACTCTATACAAGTTGTATAAATCAATGGTAATGACTTGCCATATTCAGCATCTGCTCTATACCCTGCATCATGTCAGCTGCTGAAAGTACAGAAATGAATAAAACTCAAACCTGTCCCCCAAGAACTGTGAGTCTACTAGGGACATACATACTTCCCAGTTGTTTCACGGGAATGATAAGGGGTTCGTCCATTCATCTACTTTCCCTTACTCAGATGGCTGTTAGAAGGGCAAATTAGGGCAAAGAACATTTTCCAAGAGAAGATGTAGCCTACAAATAGCACAGGACCGAATATATAATCCATGCCAACAGCAAAGCAGCCAAGCTGGACATGTGCAGTCTATTTTAAATACAGTGTAAGCTTGATATTTTTGTTACACACTTAAATTCATTCTATGATGTCCTTTATCTACTGCAGTAAAAGCTCTGCAGAGGTACCACTGAGGCTTTATCAGGTGGAGGGCACAGGAAGGTCCAACAGAGTGCTATTATGAAGAGAATCTCCCAACCCAACCATCCTCAAAATGCTGTTTGCTCTTTTTAAAACATCAAATTTTCATTAATCTAAAAGAGACATTTCTCTTGGAGGTGTTTGAAAACTATAATTTTACTTTTGAGTTATTTGTGAGTCTTGCTTGCTGCTTTGGTTTTGTGGCATCCTAACTATCCTGGAACAAAATAACATACTAAAATTCATGGGAGGATTATCTTTGTAAGATCCATGTAACCACAGAAGCTTCTAGGCATGCAGATAAAAATTTAACAATAAAACTTATAACAAATGGCTGTCTACACTTAAAAAATCCACACATAAGCAAAATCAATTAAATTTTATTTCAACAAAGAATATAAAATAAATGCAATGTAATTTATCCTCACTTTAACAGTCATTTCAAGAAGGATGTTAGGACAACTCAAAAGCAGAAACACTCTGAAGTGATAGCACAACCTGCAGTTCCTCCCCCCACCCCACCCCAAGCAGGTCCCACTGAGGTACAGGCAGCTCCATGCACACAAATTGCAGCCGAGTGTGGAAAGCTATAGTCATATCTCTAATCATACTGAGAGGGGTGCGTGCAGAAAATGACAGAGAGACAAGGACAGGTAGACTTCACAAAGAGGCACTATCAGAAATACAAACTAGGCAGTTTAGAAAGGATATTCTACATAACATATATAAAAGTACTTTCCATTACTGTTAAAAAGGACTATTTTCAGTCCAGATTTTGTGTAATACTTTTAGTGTCCACACAGACAAATTTTTAAAAAATTAAATAGTATTAATTTACTAAATATTTAGGAGATAACAGTGCATTATGTTTTTTTTCATATAATACATACATATCACTTCCCTTGCAGTGATAGCACAGAAGAGTAAGTATGGCCTTAGTACAACACATTTTTAAAAACCCTAAAACAATTATTTTTGCTCTGATACTTGTGACTATTCTTGAAGATATTGGGACCTAACCACTATGCTTTATATAAAATATGACTTGTACTTGACTCCTTCAAGTGTCTGTTCATCTAAGTGGACTCGTTCTGCCTTTGTCCATTTCCTAGGAAGACAGCACTATGGAGTTTAAGACATACAACTCTCATAGAATTGTCCTTTCACTGTATAATTTCTGCTACATAAATGTACTTAAAAGCAAATCAAGCCACAAGTCTTACATCCAATACTTTTTCTTCTTTCTACTTTTAGTGGAGAAAACAGCATTGCTGTTGCTGAGGCAATTGCTTCAGCAGGAATGAGGCAGTGCACAGGTATATAAACATCATCCCTTCTCATTCTCAAGAGTAAATTATTTTTGTAAGAGCAAAAGAATAGTGCAGAAGGCCAAAATTCTAAGTACTAAAGTTTCAAAACAACAAAGATATAAAAATATACATGTCCTTGGTTTTTGCATCACACTGCATGATCTACTTCATTACCAGGATTGCTTCAGCCTCACAGTATCAGCCTTGCTACCAAGTTACCTTAGGCTAATCTGTCCTGAAATTTTAATCCCTTTTCCCAAACACAAGCCTCACCAGAAAGCTAATTCTTAAACTGATCTGTTATGTGATGAGCACATAACCTTCAATAGATTCATTCCTTGTTTTGAGTATTCTGGCAGGCAGAGGGAAGTCTTCACACATACCCAACAGACCTAATGGTAATAAGCTTTCAAACAGAAATGCCGTCATTTGGGGACCACAAGGACCAATTTTACCATCTGAAAGCTAGAGCTTTTACCATCTGAGGGCTAGGGCACGTCGTGCATGTGAAAGGCTTTGCTCCCTTTATAGAGAAAAGGAAATTACCAACCAAATATATATCAAAGGGCAATGGGCACCAGTGGGCATCACCAACCCTGAGGCAAGAAGAGAGGAGAAAGGGGCCAGAACCAGTGCAGTGGTTTAAAAAAAAACAAAACAAAAAACAAAAACAGTCGTACATGTAACGGGGATTTCTGGCTATGTCCTAGAAAACTGTGTACTGGAAGCAACTGACAAAAATCCCCTTAAGTCTGTGTCAGTTCTACCACTGAAATACATATGTACAAGAAAAGCAGGGTAGTCCTGTGAATGCATAAGCACTATTAAAAACTGTATTTCAAAGTTGCTTATAAATTATTAAGGGGCAAGGTATTTTGGTTTATGTACATATTTGGGGCTGTCTTCTAAGCTCCCTTGAGGGCAGGAACAGAGTTTTTATTTTCGTTGTAATTTACTACAGCTACTTAGTAGAGCAATTTCTGCCTATGAGGATCACTATGAAGGCTCCTGTGAACATTTCAAATACAGATGAATGCCTTTGTGATATTTAACCTAAGGTGGACAGATAGAAACTCTTCCATAATACTGTCTATATAAACATTGAAAGAATAACTATCCAAGTGTATTTAGAAGTTAAAAAAAGACCTTCATATTATACAATGGTTTCACTTATAAGCCTATCACATGGCATAGATATTCCAGGACAGCTTACTGTCACTCAATGGATCACAAGCTCTTAAGGACAGGAAGTTTGCATTGCTCCATATGTTTCCCATCCACTGGAGAACTTAGCATGTGCTAAGTGTACAGTAAGCATCTGATGACCAGTAGCTCTGGAAAGAGCTTTATATAGGTAGCTACATTATGCAAGAGGTTGTCAATTTCTTATTTTAAAAAATGGAAGAAATGAAATACTATGTAGACAATCACAAATTCCTTCAAATGGAGCAGGTTGACTGTTTCATCTTCAGTCTGGATGAGTGTCACTGTACAGCCTTTATTACTATTTATGAACATTATTATGTTGAGATCAATAAGGTCCTGGCTGGCTACAGTATCACATCAATAGTGCAAAATGTATACTGGCTTCTAAAAATCTTACTTTACTTGTACATGGACCCAGAGTATCATAACCAGGTAGATAAGTTCACAAAGAATAGTTTAAAAATGCATATAGTTTGCATATACAACAATCAGTTATTTCTTCTAGCTCAAGAAAACATTTAAAGAAGGCTGGTGCTGATAGTAGCATTCAGAAGAACACAAGTATTTCTGCCCCCTGTACTACAGGTCTAAGTCTTGACATTTCCTTTTGCGTCTGGGGATGGAGGGGCTCTTTAAAATGGCTAAGAAAGAATTCAGTCTGTTATTCATAGATAATACAAATGCGAATATTCATCTTATCTTGTATAGTCTTACACTATCTGCCCATAGTTTTTAGGCACAAGTATTAAGTTTTCTCCTAGGGGCAAAAGAAAGCATTCAGTGCAATAAAAAGATTCTTGATAGAAGATTCAGTAACAACAGCAAAATTAGGTATACAGCATACATACTTTAAATATGAATAAAACCTACATTTTTAACATGCTTTAAAAATAGTCACTCTTTCTATATCTATTGCAAATACAAATAGAGAACACTGTTCTTTAATTTAAAAGTAGATGAATTTTCAGGTTTCTACTTGAGTACCTTCAATTATGTAAGAAAGTTACTCAAGCAGATCAAGACGTGAAGAAACCAACAACTCTTTAAGAAAGTCCTTCAAGGAGAAGTAACATACCCTTTGATCAACATTACTCCTTAAAGAAATCCTAGTACAGTTAATATCTCTTCAGCTTTCTGATGTGGATCACCAGAGGACTGTATTCCATCAAAGCTCTTGAAACCCTTTTTAAGAAGACTTGGCTACATGAAGGTTAAAACTCTATTCTTAATTACTGAATACTATTCAGAAAACAATGATATAAAAATCATCACACACTTCAGTTGTTTTTAGGATAAAGCATAGTAACTGCAGAGATCTAGACTGCTTTTTGGTTGTAGGTTCCCTCTGTCCCACCAGCTGTCTTTTTACTAGAACTTCCCTGAAACTAGATAAATAAAAACATAATAGCAAAGTACTTTGGGACAGTAAGTTTCAATTTAAGACTTCCATGAGCAATATTTGTAGTTTGTGAAAACTGTAGTGCTTTAAAAGGTGCATTTTTACTTGTGTTACTATATCAGTTCATGGAGTATAAAACTATATACACCACTGAAATCCTGTTTCTAAAACATTAAAATCCTATTAAAAGAGCTTTGAAAAAGTAAATCATAATGATTGCTACAGCATAAGAAAGGTGCACCTGGAAATCCTTCCAAAAATGCTGAAGGTTACAGAAGTGCTGGGATTAGATTAGACACTTTATCAGAGAAGTCACATGGAACTCATGCAGGGATCAGGGGAAGAGGAAACTTCACAAGAATCTTCTTTAACTCCATAAAGAAGAGACAGGAGTTCTGCAAAACACTCAGTGTAAAAAGTTTTCTTCCTGAGTGTGAGTTCTGAATGGCATCATAGTTTGCACTTGGGGGTTCTTTGCAATGCAGACCTCCAATTGCTGAGTCTGTGCTCTGTCCTGGGCCAGGTGGAGGTGGCTGATCAGTACCGGTGGGCCTGATGCGATGGGTGGTACTGTGCACTCTGTTGAGATGAAGAGGAGTAGCCTAGTGTACTCTGGGACTGAGAGGATCCCTGAACGCTGCTTTGGTAATTCAGGCGAGAACTAGAGTGCTAGAAGGAAACAAGAAAAGGGTATTACTGACAGAAGAGTAAGGCACAAGTTGTCAATCAAAGTAGGATGGAGATTAAAAACCATTGGGTCATGAGATCCTGTCTCAGCAGCAGCTGACAGATAACTGAGCTTGCTAATACACATTACTGACACAGCCTAGCCCTACTATAGCCACTATCTTGGAATACATGAAATTTGCCTCAATTTTTTTGGGAAATAAGCTACACTGGCAAAGACACGCAGAGGAGAAACATGCTATAAACTTATAAATTAGTATGAAGACTTATTATTCATACTGATTAATTTTGGGGTGCAGTCTAAACCTCTGCATAACAAATTTCTATACACACAGAAGTCTTGTCTCCGTGGTCTGCCTTCAGCAATAATCCTATCAAATCAGAAACTCTTCACTCTTGATGTTTCCTCTTAGCAATTTTTCATCCACTGATCTGCTCCTTGGGTAAAAATTTTACATTTAGAGAAGAATCCAATCCCTCTCCTCACTGCAACACTCTATTGCTATGTTCTCTGTACTTATTACCATACTATTGCTACTTGAAATAAAGTGCTTTGCCTTAACAAACGTATGTGTATGTGTGTACACACACATGCATGCATGTGCATATGTGCCAGTCTTGTGGCTTGAACTCAGGTGCCGTCCCTGAACATTTTGCTCGAGGCTAGCATTCTACTAATTGAGTCACAGATCTACTTTCAGCTTTTTGGGTGGTTAATTGGAGATAAGTCTCATGGACCTTGCTGGGCTAGATGGTGTTGCACCACAATTCTTGGATCTCAGTCTTCTGAGTAGCCAGGATTACAGGCATGAGCCACTGGTACCCAACTTTTTATTTCTTTTAACACAGGTTAACAATACAATCTGAGAACAGAAAGATGAAATAGTACAATAAACATTTGTTGAAAATACAACAGGGATAAGCTAATGCTTAGGGGAAAACAGGATTTCGAACAAAATTTAAGTATGTTCAGGAATACTACCCAAATAAGCTATTTATCAAACTAAAGCCTTGACTAGTCTAATTGTAACTAAAAGGAAATATATTCCCTTCTTGAAGAGAAACAGGTGAAAACATATTACATTTTGAGATACTCAAGGAGGCAACTATTTTTTTTTTTCAATTGTTGTTGGGCAGGGTCATGGGGCTTGAATTGGGCCTTGGTGCTATCCCTGAGCTCTTTAGTTCAAAGCTACCACCCTACCCCTTGAGCCACAGCCCCATTTTCTGTTTTCTGGAGATTAATTGGAGATAAGAGTCTCACTGCTTGGGCTAGCCTTGAACCTTGATCCTCGGATCTCAGCCTCCAGAGTAGCTAGGATTACAGGTGTGAGCTACCAAGCCACCTAGGAGGCAAATATTTGTTATGTCTTCCTCATTAATGTCTCTTTGTTCCAGTTCCTTATCAGTGAGTTTATGGCTCCCTCACCAGAGCTTTTGTTTTCTATTCTCTGTCTTAAATGTTCCCCTTCTGTGAATTCCCTGAGAGACTATGTCCCTAAACCTTTTACTGAATAGGAAATCTTTCATTTTAAGTTTTCCCTTCATCCTTGGTCTTTCATTATTTTGTTACCACCTTGAAAAACAAACTGTTTTTGTAAGATTTTCTAAGGTTACCACAATGGAGTGTGTGTGTGTGTGTGTGTGTGTGTGTGTGTGTGTGTGTGTGTGTGTGTTGGTCCTAGGGCTTGAACTCAGGGACTGAGTTTCCCATTCCCCACCCCTATGCTACTTCCTGCAGGATTAGTGTTCTACCACTTAAGCCACAGTTCCACTTGTATTTGTGTGTGTGTTTAATTAAAGGTAAGAATCGCATGCTTGGGCTGGCTCTCAGCCTCCTCAGTAGCCAGGACTACAGGCATGAGCCACTGGTTCCTGACCACAAAAATTTGTTTTCTTTAACTTGTAGGGCTTGAACTCAGGACTGGGCACTGTCTCTGAGCAATTCTGCTCGGTGTTCTACCACTTTGAGCCGCAGTGCTACTTCCATTTTTTGAGTGGTTAATTGGAGATAAGAGTATCATGGGCATTTTTCTTGCCCATGCCAGCTTTGAATTGTGATCCTCAGAGCTCAGCCTCTTGGAGTAGCTAGGATGTAAGAGTCTTACTCTACATCGTTTTCTCTTTTGTGTATATGTGGCTATTTATTGATAATTTCTGCCTTGTAAAGGAACAAACGTTTCTGAGGAGTTGACTAATTTTGTTCTAAGTAAGCTGCCATTATCTTCCTTGTCAATTGCCTATTTAGGTAACATTTTCTGATCCAAAGCTCTAAGCAACAATATGGGCCAGAGCCGGCATGAGGATCACGGTTCAAAGCCAGCCCCGGCAATACAAAGCCATGAGACTCTTATCTCCAATTAATCACTAGAAAACTAGAAGTGGGGGTATGGCTCAAGGATAGAGTGGTAGTCTTGATCTGAAGAGCTCAGAGACAACACCCAGGCCAAGTTCAAGCCCCATGACCGGGAAGAAAAAAAACAAAACAAAACACTATATGGGACAAATAAGGAAATTTTCTAAGAAGGGAACAGCCTATCTCTTTACTTTTTCTCTTACAATGTTAGGATAAACAAGTCAAGATACAAAGTTCTCAATTATAGGAAATATGTCCAAAAACCCCTTCATTTTCATCTAATGTCTTAGAAACAGAATTGTTCTACAACAATCAACAACTGTTAAAATTTAAGAACTATTTAAAAATCCATTTCCCACTTATGAAACATATCCACATTAGAAGGGAAAAAATTCAGGGAGTACCTGATAATCAGATGGCATAACAGGTCCGCCTGAATTTGTGCCTGAAGGCCCAAGACGTGGCTTCTTGTTCGGAGGCACCTGATTCAGGCTGGAGTCCTGGCTGTGCTGCAGCCCTGCTCCAGTACCAACGCCAGCTGTGGTTGCCCCTGCTGTCCCATTGGTTTGGGTGCTATTCTGCTGTGGTGGGGGTGCCTGTGGAGGGGCTGCTGCTTGCTGTGGAGGGGCTGTGGGCTGCTGATGCTGGTTCTGCTGCTGTTGCTGATTCTTTTATGAAAGGAAAAGAAAAAGTAAACTTGATATAAAATTAAATCAACAAAAATTTCTTTCATTATTTTAAGTGGGTGCAGTGGCTCATGCCTGTAATCCTTGCTACTGAGGAGGCTGAGATATGAGGATCAAGGTTCAAAGCCAGCCCGGGCACAAAAGGACCTGAGACTCTTATCTCCAATTAACCAAGAAAAGGGAAGTGTGGCTTGGCTCAAGGGTAGGGAGGTAGCCTTGAGATGAACAGCTCAGGGACAATGCCTAGGCCCAGAGATAGGGCGGTAGCCTTGAGATGACCAGCTCAAAGGACAGCACCCAAGCCAAGTTCAAGTCCCATGACCCACACAAAAAAAAAAAATTATTTTATATGGCCTCCTGACTCACCTGTGAGTCATTAAGTGACTGGAATGACTGGCGAAGGGGCAGCTGCAGAGACTACAGCATCCCAAAGATCAACATACTGAATCCTGAACAGATTGCACTCCCAGTTTGTTTAGATTTCAGTATCCTCCAAATTAGTCACAAGCATTTCACTGATAGCCATAGGCACGTAAGGAATTGTGTTACACTCATTAAAGTGGCTACAAGAAGTCCTGGAAGAGCAGAGCAGTGTAATGGGGGGGGGAGGGAGGAGTAATACAGTTAAAAGAACTGGGTTGAGATAGGACAGGTATGGTGACAGCGATTATAATCTCAGTACTGTAGAAGTGAAGGCAAGAGGGTAGAGAGTTCATGGCCAACCCAGATTATTTTGTGAGTTCCAGGTTAGTGTGTGCAAGAGAGGAAAACCTGGCTCAAAAAAGTCCAAAAAACTGTCAAAAAAAAAAAAAAAGCCCAACAAAATAAAAAGAACAAGTCAGGCATGGCAGTTATACCTATAATTAGGAGGGCAGCCTCCCAATTTTCAGCCTGGACAGGAAAATTCCTATCATCCCTTCTCAATCAGTAGCTGGGAACAGTGGTGCATGCCTATAATCTCACTATACAGGAGGCTGATATTGGGAGGATTATGGTTCCAGATGTCAGCCCACGTAAAAAAGTTCATGAGATTTCATTTCAGTGGAAGAAGCTGGACATGGTGGCAAGCTTCTATCATCTGTGGGAAGCATAAAACTGGATCCTAGTTTAGGCATTGGGTCTGAACAAAAAGTGGGACCCTATCTCAAAACAACTGTGCAAAAAAAAAAGCTGGAGGCATAGTCCCACAGTACAGTGATACTTGCAAAAGCTAGCCTGCATAACATGATGATAATGACATGGACAAACAAAACTAAACAAGCAAGAACTAGGAGTGAAATGAGCTATCAAACAGATCAGAAATTTTAATTATCTGTAATTTATATTTCAAATACATTTATATCCCCAAACTTCCAAGGAAAAGAAATACATAAAAAGGGACAGATATATAACAATTACCAAATTATCTTTCTGTTTCCCTTACCTTCTGAAAGCCAAAATGAAATAAAGCTTATACCTTGTCTCCTTTTTCTTCAGATTCATCTTCATTAAGAAATTCTCTTTTAGGGTATGGAATCTGGCATCCAGCAAACACACTAAAAACCATTAAAAAATACAAGTCATAATCTTAAAATTTATACTATCATTTCCTTATTTATTTAAAATTCCACCTTTTCTTTTTAATTGTTGTTATTATTGTTTTATTTTGCCAGTCCTGGATCTTTTCTGTTCCAAACCTGAGCACTGTCCTTCAGCTTTCCTCAAGGCTAGCGCTCTACCACTTGAGCCACAGAAACACTTCGATTTTTCTGTGTATGTGGTACCCAGGAATTGAACTCAGGGCTTCATGCATGCTAAGCTTGCACTCTACCTCTAAACCACAATTCCTAGCCCCATTAGTATAATTTTATTGTCATTATTAAAGCTTTATATGGGAAGTGGTGCTGAGGCTCAAAGTGGTAGAATGGGTAGCTTTGAGCTGAAGAGCTCAGGAACAGCATGTAGGCCCAGAGTTCAAGCTCTACAACCAATTAAAAAAAGGGGGGTAGGGAGGAATATTATACAAAGAATTTATCATTTTAAACCAGTTAATGTTTATGATTCTTTTTGGACAATGTCACTCCTTCAATTGCTTTCTTTCCCCCAGTTTATTCCTCCTGTCACTGCCTACAAGTTGCATAGTCACTTTTCCTTTCTTACCTTGCATCCTATGCTTCACCTGTGGCTGGATACCTCCCCAAACAACTTAAGCAACAATAAAAATTAATCACTTCAGCCAGGCATGGTGGCTTACACCTGTAATCCTTGTTACTCAGGCGGCTGAGATTTGAGGATTGCAGTTCAAAGCCAGCAGGGGCACTAACAACTGTGAGACTTTGATCTCCAATTAATCTCTAGAAAATGGGAAGTGGGGCTGTGGCTCAAGGGGTAGGATGGTAGGCTTGAGCTAAAGAGCTCAGGGACAGCGCTCAGGCCCAGAGTTCAAGCCCCATGACCCACAAAACAAAAACAAAAACAAACAAAAAAAAACCCATCATTTCAACTTTTATGCTGTCATTTTTAAGTTCAAGGCATATCTGTTGCTAACGTATACGACAGAGATTTCTTTATACTAATTTCAATGTATCCAAATAAACATGAATTTCTTTCAACAAGAACAAAATCCCCTCAAAAAAAGATGAACTTCTAGCCACGTACTGGCTAGTAGCTAGTAGTCTAGTTACTTTGAAGGGGTTAAGACTATTGGAATCATGACTTGAGTTCAACTTAGGCAAAAACATGTTTGTGAGACTCCTCAATGAAGAGTTGTTATGACAATTGTTATCCTACCTATCAGGAAGCCTAACACTAGTGGATTTCATACACTTGAACAAAAAGTGAGACTTTATTTCAGCCTAACGAGAAAAATGAGGCCTGGAAGCATGGCTCTGCAATAAGAGTACCTGCTTTTCTGCCTACCAAAGGCAATGATCTGAGCACACACATGGTTCTAGGGCTTGAACTCAAGGCCTCGGTGGTGTCCTGCTTTTTTTGTTTGTTTGTTTCTCAAGGCTAGTATTCTACCACTGGAGCCAGAGCTCTACTTTTGGCTTTTTGGTGGTTAGTCAGAGATAGCAGACTTCCTGCCCAGGCTGGCTGCAAACTGAGATCCTAATTCAGATATTAGCCTCTTCAGTAGCTAGGATTACAGGCCTGAACCACTCGTGCCAGGCATGATACACTTCTAATCAGTATAAACTCAAAGTACATACGTGGTAAAAAATAAGTTTTGCAGTCCTGTGGAAATGTTCTGGAGGAGGAAAAACACTTCTTTTGTCAATTCTGAGATTTGAGCTCAGGGCCTGGGCATTGTCCTTGAACTTTCTGAAGGCTAGTGCTCTACCACTTGAGCCACAGCACCACTTCTTGCTTTTTCTGTGTGTGCAGTAAGAAGGAATTGAAACGAGGGCTTTGAACATGCTAGGCAAGCACCCTACCTCTAGGCCAATTCCCAGCCCTGGAAGAGTAAATTTTAAGTTCACCATTACCTACTGGTTTCGTTTATCATCTGTTTTTGGCTGATTGCTCTATAAAGTCTCATCTACTTTCACTTAAACTTGCAACTGTAAAGCTGATTAGTGGTCATTCCGTACTCTTGTTCACAGCTTGTTCTATTTCAAAATTTGTGTCTGTTTTTTCTATGAGGCAGCCTTATGAAGAAAGTCAACTACTTTAGTAACAGGTGCTTCCCTTGCTTTCAGCCACCATGAAACATCCTCAACCTAGAGCACAAAGGGAAGAAGGATACATACTCTAATGTTGGCAAGGGGTCCTCCTGAAAATAGGGGTCCTGTAGAGCCTGCTCTGAGGTAATTCTTTTGGTTGGATCCATAGTAAGGAGTTTCTGAAGCTAAAGCAACACAGAAGAATTTGATAACACATGAGAAGGTTGTTTATGAGTCACTGTCCTGACTTTTATATTAATGTCTAACAGGATTAATACCAAATGTATTTTGAATTACACACTGTACAATTAGTATATTATGCTTGCTTTATATGAAGTTGGGTAGAAGTCATAAGCATTAAAGCCTTCTAAAATAATTCCTCTGTCACTAAATCACTGTTAAACATAGGTTTTAAGTCAAGGATGATACCTCAACAAAAAAATGCTTAACACTGTCCCCACAACCAACCTCTAGTGTCTTTTATTTCAAAAGGAACAACCACTAGACAAGTTCACAGAAAGCAAGATGTAGCTAGAATTGTGCTAAGGTCAGATTTCAGTCTGATAGACAGGTACCTACCAAGAGGAACACTTTGCTGTCAGGTTTGACTTTGTGCTTCTCCATGTACTTTATGAGACTACTGTTTGCATACCTGCAAAGATACAGATCATCACCAGTCAATGGGGGCATGCAACTCAAATTTGCATTTCTTTTTTCTGTGGTGGATCTGGGGCTTCAACTCAGGACTTGGATGCTGCCCCTAAGTTTTTGTGCTCAAGGTCAGTGCTCTTCTACAAGTTGAGCCAAAGCTCTGCTTCCATCTTTTGGTGGTTAATTGGAGAAAAGAATCTCACACTTCTCTGCCTGGGCTGGTTTCCAACATAAACTTTCAAATTTCAGTCTTCTAAGGGGTATCTGGCTTTATTTACATTTCTTTTTTGCCAGTCCTGGAGCTTAAACTCAGGGCCTGGGCACTGTACTTGGGCTTTCTCAGGGCGTTTCCACTTGAGCCACAGTGCCACTTCTGTCTTTTTCTGTTTATGTGGTACTGGGGAATTGAACTCAGGGCTAGGTAAGTACTCTACCACTAGGCCACGCTCCAGGCCCTTAATTTACATTTCTTGATGAATAGCTCCAAAACTGTTTTTCTGAAAAGGTATGTATGTAATCCATTGTCTTCTTTTTTTATTACAAAGAAACACTGTACCAAATACTAGCAAGCAAAACCAGAAACAGGAATTGTTAAAAATTACATTTGAGAGTTCATATTGATTCAATCATTTTGGAAAATAATGATGTGTTAGAGTGGAAAATATATTTTACCACCCAGAAATTCCATTCTAGGTATAAACTTGAGTCTAGCTGTTGCACTAAACAAAGAACTCCCCTATGACCCAAGCATATCACTTTTGGCATTTACCCAGAACATCTAAAACATCACAAATCAGGATAAAGTGAAGACACACGCACATCCATGTTCATTGCTGCACTATTCACAATAGCCAAGTTATGTAAATAGCCCAGATACCCTACAATAGATAAGTGTTAAAAAAAAGTGATAGAGACATAATGAAATTTTACACATCCATTAGAAAGAAGAGATAAAGTTTCAAGATATACCAAAGTAAATAATAACTTTTTTTTTTTGCCTATGCCAGTACTAAGAGCTTGAAATCATGACTAGAGTGCTCACCCTTAGATTTTTTCCCCTAGACTGATTTTCTACCACTTGAGCCACAGCTCCTCTTATTTTTGGTAGCTAATTGAAAATAACAGTATCACATACCCCCTGCCCAGATTGGCTTTTATCATCAACCTTCAGATCTCTGTCTCTCAACAGCTAGGATTACAGGCCTAAGACATTAGTAATCAACAAAACAATAACTTTCAGAAATATGTTGGTTTGTCTGTTTTTCGCTACTATGACAAAACTGAACAAACACTTCAAGGGAGTAAGGATCTGTTTTGGCTTATAGTTTCAGCTCATCATGGAGGGGAAGAATGTGATGGAGCAAAGTAGTTCACATGGTAAAAGAGAGCAGAGGAAGTGTGGAGGGGAGGAGAGGAAGGAAAGAGGAGAGGGAGAGAGAAAAGATGAGTTGAGGAAGGGAGAGCAGAGGAAAATAGGGATTATAGAAAATTATAAGAAAGAAACTAAAATCCTGATAACCAAACTACTTTGTGATAATCATTTGAAGGCTTTTTTTTCCTTTGGAGTGTGTGTGTGTGTGTGTGTGTGTGTACACACACGTGTGCAACAGTCCCGGGACTTGAATTCAGGGCTGAGCACTGTCCTTGGGCTTTCTCAAGGCTAGAGCTCTACCACTTGAGCCTCAGCACCACTTCCAGCTTTTTCTATGTATGTAGTACTAAGGAACGAACTTGGGTCTGCATGCATGCTAGGCGAGCACTCTACCATTAGGCCAAACTCCTGGCCTTCCTTTGGCTTTTTAAAAGTGCATACACACAGAATAAAAACAAAGGGTTGGGCTGCAAGCACTGCCAAAGTGGTAGAGTGCTTGCCTAGCATGCATGAAGCCCTGGGTTCAATTCCTCAGTACCACATACGCAGAAAAAGCTGGAAATGATGCTGTGGCTCAAGTGGTAGAGCTCTAGCTTTGAGAACACCCAAGGAGAGTGCCTAGTCCTTGAGTTCAAGCCCCAGGACTGGCAAAAAAAAAAAAAGAAAAACAAAAACAACTGAGGATTTCTGCTTTGTTTTTATAAACCTGGAATTATAGTAGCAAAGTAGGCTTTTCCCATTTATAATGCTACATAAACATTTCTAGCATGTCTTACTGGTATAAGCTGATATAATAGCTATATAATACAAATTTCTGCAAGTAAATCTGATGCAGTTGGTAAAGAAACAACATTTTGTAGCAGACAAGAATGAGAGCTCCAAGCTGAGTTGTTGTGGCTCATGCCTGTAATCCTGGCTACTCAGGAGGCTGAGATCTGAGAACCTAGGTTCAAAGCCAGCCAGAACAGGAAAGTCTGTGAGACTCTTATCTCCAATTAACCACCACTCCCCTCTCCTCTGCCTCTTTTTTCTCTCTCCTCTTCCTTTTCTCTACTGCTGCTCGTCCCTGCTCCTCTCTTTCCTTCTTCTCCTGTATTCCTTTTGAAAATTCTTGTTTTACTGAGATCCTACAGCATATGTTATTCCCACTATCATTCCTGGTTTCCTATACCAGCATTTCAATTATCAATCATTAGTCAGAAAAAGATAAAACTACTCATGTTAGAAGGAAATAGACATTTAAACTGTCTACCAAAGCTGGAATTGTTAAAAGTTTAAAAAATACTACTGCCTAGGGGCCGGGAGTTTGGCTAGCATGCACATAACTCGGGTTTGATTCCTCGGCACCACATACATAGAAAAAAAGCTGGAAGTGGTGTTGAGGCTCAAGTGGTAGAGTTCTAGCCTTGAGAAAATCCAAGGACAATGCTCAGGCCCTGAGCTTAAGCCCAGGACTGGCTAACTAAATAATAAAAAAATTTAAAAAAAAACCCTATTGCCTAAAGTAGGTATACATGTTATTATGAATATATTCTTTAAATCATAGACACAACACACTAAAATTTCAATTTTTTTTTTTTTGGTGGGTCAAGGGGCTTGAACTCAGCCTGGGCTCTTCACCTCAAGGCTACCGCCCTACCCTTGAGCCAAGCCCTACTTCCTGCTTTCTAGAGGTTAACTGGAGATAAGAGTCTCAGGTCCTTTTGGGCCGGGTTGGCTTTGAACCTTGATCCTCAGATTTCAGCCTCCTGAATAGCTAGGATTACAGGCGTGAGCCACTGTGCCTGGCTAAATTTCAATTTTTTTTATACTTTTTTTTTTTTTTTTGCAGTCCTGGGGCTTGAGTTCAGAGCCTGAGTGCTGTCATTGGACTTTCTCAAGGCTAGAGCTCTACCACTTGAGCCACAGCACAATTCCCAGCTTTTTCTATGTATGTGGTACTGAGGAATCGAATCAGGGTCTTTGTGCATGCTAGGCAAGCACTCTACCAGTAGGCTAAAACTCTCAGCCCTTACATACAATTTTTAAAAGATTATGTTTTGCCTTTAACATTAATACATATCTGTAACTTATAAGCTATGGCTTGAATATATGTGTTCCTTATAAAACCTAATCCCCAATATACAAGAATGAAAATGAAGGTGATTAGGTCATGGAAGGTTCTCATAAATGACATTAATGTCTTACAATAGAAGCTTCACAATGAGTTCACCCCTTTTTTTTCCTGGACCACATGAGGACCCAGCAACAAGGCACCATCTTGGAAGCAGACACTGAACCTGCTAGTTAGGACCTTAATCTTGGACTTCCCAGCCTTCAGAACTGTAAGAAAATAAATTTCTGTTGTTTATAAGTTACATAATCTAAAACTTACTTTAAAATTTCAGTAGACATAGACTAAGACGTTATGGAAATACTTACGTTGTTCTCCTAAAGTCCTTCTGAAGTGTAGGGTATTCTGGCATCTTTCTGATATCTTCCCAGTCTTTATCTTACAAAAAATAATGAATATTGTTATAGAAAATAACATTAATTTTATTATTTTAGAGTTTTTTGTTCATTTTTTTTGGTAGGGGGGATCATGAGGCTTGAACTTAGGTCCTGGATACTGTTCTTGAGTTCTGTTTTTGCTCAAAGCCAGGGCTCTACCACTTTGAGCCACAGTGCCACTTCCAATTTCCTTGTGGTTAACTGGGGATAAAGAGTATGACAGGGTTTAGTGGTAAAGTACTTGCTTAGCATGCATGAAGCCTTGGGTTCAATTCCTCAGTACCACATACACAGAAAAAGCCAGAAGAGGTGCTGTGGCTCAAGTGGTAGAATGATAGCCTTGAGAAGGCTTAAGGACAGTGCCCAGGCCTGAGTCCAAGCCTCAGGATTGGTCCCCTGCCAAAAAAAAAAAAACAAAAAGGAAGAGTCTGACAGAATTTCAAGCTTGGACTGGCTTTGAACCATGATCCTCAAATCTCAGTTGTCTGAGTAGTTTAGGATTACAAGTGTGAGCCACTGGAATCCAGCAATTGCTTGGTTGTTTTGTTTTTTGGGTTTTTTTTTTTTTGCACTTTTTTATTGTTATTATAAAGGTGATTTACAGAGATTTTTTATTTTAAAATATAAATCAAATATAAATACACTTCTGAACAGGAAAATAAATTACCTGCAGGAAACCCCATGACACTAAATATTCGATCTAGCTGATCATGATGAAAAGGATTGCTTGTTTTTATATCTTCTTGACGACAATGAAAAATAGGTTCTGAAGTCAATAATTCAGCAAATATACAACCTATTGCCCATATATCTATAAAGAAAAAAGTTTTATACAAATGCATTATATTTACTTAGGTATAATTTCACTATGAATATACAAATACTTTTTTAAAAAGAATATTTTTCAGTAACGCAATTTACAAAGTACAGTAAGTATATTAAAAAATGTATAATCTAGGTACTGATGATGGCTCATGCCTGTAATCCTAGTTACTAGAAAGGAAAGGAAAGGAAAGGAGAGGAAAGGAGATATCGGGCGGGGTTGGCTCATGCCTGTAATCCTAGTTACTCAGGGAGCTAAGATCTGAAGATCCTGGTTCAAAGTGAGACTCTTATCTCCAGTTAACCACCAGAAAACCAGAAGTGGCACTGTGGCTCAGTTAGTAGAGTGCTAGTCTTGAGCTGAAGTGCCTAGGCCCAGAGTTCAAGCCCCAAGACCAACGAGAAAAAGAAAAAGGAGAGGAGAGGGGAGGGGAGGCAGGGAAGAGAAGAGGGGTAAGGGAAAGAAGAGAGGAGAGGAGCATGAGGGGAGGGGAGGGGAGAAGAGGGGGAGGGGAGAAGAGGGGGAGGGAAGAAGGAAAGAAGATGAAAGAAGGAAATCTCTTGATAAATGAGGATATTGCTATATTTTAACTTGAGGTTTTCCATAAACTAATTATGAGCTTTATTTTTATCTTACTAAATGTGAGAACTGCCTTTTGTGCTTGTCTGTTTTTAATAACAGTATCTTTTTTTTTTTTTTTTTTTTGGTGGGTCATGGGGCCTGGGCCCTGTCCCTGAGCTCTTCAGCTTAAGGCTACCACCCTACTCTTGAGCAAAGCCCCACTTCCCATTTTCTGGAGGTTAATTGGAGATAAAGAGTCTCGGGTTCTTTTGTGCCCAGGCTGGCTTTGAACCTTGATCCTCAGGATCTCAGCCTC
Source organism: Megascapheus bottae (assembly GCF_031878675.1). NCBI lineage: Eukaryota > Metazoa > Chordata > Mammalia > Rodentia > Geomyidae > Megascapheus > Megascapheus bottae. Next base: position 37,897,223 of record NC_143516.1, on the reverse strand, counting down.
CTGAGTAGCTAGGAATTCAGGCGTGAGCCACTGCACTCCACACCACATAACAGTATCTTTTAATGGACTTACTAAACAGAACTTAACAAGAACAATACAAAGTAGTGAAAACTGGTATTAGTCTAATATCAAAACACAGAAAATTTAGAAAAAGAAAACTTAAAGAAATACACTTAGAAAATGCAGGTACTTTATAGAACTAGAACTTTATAGACTTTACACCAGCTACTATTTATCCTCTATCATCTCTTTTTACAGTAATCTCAAGATCTGAGAAAGGCTCTTTCTTAGTAACTCAAACTACAGTAGGGTCCTGTGAAGACACTTAGTGACTGGATAACAAACTGTAAGGCAGACTTTTGCTTAAAAGAGTATATTTAGAACAAGTTTCCTTACAAAGGTTTTTGGTTGTTTTGTTTTGTGCCAGTACTGAGGCTTGATCTCAGGGACACTATTCCTGAGCATTTTTTTTTTTTTTTTTGCCAGTCCTAGGAACTGAACCCAGGGCCTGAGCATTTGAGCATTGTCTTTGGGCTTTCCTCAAGGTAGGTAATACTCTACCAGCTGAGCCACAGCACCACTTCTGGCTCTTCTATGTATGTGGTACTGAGGAATAGAATACAGGTCTCCATGCATGCTAGGCAAGCACTCTACGGCTAAGCAAACTCCTGGCCTGGAAAGTCCAGGAGACTTTTATTTTTCTTTGCCAGTCCTTGGGCTTGAACTCAGGATCTGGGGCTGTCCTTGAACTTCTTTTGCTCAAGTCTAGCACTTGAGCCACAGTACCACTTCCTGCTCTTTCTGTGTATGTGGTATAGAAGAACTGAACCCAGGGCGCTGTGCACACTAGGCAAGCACTCTACCACTAGGCCATGTTTCTGGCCCTATTCCTTGACTTGTGAGCTCTGCCACTTGAGTCACAACTCCACGGCCTCCAAAAATGCTTTCTTCTTTCAAAAAAAAAAAACACCTTTTTCCTGTACAGTTAAAAAACTATATAGATTTGGTTGCTCAAATCTGCAGTTCTTGCTATTTAGAAGAAACTAGAGGAGTTATGGTTCACAGTCATCCATGGCAGAAAAAAAAAAAAAGTTGGGGAGACTTCATCTCAACCAATGTCTAGGTGTAGTAGCACATATCTGTCATTCCATTTATGGAAGCACAAATAGGAGGCTCAGGCCAGCCAGAGCATAAAGTGAAATCCTATCTTAAAAAATAACTATTGCAGGGCTAGAACATGACCTAGTGGTAGAGTGTTTGCCCAGCATGCAGAAAGCCCTGGGTTCAATTCCTTGTTACCACATATACAAAGAAAAAGCCAGAAGTGGTGCTGTAGCTCAAATGGTAGAGCACTAGCCTTGAGCACAAAGAGGATTAGGGACAGTGCCCAGGCACTTAGTTCAATCTCCAGGACTGGCATCAAGCCCCCCACCCCAAACCCAAACCCAAACCCAAACCAATGCAGGGGCCAGGAGTGTGCAGAAAAAACTGAAAGTGGTGCTGTGGTTCAAGTGGTAGAGAGCTAGCCTTGAGAAAGCTCAAGGTTAGTACCTGGGCCCTGAGTTCAAGGCTCAGGACCTGCAAAAATAAAATAAAAATAACCAACATATAAAAGGGCTAACAAAATGTCTCAAGTGACAGAATAACCATCTAGCAAGTGAAAGGCCCTGAATTCAAACCCTAGTACTTCTTTTTTTTTTTTTTTTTTTTTTTTTTTTGCCAGTCCTGGGCTTGAGCTCAGGGCCTGAGCACTGTCCTTGGACTTTCTCAAGGCTAGAGCTCTACCACTTGAGCCTCAGCACCACTTCCGGCTTTTTGCTATGTATGTGGTACCGAGGAATCGAACCCGGGTCTTCATGCATGCTAGGCAAGCACTTTAACCACTAGGCCAAACTCCCGGCCCACCCTAGTACTTCTTAAAAAAAAAAATCCAAATCTACCAGAATGTATAATCTAGACACACAGAAGACAACAGAACTTTTACAAGAAGCTATATGGCAGGTTTTTACTAAGTACCTTTAATATTATAAAGCTAAAATACAGTTCTATTTACTTATATTTCACAGATACTTGATATTAATGAAAGTTTGATATCAAGACAGTGAATTATTTTAGATCCACTTACCAATGGCCTTTGTGTAATGCCGGGCACCAAGCAGAAGTTCTGGAGCCCGATACCAAAATGTCACAACTACTGGATCCAAATCTGCTAGTGGCTTTAGAGGAGAATTGAATAATCTGGCAAAACCCATATCAGCTAAAAAGTAAAGTAAATTCACATTATTAAATTCATTACCACATTATTAAAACCATTCAGGGTTGACAACAATAGCCACTAATCTTATAAAAACAATGCTTTCCCTTTGAAAAAGAAGCAGAAATCTATACTACACACTGGATTATGTTTAGTATTCCTCACCCAGAAAGATACTACCATACCTATTTTGTTAGTGAAGAGCAAAATAGTTTCCTCTGACTTGCCCAAGAACCCATAGAGTAGCTTCAGAGTCAGAATTAGAATTCAGCTCTGACTCCAGATACTTGCTGCATGGACAGTTAAAATATTCTTAAATGTTTTTCAAATCTAAAGCAGTCTAAAAATCTAAACAATTACTTATTATTTCTGCATACCTATGTATCTAAGAACTGACTACACCTAGGTTCAGTACATGCTAAGGCCAACCTTCCCTACAAACTCAAAAGAGCTGATTTGTACATAGCTCTTTCATATAGCATATCAGGGACTTGGAAGTGGCTATGATGGAAATATTTACATCACGAAAAACAGAAAATTTGGGGCCAGGAGATTGGCCTAGTGGTAGAGTTCATGCCTAGCTTGCACAAAACCCTGGATTTGATTCCTCAGTACTACATATACAGAAAAAGCCAGAAGTGGTGCTGTGGCGCAAGTGGTGGAGCTCTAGCCTTGAGAAAGCTCAAGGGCAGTGCTCAGGCCCTGAGTTCACATCCCAGGACTGTCAAAAAGAAAAGAAAAGAAAAGAAAAGAAAAGAAAAGAAAAGAAAAACAGAAAATTCCACAAATTGTGACCATTTGTTCTCCAGAAAGCTGGAGAGTAACCAACATATCACACATTTCTAAGAATATGCATAGAATACACAAGCAATAAGTTATAAAGCAGTATTTAACAAAAGTCTAAACCAAGTTAACTGATTTAAATATTAGAGCATATATAAAACTAATAAAAAGAATATTTAAAACTATACTTAAGTCCTAGAAATCATTTTATTTACATTTTATAAGTAACAAAGTACTGTGAATGCTTCAGTTTACAAATGTCACACAACACACACACACACATCCTGTTATCACCTAATTTAATCTTCATGAGAATATTAGTTTGATAAGCGCTTCTGAGATGAATGACCTAAGGCCAAAGGAGTTGAGTGACTTGTCCATATTTATAGGAATATTAAGAAGCCAGTATTTTTAAAAAATCATGTTATAATTTAGGATCTACTGACATCCAATAGATTATACATATGACAATTACAAGCCACAAAGGTACTTTTACAAGAATAACAAACCTCTGTAATTTGAAAAAACATAAAATATGAATATGTAAGGGGGCCCCAGTATACCATAAAATGCACAAATAAGACATAAACATTTCAACTACAGAAAATCATTTAATCTAAAACTATGTCATAATATACATTAAAATTTTAATTTACTATGATTTCATTAGCATTCGATTTTAGCATTTGAAAATTTTACAACACACTTAAAAAAATTTACAAGACTTTTTAAATTATTTTATTGTTTGGGTAATATATAGAGAGAGGAGTTACAGAGGCCAGGAGTTTGGCCTAATGGTAGAGTGCTTGCCTAGCATGCATGAAGACCCGGGCTCGACCACATACATAGAAAAAAGTTAGAAGTGGTGCTATGGTTCAAGTAGTAGAGCTTTAGTCTTGAGGAAAAGCCCAAGGACAGTGCTCAGGCCCTGAGTTCAAGCCCCAAGACTGGCAAAAAAGAAAAAAAAAGAAAAAGAATGAAAGGGTTGTCTCTTTCAAGGTGTTATCCGGAATCATGTTTAATAGACACTTACAGACTAAATAGTTTAATAGACTAAATTGAAATTGGAACTTGAACTGAATCGTGGAAGGTAAGTATTTTTATATATTAAAATACGAAGGCAATAAGCAATTTAGTAGAGTGCCTGCCTAGAAAGTACAATGATGTTCCGAGTTCAAACTCCAGGGACTGGATGGATGGATGGATGGATGTAAGCATTTTAGATAAGGTCTGGGAATCCAGAGCCTCATGTGTGCTAGGCTAAACATCCTACCACTGAGCTAGATATGCTCTCAGTTCACCTATGATTATTATTGTTTACATCAGTAATGATGAGGTTGGGAAAATGCAGAACACTTATTTATTATGTATGAGGTCCTGGGTGTAAGGTCTGCTGAAAGGAAACTCCACTAAGTTCAGGAGGAGAGGTTTTATTGTGTGAGGAAAGAGCAGATTCCTGCTACCCAAGATGGAGTCAGGCAAGCAAGAGAGCTTATGGCAGGAAGTGAGAGATTATATAGGGGGAGAGGTATAGTCACAGCAGAAGTGGATGTGATCTCAGAGGATGGAGAAATACCTCAGACTGGGGGACCTTCCACTGCCCCCAGGCATGCCAGTTGCCAGGATTACAGGTGCTGGGCAGGGATTTGCAGGGTGCAGGGGAAGAGAGCCAAAGGAAGAAGTCATTTCTTTTAGGCGTACTTAACACTGGGTTCAATGTCTAGCATTATAAAACTCTTGATAGTGAACAAAAAAATAATGTGCTATTAAAACAAACTCAATCAACTAAATTGTTTGTTTATTAGCACCTTATTATTAATTACTGTTTTTTAAATGCCAGCCCTGAGGCTTGAACTCAGGCCTGGGTACTGTCCCTGAGCTTTTTCTGCTCAAGGCTAATGTTCTACTGCTTGAGCCACAGCTCCACTTCTAACTTTTTTTTTTTTTTTTTTGCCAGTTCTGGGGCACTGAACTCAGGGCCTGAGCACTGTCCTTGGGCTTTCTCAAGGCTAGCGCTCTACCACTTGAGCAACATTTCCAGCTTTTTCTATGTATGTGGTACTGAGGAATTGAACCTGGGTCTTTGTGTATGCTAGCAAGCACTCTACCACTAGGCCAAACTCTCGACCCCCAACTTTTTTTTAGTTTATTGGACAGAAGAGACTCATGGACTTTGTTGCCTGGGCAGGCTTTAAACCATGGGTAGAGGAAATAGTATGTCTGAATGTGTGTTTGAAGGGGGAAATATCAGAAATGCTAAGCAAAACAATGTGGAGATAAAGACATTTTAAAAGTATAAGAGGATTATGTTTAAAAAAGAGAAACTAGAAGGGTTTAAATGGCAAAGCTGTGCTATATGGAGTTTAAGTCAGATGGGAAGATATTTGTAGAAAGGGGACTAAGGTAGTACTTGGAAAGGGAAGAGCCACTATTTCCCTAAAGTTAGTTCTAAAAGTTTGTTCTGCCAAAAGCAGAGGTCAGTAACATGGTACCAGACAGCTCTGATAGCACTAGATAGCCATATTTGTAGAGGAAAGTCTCAGAACCACAAACCTAAGTTCTGACAAGTTATAACCTCTAAATCTAGCCTATTCTTTTTCGATATCTACTTTTAGAAGAGGGTTGTGTAAAATAAGGAAACATATGAAAACAACTAGTACACTACACAGTAAATTGCTTATTTGGCTCCCACTGGAAAGGACTATCCTTTTATCTTACTTCCACCCACACCTGGCAAAAAGCAGGCACACAATAAATGCCTAAGACAGTGGGTATGAAATAACAGAAACAGGGGCCATGAGTTTGGCCTGGTGGTAGAGTGCTTGCTTAGCATGCATGAAGACCCAGGTTCCATCCCTCAGTACCACATACATAGAAAAAAGTCAGAAGTGATGCTGAGGCTCAAGTGGTAGAACTCTAACCTTGAGAAAGTCCAAGGACAGTGCTCAGGCCCTGAGCTCAAGACCAGGGCTGGCAAAAAATAAAAACCATAGCAACCCAGATGCCCCTCAGTTGATGAGTGGATCATCAAGATGTGGTATTTATACACAATGGAATTCTATGCTGCTATCAGAAAGAATGACATAGCCCCATTTGTAAGGAAATGGAAACACTTAGAAAAAAAATCATACTAAGTAAGCCAGAATCAAAGGAACATAGGCTCAATGGTTTCCCTCATTTGTCATTATCAGTACAAACCTTGGGCTCTCCTAGCAGAGATTTACAATAGAGCAAAACCTAGATACATAAGGCCATATAGAATGATGCTAAATGAAAGGACCTCCAGGATATAGAAACAAAAGCCATATAATGAGTGATTGGTGTCCTTCATGTACTATGTTATCTCAACTCTTTTGCTGTCCCTTGGTTATCTCATATTGTTACAGTATTTCATCTGGTTATCTGATATATTGTATATTTGTGTATTTGGTTATTTGAAGTTGGATAGGAAAAGGAGGAAAACAAGATGAGGGGTGGGGATGGGGGGAGGGAAATGGGGACCAAGACATGAGAAAGGGTATCAATGTATGTGAAGTAATGCACCTTCTATCTGGTGAATATAATGTACCCTTCTATTAATTACAAAAAAATATATGAAAAAAATAAAAAATAGTAATAGAAACAATGAAGGGTGTTGGAAAGGGAAAAGAGGAAGTGGCTCATAGGTGCTTAATTAACATACTTTTTTTTTTTTGGCCTCTCTTCAACATGAGCTAGAAATCACAATGTCTATAGGGCTTGACCACCTGTGGTAGTCACAGGGAAATAGTGTCACAAGACCTCAAAATGAAGTAGAAATTCAAGTAGAGAGGTGTCACACAAGTGAATGACCCTGATTTACTAGCTTTCTAATCCTGTGTTCAGCCTTGTCCAGTCTAACTTTTCTCCTATTTATCCACATTGCTTTATATCTGACATAACATATTTTTTGAATAAATTTGTTTCCAGCAAACTCAGAACTGAGCTTTAAAGAAAAGAAAGCAAACTTAGAAAATCAAGTAATGGCACAGGCACAGTTGAATCAGGGAGTTGTGAATATGGAGAAAGTCAAATAAGCACAACTTTAGCACTGTATATTCCAACAACAAAAAACAAAAAAAAAATCCCCCCCCCCCAAAAAAGCAAGCTGGTCAAACTGGTAGAATATATTTTATTTTAAAATTGCTAGCCATATCTTAATCTATATAAAAGTATAAAATATGTGTGTACACATGTATACACCCATACATACATATAAATATATTTTCATTTGGAAAAGACATGTTAGTACCTAACAAAGAACACATAGACTGGGGTGCGAGAGTGAAGAGAAACTGTGAGACAATCTCAGAGCCAGGGAGAATTATTAAGGGAAGGAAAAGTTGGGGGAGGGGGGAGGGGGGAAGGAAGGTTGGTTTAGGTGATCTGTTTGGGATGACACTGGTGGACACTGTTGGTAACATTAAACACAAGATTGGGGTAGTATATGGGACTTCGTGTTTTGTAAGCTTGTTAGTCAATTCCTGGTGATGTTCAACTTTAGGATTACATTATTTAGCCTGGCAAGGTGGCTCATGCCTGTAATCCTAGCTACTCAGGGATGCTGAGATCTGAGGATTGCAGTTCAAAGCCAGCCCAGGCACTAAATACTGTGAGACTCTTATCTCCAATTAACCACTAGAAAATGGGAAGTGGTACTGTGGCTCAAGAGGTAGAGCGGTAGCCTTGAGCTGAAGAGCTCAGGGACAGTGTCTAGGCCCAGAGTCCAAGCCCCATGAATGATCCCCCCGCCCAAAAAAAAAACTTTAATTTTTTTGGAAAAACTAGTATTCTTTTTCAAAAAAGTAATGTTATTGTTATTTTTAAGGAGTTTACAGAGGGATAAACACTTCACAGTTCAGGTAATACATTCCTCTTTTGGACCATGTCATCCTTCCTTCACTGTTCCCCAGTTTCTCTCTCCCATCTCCCTAAAGTTTTTTATTTGTTTGTTTTTATTAGTCCTGGGGCTTGAACTCAGGACCTGAGCACTATCCTTGGGCTTTCTTAAGGCTAGAGCTCTACCACTTTAGCCACAGCACCATTTTCAGCTTTTTCTATGTATGTGGTAGCAAGGAATCAAACCCGGGTCTTTATACATGCTAGGCAAACACTACCACTAGGCCAAACTCCCGGCCCCTCTAAGCGTTTTTATAGACCATAAGCCTGTACTTTCCAATGGTTTTGCTAAAAAATTGTAATATTTTTTATTTTTTTATTTTGTCCTGGAACTTGACTTAAGGCCTGAGCACTATCCGTGAGGTTTTTTTTGCTCAAGAATAGCACTCTGCCACTTAAACCACAGTGCCACTTCTGCCTTTTCCAGTTTATACAGTGCTGAGGACTTGAACCCGGGGCTTCATGAATGCTAGTCAATACTCTACCACTAATACACATTTCCAGCCCTATAAGTAATATTTTTAAATTAACTACTTAAAAAATTGACTACTTAAATAAGAATTTGAGGAAGGGAAACACTTTAACTCTTAATAAATTATTTTAGGAATAGTTACCTACCTATTTTGACTCTCCCCCTTTCAGGACCTTCTCCCATTACTAGGATATTTGCTGGTTTCTAGAAATAAAAATAGAGCATTCAAATTACTATGCTTATTCTTTTGACATGCTCTAAATGGAAAACCTTATAATTGAAAATATTTTTATATTTTCGACAAAATTAAGCTAATCAAATATTAAGCACCTTTTACATAGTTGAAGCATCTAACATAAACTTGAAGTTAGCACTAATTTTATATAAATACTTTTGCCATGGAAACATATCTTGTTTTCAAAACTGTACCGCACAAATACTTACAAAGTAATTAAACCTACCATTTCTATTCACTATATATTAAAAAAAACTAGTAATGACATTTTAAAACCTGTACAAAGTATATAAATTGTTTACGGACCACAACAAAGAAGTCATGTATTCAAGGAAAAAAAAGTTGGTAGAGCTAAAAATCAAACAGACAATAACTGTCTATGTTAAATGGAAAAGGGTTTTAAAATATTCAATCTCAAGCACCACAAAGGACAAACAAAAAAACAAGCAAACCAAATAGAATATTCTTGCTAAATATTCCTAAACTACCACTGTAAAACATAACCAACATTCAACAGACCCCATTAAAATTCATGTCAGCAATAGTACAATGCAATAGGAAGAAATTCCAAATATAATTTCAAAATGTAGGCAAATAAAAGTCAAAGCTAACACAGATTTATATAAAGAAACAAATGTATCACTTTTTTTTTTTTTTTGGCCACTTCTGGGGCTGTTCCTGAGCTTCTTTTACTTAAGGCTAGCACTCTACCACTTGAGCCACAGCACCATTTCCGTCTTTTTTAGAGTAGTTTATTAGGAGGTAAAAGTCTCAAGGACTTTCCTGCCTCTACTGGCTTCAAACCCAGATCATCAGATCTCAGTCCCTAGAGTAGCTAGGATTATAGGTGTGAGCCACAAAAATTGAGCTTATCTGTCAATTTTTTAAATTCTCCATCTGTAAACCAACAAATATGATAGGATTAGGGATAAAGAAAGGGAAATAAGCTCCTAATACTTTGGAAAGAAAATTTATGCATTTTTAATTTATTGGATTCATCCATTAAATCAATGAACATGTTTTTAGTATTTCCTAGTTATAAAGTATCATTAAGCATTAAAATAAAAGTCAAACCATGATAAACCAAAGCTCCTAATCTCCAGATACTATTAGTAAGTTTGTGTATTATAAGAAGCTAGTTATACAAAGGCGTGAGATATGCATTTAGACATTAAAGAGTACTTTTACTTTTTTAATCTCTGATTTAAAAGAAACTGAACAGGGCCAGGATTTTGGCCTAGTGATAGAGTGCTTGCCTAGCATGCACAAAGACCCAATTTCAATTCCTCGGTACCACATACATAGAAAAAACCAGATCTTGAAAACTGAGCAAAACCCAGCATACCTGAATAGAGGAAAGACTACAGTATTGCAAAAGTGAACAAGCCAGGCGCTACACAAGCCAGGCGCTACACAAGCCAGGTGCTACACAAACTAGTAGTAAGGATTACAGTTGAATCTGGTAGGTCAGTGTTCAAATTCAGCTCTGATAGAAAAATCTGTGGCATTCCATCTCCAAAAATAACCGCAAAAAGTCAGGCTCAAGGAATACAATATAAACTGACCAAGCAAAGTCAAACAAGTCCTGAGTCCAGACCCTAGTACTCCCCTCTCCACCTTAAAAGGCTATAAGCAAGTATGCTTAGAATATAATTATGAAGTCTGACTTTAGCTGTAATCCTAGCTACTCAGAAGGCTGAGATCTGAGGATCACAGTTCAAAGCCACCCGGGCACAACAAAGCCATGAGATTCTTAATTCCAATTAATCTCTAGAAAATGAGAAGTGGGGTTGTGGCTCAAGGGTAGGGTGGTAGCCTTGAGCTGAAGAACTCAGGGACAGTGCCCAGGCCCAGAATTCAAGCCTCAGGATTGTCACCTGCCCCTGGCATCCCCGGCCTCCCCACCGCGCCCCCGCAAAGAAAAAAAAAAAAGAAAAAAGTCTGACTTGACTAGGAGGAAAAGGGTCACAATGGGGTGGGTAGATGCATTCTTTTCTTTCTTTCTTTTTGGCCAGTCCTGGGGCTTGAACTCAGGACCTGGGCACTGTCCTTGGGCTTTCTCAAGGTTAGAACTCTACCACCTGAGCCATAGCACCACTTCCAGCTTTTTCTGTGTATGTGGTACTAAGGAATCAAATCCAGGACTTTCAAACACGCTAGGCAGGCACTCTACAACCAGGCCACACTCTCAGCCATTTGCAGAATGCTGGGTGATGTAACCTGACGCTATATTACAATCAGTGAGATTACTCAAAAGAGGAGGAAGTAAGCTGGTAGCAACTGAATTTTTTGAGGTGATAAGGGAACTGGGGGATTTGAAGCTGAGAATACTTTAGAGTGAAAAATTTACAGAATGTTGTGACTGGTTCCAGTCAAAGATTAAGAAAATAGAATGATAAAGTTTTCATCAATATCTTGAATTTATGTAACCTGAAGAATGATGGTGTCTTTTATGGAAATAAGAGTTACAAGAATTACTAGGGAAAACAAGGAGCAGGAGATGACACTGAATAGGAACAGGGTATCTATTTGAAAGTTAGTTTCACTAAACTATGATAACTAAAGGCAATCACTCTACTGCTAAGACTACGCTCCCAGCCCCAAGACAAAAAAGCATTATATTATTAGGACCACATGTGGTCACTACAGAATAACACAGGTCCAATTTACCAGGAGGAAGCCAAATACATTTAAAATACGTACATCAAGTAAAACTTGATATAATTTCAGGTATGAAAAAGACCAATGGTAACAAGTGTTTTTTCAGTTATTGGGATATCAAACACAGACTAGTAAAAATTTAGATGATCTAAAGAATAGTATTACCAAGGACAAGAATTTGTATAGCTTTATTCCCTTCCTCTCTTACCTATTTCTTTTAAATAGTTGTATAAAATATAGGTGGAAGGAGGAATGGAGGGAAGGAAAGCAGAATTTATTTTGATATTCTACCAATCCAATTTCTTTCATTTTTTTTTCTTTTTAGATAGTCCTGGGGCTGGAACTGAGTCAGGGTCTGGGCAATGTCCCTGAGCTTCTTTTGCTAAGGCTAGCACTCTATTACTTCAGCCACAGCACCATTTCCAGCTTTTTCTGTTTATGCAGTACTTAGGAATCAAACCCAGTGCTTCATGCATGCTAGGCAAGCTTGCTTGCTTGCTTGTTTCCCTGCCTGCCTGCCTTTTTTTTTCCACTATGTCTGTGGTACCAAGGAATTGAACCCAGGTCTTTGTGCATGCTAGGCAAGCAGTCTACCACTAGGCCAAACTCCAGGCTCCCATACACCCAATTTCTAATGATAGGATTCAGAGACTCATTTGAATAGTTACATAAGGTTTGATTTTTGCATATTTCAATATTATTCACAATGAAAGAAATGGAATGATAAAAAAATAACCTAGCCAGGGATGGTATTAATATGTAATATAAGCACTCTGGAAGTAGAGGCAGGAAGAGTTTGATCTACCCTGGGCTATGTATTAAGACCCAGTCGCAAGAGAAAGAAAAAAACAAAGAGGAAACAACAAAAATCTAGATAGCACAGTATTCTAGAAGCTAAGGGAAATAAAATTTAAAAGTAGTTGTCAGGCAAAATAAAACACCAGGAAGCAGGTATGCAAAAGGGATAGGGAAAAAGGCAGACAGAAGAGAGGGAAAATGCAGTCAAGAATCCAATGTATATTCTACAAAATTAAGAAGATGAGGGAGGGGGCAGGAACGAGAAGGATAAGTAAGAATGTTGAAAGGGGTGATATTAATCAATATATATTCATAAACTCCTTTGTCTAAGTATTTAAAGATTTTTCAAAAAAGGCTGTCAATATGAAAGAGGAGAAGACACAACCAAAATGGACAACTGGAAGATCACTGGTAACTCAGTAAATGCACCCCCCAAATAAAGAGGAAAGAGGCAAAGGCAGATGTGAAGCATAATTTTGAAGGCCTTTGTAAAAATGAGATTTTTTAGGAGGCACAGATTAAACTGTAAGATTACTATATAAGCCATCTTATATACCATTTGCTATAGTGTTTGTAATTTCTAAGATTTGAGCTTCAAAACACTTTCAGCCAGTAAGATATAAGCACAAAACCATTTTTAAAGATGATCTGTTTCCTTCAGAACAAGAAAATAAATGTTAAGGCCCCAAGTCCTTTATGTCTAAAAGTAGCAATAAATCCAACAAAATAAATTATATAGTCACCATTAAAATACATTTAAGCCAAACACCAGTAGCTCACATCTGTAATCTTAGCTACTTAGGAGGCTGAGATCTGAGGATCTAGCCTAGGAAGAAAGTCTCTCTGAGACTTTTATCTACACTTAACCACTCAAAAACTTGAAGTAGGGACCTAGAGCATGGGCTAGTGGTAGAGTGTGTGCCTAGCAAGCATGAAGCTCTGGGTTCAATTCCTCGATACCACATAACACAGAAAAGACCAGAAGTACGCTGTCGCTCAAGTGGCAGAGGGTTAACCTTGAGAAAGCCCAAGGACAGTGCCAAGGTCCTGAGTTCAAGTCCCAGGACTGGCCAAAAAAAAACCAACAACAACAAAACTTTAAAGGACAGTGCCCAGGCTTTGAGTTCAAGCCCCAGGACTGGCAAAAAATAAAATAAAATAAAATAAATAGGTTTAACTATTCAAATAATTTTCAGATCAATCATTACATTTCTCGTAATGGACATAATCAAGGTCCTACACTGAAATTTATTTATAGATGCTGTGTTTAATTTTTAAAAGGCTAGCGTTAGTCATTAATTTCAATGAAAGTATATGCACTGGAAAAAGGAAATTACAGTGCATGCATACACACTCATACCCCCACACAAATCTAAAAGGATGATGAAAGGGTACCAAAATTGTCCTGACCTAGATACATCCCAATTAACATAGACTATGCTTTGCTAAAACCCCTCTTTTTACTGTGAACACACAAAATGCCAGCTGTGAAAGAAAGTGATACTGCTGGGTTTACACACTTTAGTTACCATAGAAACAGAAGAAATGGCAGGAGTTAGAGGCCTAACAGTTATCATCAATAAAATCAAATAGACAAATCATTGCTGTTAAGTTCATTTTAGTTAAAATAGTATTCTAAAGACAAAAGTCAAAGGGAGAGTGTGATAAATAATACAATTACTCAAATGCTATTCTTGAACTATCTATATTTTTGTAGAATCTTGTTAAATCTTAAATTTGTGTTCATGATGTTTTTAATCCAGACTTGCCTTTTCTTTTTACAGGAACACTTTTTTACAAGGTTAAATTTATTTCAGTTAATCAGCGATGCACAATTATTTGCTTTGTATTCCCCACAACAGGGCATTTGGGACAAAAATATAGAGCTTAGGGGCCAGGAGTTTGGCCTAGTGGTAGAGTGCTTGCCTAGCATGCATGAAGACCCAGGTTTGATTCCTCGGTACCACATACATAGCCAAAAGCCGGCAGTGGTGCTGAGGCTCAAGTGGTAGAGTGCTAGCCTTGAGAAAGTCCAAGGACAGTGCTCAAGCCCTGAGCCCAAGCACAGAACTTGCAAAAAAAAAAAAAAAAAAGAAAGTTTATACTGACTTTTATCAGTACTAATGAAAAAAAGAAAAATACAACACAATTGACCAGAATAGAAACAATCAAGAGTATCAATTAGACTAGTTTCGGAAACACAATGTAGGACAGGTATTAACGGCTACAGCCATACTTTTATTTAAATATAGTGGCGCACAATTCCCCTTTTATTTAATATAGAATTATATTCCAGGAGAAGACAATCAATTAATGTTCCTTTCCATATAGTGTTCTTCATTGTTCAATCTGAATATGTAAGACCCTGTATTGTAACAATAGGGCAAATAACTACCTAAGAGTGAGACCTATGTTATCTTCTCTTTAGCAAAGACAGTGGTCATTTGCTAGTAATGTTAGTTTAATATATCTGTTTACTCTTAAAAACAACCTCATTAATTGGATAACCGAGAACTGCAAAACAGAGAATCTGATCTTTGTGCTTACTACTTCTTCAAAAGCAGATACATAGTTTTGTCACTGTATGTATTAAAACCTTGCCACACACTAAATATTTAATAGACATTTGTTGAATGAGAGAACGAATAAATGAGTGAACTAACTTGATGAATTGACTTGTAACCTATTCATCTATGGGCAAGGCATGAGTGTCCTATGACAGACAACTTCCCAATCTTACAATTGTCAGGAAATATGCCAAGCTCATTTTACATGGGCTTTTTAGAATTCTGATTTTAGTTTGTTATATAGGGTTGAAAAAAATCAGGTATATGCTAATGACTCTCAATTATAGATCTCTAGGACTCTAACCTTCATGTATTTTAGAGATTGTCAACTACATATAGGCCATCTCCACAATTATTACATACTCAATTCCCCTACTTGTCAGGCTGGTGCTTTGCCACTTGAACCATACATCCACTTTTGGGTTTGTGGTGATCAATTAGACTTATGGACTTTCCTACCGGGGTGGCTTTGAATCATGATCCTGAGATCTTGCATCACTAATATTGCAGATGTAAGCCACAGGTGCCGAGCTGTTTATAGTTTCTTACTGTATGCTTTATGCTGTCTCCTCTGCCTGAAATGCTCCCTGACCTACCCTCTTCACCTTATGAATAAATATATCTACTCATCCTTAGTACAGTCCTCCGAGAAAAACTCCATACTAATTGATTAGATGTGTATACTCAGTAACTTATGCTTAGCCCATCCTTAAAACAGTATCAATCAGGCTGGGAGTTTGGCCTAGTGGTAGAGTGCTTGCCTAGCACTCTACACAAAAACTCAGGTTGGATTCCTCAGTACCACATACATAGAAAAGGCCAGATATGGTGCTATAGCTCAAAGCTCAAGTAGTAAGCTCTAGCCTTGAGAAAGCCCAAGGACAGGACTCAGGCCCTGAGTTCAAGCCCCAGGATTGGAAAAAAAAATAGTATAAATCTCCAATCCTTGAGAAATACCCCCCCCATATCAAATTTAGGGATTTGTGTATGCAAGATAGGCATTCCGCCACTAAGCTACGCACCCTAGCCCTGTAATTTAAATTTATTTATTTACTTAATGTATGTGGTACTGAAGAATCAAAGTCAGGCCTTCATGTATGCTAGGCGAACACTATACCACTAGGCCAAACTCTTGGTCCTGTAATTTATTTTAAAATCTATTGTTTTATGATTATCTACTTACTGAATCTTCCCTACAATATACCACCTATACAGGGAAGGAACTGGATTTTACTAATCCCTGTATTTCCAGTGTCAAAAATATAGTGTTAGGAAGTCAAAATTTGTTTCTGAAGCAAATATTCTTAAGTCTGAAACTTAACCCTTCTTCCATATAAATCCAGTTATAAGTAAGTAATTTAAGATTAAATGACAGTTACATTCAGCAATACTATTAAGTGTCAAAGGGTTAAATAAGGCTTTCTATTCACAGAATCTGACCACTGTTTAAAATGTTACTATTAAATGAACTGGAGGTTTCATAGTCACAGCTAGATCCCAGCTATCTGTAAATCACAAGTAGAGTACAACATTAAATGTTGTGATTAATTTCATTTTGCATTCACAGCTAGATCCCAGCTATTTCATTTTGCCTTAAACCAAGTTGGCAAGCTCTATAATACAACACTTACATTAGTCAAACTTAGGTACTCACAGTAAACAATGCCTGCCAACCCAGTACTGTCAACAGTTAACAAAGCACTTCTTTGTCTGCTTTTTAGAAGTGGTTTCAGGCCTGAGCAGCAGAGATAAGCTTTCCTTTTCTCTAACAAGAATCAATAAAAAGCAATCATTATAAAAAGCTCAATGTAAGACAAACACATGAATCTAGAAGGCTATTTACCTAGCTTCAAGGTCAGGAAAGGAAACAATCAACATATATTCCATGTTTTAAGAAGGGAGAAAGGAATCTGAATGATGGTGGGGGATAATATTTATTGGGTTACATTGTTTATATGTGTAAATATTACAATGAAATCTCTCTTGTACAACTAATTTATGCTAATAAAAAAGATACATTCCACATTGATATCAATGGCAGGAATAATATAGGAATAACACTACAAAGGCATACAGAGCTTAGGCTTTTCATTAACCACAGCAGTCAGTCCATCTTCAGAAGTACCACTTATAAGAAGTAGTTTTCTATTTATATCTATGTCACTGATACGCAAATAAAAATTCACTCTTGTTATCATAAAAAATTAAGTGTTGGAGAAATTCCAATATGAGCCCCTTGTTTAACTGATGAAGAAATAGTTCCAGAGAGAAGGATCTAGAACATCAGCCAGTGTATCCTCCCTTGGCACACACACTAGAATCTACTTCCCAGTTATACACTTCAGGCCAGAGTTGTGAGAGCAAAAGCACACTAGAGAAATGAATAGCACTTATCTGATCTAGGGCCCTCACCTCTAGAAATATCTTACTCAGATATAAACTTAGTTGTCAATATATTCCCAAAATACTATTTCGAATCTCCTGGAAAACAAGCAAGAATCTTTGCCTGCAAAATCCCCTCATTCTCAATCTTGTTAGTGAAATAGAACACTTGGGTTAGGAATTACTTGGACAGTCATTTGTTAAAACTTAGTGACCTATACCTAAATGGGTATACAGAAACTGGGCAACGATGGCTCATGCTTGTAATCCTAGTTACTAGGGAGGCTGAGACTGACAGGATTGTAATTTGAGATCAGCCTAGTAAGAAAAGTTCTCAAGACCTCAAGAGAGAGCTGGGCATGGTGGTGCATAATTCCTAGCTATGTGAAGAAGCCTAAAACAGGAGGATTGTGGCCTAGATATGTGCAAGGACAAGAAGCAAAAACTTATTTAAAAATTAATCAATATAGGGGCCGGGAGTTTGGCCTAGTGGTAGAGTGCTTACCTAGCATGCACGAAGACCCGGGTTCGATTCCTCAGCACCACATACATAGAAAAAAGCTGGAAGTGGTGCTGAGGCTCAAGTGGTAGAGTGCTAAGCCTTGAGAAAGTCCAAGGACAGTGCTCAGGCCCTGAGCCCAAGCCCAGGACTGGCCAAAAAAAAAAAAAATTAATAATAAAAAAATTTAATCAATATAGGGCCAGCAGTTTGGCCTAGTGATAGAGTGCTTGTCTAGCATGCACGAAGACCAGGGTTCAATTCCTTGGTACCACATATATATAAAAAAAAAAAAAAAAGCCAGAAATGGTGCTGTGGCTCAAGTGGTAGGGCTCTAATCTTGAGAAAGCCCAAGTGGATTACCCAGGCCCTGAGTTCAAGGCCCAGGACTGGCAAAAAATAAAATAGAAAATAATTCATTTAAAACAAAGGGCTTTGACCAGGAGTTGACCTAGTGGTAGAGCATGCATGAAGTCCTGGGTTCAATTCCTCAGTACTACATACATAGAAAAGGCCAGAAGTGGTGCTGTGACTCAAGTGATAGGGCTCTCGCCTTGAGAAAGCCCAAGGACAGTGCTCAGGCCCTGAGTTCAAGTCCCAGGACTGGAAAAAAACAAAGGGGGTAGGGGACTTTGGAGCTGGGAACTGGCGGCTCACACCTGTAATCCTAGCTACTCAGGAGGCTGAGATCTGAGGACTGCGGTTCAAAGCTAGGCCAGGCACTAAAAAGTCCTCGAGACTCTTATCCTCTAATTAAAAGTCCGAAAGATGCTTATCTCCAAGAAAACCAGATGTGGCTCTGTGGCTCAAGGGGTAGAGTGCTAACCTTGAGTTGAAGGAACAATGCCCAGGCCCAGAATTCAGGGCCCACAATTGACCCCCCCCAAAAAAAAAAGAAGGGAGGGGAGAGGGGAGGAGTGGTCATACCCAAACTTTGTGTTTGGGTTGTGTGTTGCCTAGCGAACAGAAAGCCCTGAGTTCAAATCCCAGTACTCTTCCTCCCCCAAAAGCATATCTTATAATACATAAATTTTATTCAATTTTACCCAAGCATTATAAAAGTGCTTGAGTGCTGGGTGTCAGTGGCTCACACCTGTAATCCTAACTATTTAGGAGGCTGAGATCTGAGGATCCAAGTTCAAAGCCAAGTCCATGAGACTCTTTATCAATATTTAACCACCAAAAAGCCAGAAGTGGAGCTATTGCTCAAATGGAGAGAGCTAGCTTTGAGCAAAATAGCTCAGGGACAGTACCCAGACCCTGCATTCAAGCCTCAAGCCTCAGGACTGGTATGTGCATGCCTGTACACATAAATTGGCATGTTATGTGTGCACATACAAATGTGTGAACAGACATATACAAAATACCCGTTAGTGTGAAGAACAATTATTCAAACACAAGTAAAGTTTTGGTATAAGTCCTTCACACTTTTTGTTTTTAAACACAGAGCTAAGTTGGGAAGCATTCATTTAAGTTTATTCAATAAAAAACCTAGTAATTCTTATCATGTGCTATATTCTGTAATATGATAGAATAATGTAATATGATAATATGATGTAATAGGATAGAATTCTGTAATATGAAGATATTTCAGTTTCTGTCACTGATACAGCAGCAATGTTTTGGAATTAAGGAATTATTGATTTACTTAATAATACTAACATTCATCTAGTATTTCTGTCTTTGCTGAAGAAAAATAAGGAAATATCAGATTCTTTCCTGAAATTCTATTCAAGTAACTTATAAACACACAACAGAGCAACACAAGACAACACAATCTGTGAGACATGAACTTTGCCCTCAAGAAGCTTATAAAAGTCTAGTTCTGGTGGCTCATGCCTGTAATCCTAGCTACTCAGGAGGCTGAGATCTGAGAACTGCAGTTCAAAGCCAGCCTATGTTAGCAAAGTCTCTTTTTTCCAAATGACCATCAGAAAACCAGAAGTAGTGCTGTAGTTCAAAGTGGTATAGTGCTAAGCCTTGAGCAAAAGAGGTCAGGGATAGTGCCCAAATTCTGAGTTTAAGCCCCATAACTGAAAAGAAAAAGGAAGTTTAAGACCTATGACTGAAAAGGGAAGAGGAGGAAGAGGAAGAGGAAAAGGAAGAGGAGGAGGAGGAAGAGGAGAGGAGGAGGAAGAGGAAGAAGAGAAAGGAGAAGGAGGAGGAGAAAGAAGAGGAGGAAGAGGAGGAGGAGGAGAGGAAGAGGAAGAAGAAGAAGAGGAAGAGGAAGAAGAAGAAGAAAAAACAGCTCGTAATTCTAAAAACAAGATGAACCCTGAATCTTGGCATTCCTCCAATCTACCAGAAATAGCAATTTCATAAAAATGAGTCATTGTATATTTCATCTTCTTACTCTTAGCTATATCCTGCTGTAAAATTCAGATACATCTTTTCTCTCTTAGTGTTTACAAGGTCCAAATATTTATAGACTTATGTCTCTTCTTTACACTCAGCCAAAAATGAATACATATAGCTCTCCTCCTTTTCTTTTATAGCAATTTCTCAGTTTAAGTAAAATTCTAGCTTTTGCATTGAATTCTAGGATCCTAACCTGGCAATTAAAATATCGTTTCAGACATAACATAAATTACACTGAAAAAAAATCAAACTTTTTGTGGTATAAAGCCCCCAAGTTTGTATCTTAGTGCTGAAGGCTAGTGCTCTACCATTTGAGCCACAGCTCCACATCTAAGTTTCGTATGTCTGTCTTCTAATTATTTCTTAAACAGAAATAAGAGCTCATCAATTTTCCTTCAAACTATAATCATCAGAACTTAGCCTCCTCAAGTATCTAGGATTAGTCATGAGCACCAGCACTTGGCCCAAACTCTGGTTTTTATTTACTTTTGAAATTTCTTTGGTTATGTTATATTGTAAATTTATATTTAGCACTTTACTTGTGTGGATGTTTCAGATTTTTCATCAAAAGACTATTTAGAGATAGTGAACACATTTAAATATTTGTGAAAAATAAAACATGAAAAACTATATCCAACCAGCCGCCAGTAGCTGACACCTATAATCCTGTTCTCTCAGGAGATTGAGATCTGAGGATTACAGTTAAAAGCCAGCAAGAGCAGAAATGCTCCCATTGAGACACTTAACTCCAATTAACCACTCAAAAACTGGAAGTGGCACTGTGGCTCAAAGTGGTAGAGTGCTAGCCTTCAGTGAAAAGCTCAGGGACAATGACTAAGCCCTGAGTTCAGGCCCCACAACCAACAACAACAATAACAAAAGCAACAAAAGGCAAATTACATTCAAAGCTGGGCACTGATAGCTTATGCCATTAATCCTAGCTACTCAGGAGGCTGAGATCTGAGGATCATGGTTCAAAACTGACCCAGGGCCAGGTGCAGGGGCTCACCTTTATAATCCTAGCTACTCAGGAGGCTGAGTCTGAGGATCGAGGTTCAAAGGCAACCCAGGCACTAAAGAATGTGAGTTAATCACTAGAAAATGGGAAGTAGAGCTGTAGCTCTAGGGGTAGGGTTGTAGCCTCAAGCTGAAGAGCTCGGGGACAGCTCCCAGGCCCACAGTTCAAGCCCCATGAACCACAATAAAACAAAAGCAAAAACAAAAAAACTAGCCCAGGGAAGAAAAGTCTATAACCTTAAGATAGCCAGAAGTTGCACTGTACATACATACATACATACATACCTAGATCCACTGACTAAAATAACAACTTCTATTCATAAGTTCACTAAAAATAATTTTGAATATCTTCATTATGTCCATTTCACTATTACATTTCTTTATCTGTTACATACAAAGTAAGCATATAGTTTGTATTTACTGAAAATACTTATGCAATAGCATGAAAATATGATGCAGCTATCAAACCTCTTGATTAGTGAAAAGAACTGGAGGATCATCTCAGACTAGACAGGTCAAAGTTTTAGATCTTCTCATTGGAGTTACTTGGGTAACAGAAATTTAAAAAAAAAAATGTCTGGGTATGGGGCTGGGAGTTTGGCCTAGTGGTAGAGTGCTTGCCTAGCATGCACGAAGACCCAGGTTCGACTCCTTGGTACCCCACATACATAGCAAAAAGCCAGAAGTGGTGCTGAGGCTCAAGTGGTAGAGCTCTAGCCTTGAGAAAGTCCAAGGACAGTGCTCAAGCCCTGAGCTCAAGCCCAGGACTGGCACAAAAAAAAAATGTCTGGGTAAAATATAAACAAGCATTAGGCAGGTCAGTGGTACACTCAACACATTTTCAATACCAATACTCCATTTATGCCAGGGACAAGGAAGCAGTGATATTTTTTACTCTATGTGTATGGGGTGTAAGATCTATTCTGTTGCACACAAATTTCAACACATTAAAACAAGCAAAACAACAGACCATCCAAATTTCCTAGACTCACAGAGCCTGTTTCAAACAGGCTCCAATCTAAATCTTTTTGGTCTTACCTCACAGTACTCCAATTAGCCACAGCTGATCTAGGCAAAATTCACACCTTCAGAGATAATTCAAGTACTTTTCACCTCAGAATTTTAATATCAACACTCTTTCAAATGTCTTTCATCTCTTAAATCTCTAAAATTCTTCTCATTTCTTAAAATCTATCTCAAATGCTACCTGGTCTCCCCATACTCAGAAGCTCTTTTGACCATTAATAGCATTTATTGAGAATAATCACATTCTCTCTCATTATCTTATGGCAGCATTGCTTGTATATGTCATATTCTTCTCTCAGACTATAAGCTCTTTAAGATGATATTGGGAGGCAATCACTGTCCACTGTCCACACCAAAAAAATAATGTTCACTAAGAAGGTAGTTCCTCATATCCAAGTGTACAGAGGTGATGGTATGCAAAAAGGGTAACACCAACCCTGTCCTCTCAAGAAGTTTACAATCTAGGAGATGTTCTAAACACCTACAACAATTGCTATAGTACTAAGAGAAAACTATTACAAGCAAATAAAGATTAATAATATCAGGATCCAGTAACAATAGGAGATTATTTCTAAGTAGAGATCATCATGCAGGTAAGTTTTAACATCTGTGTTGAGCTCTGAAAGATGGGTGCATCTGAATATGTGGCAGCATGAGCAAAAAGTTGCAAAATGTACCTGGTTCTGGCAGCTCACACCTGTAATCCTAGCTACTTAAAGGCTAAGATCTGAGGATCATGGCTCAAAACCAGCTCAGGCAAGAAAGTCCATGAGATTCTTATCTCCAATTAACCACCAGAAAACTGGAAGTGGAGCTGTGGTTCAAATGGTAGAGAATTCTTCAGCCTTGAACTAAAGAGTACAGGGACAGTGCCCAGGATAAGAGTTCAAGCACTGTGACCAAAACAAAACAAAAAAAAAACAAAAAAAAAATCTGTAAGGTGGTAAATAAAAGCTGATGAGACATGAATAATCACTAGTTCATTAGTAGAATACAGGTGAAAGATGACAGGAATAGAGACAAAGTCAGCAGCTGGAGCTATATGTGATACGACCCTGACCCTTTTTGTCAGTCATGGGACTTGAACTCTGAGCCTGAGTGCTGTCCCTGAGCAATTCAGCTCAAGGATTCCATCCTATCCCTTAAGCCACAGCCCCACTTCCAGTTTTCTAGTGGTTAACTGGAGATAAGAGTCTCACAGTCTTTAGTGCCCAGACTGGCTTTGAACCTCCATCCTCACAATCTCAGTCTCCTAAGTAGCTAGGATTACAGGTGTGAGCCACCCAGGCATAAAATTTGATATGAACAAATTTTCTATAGGTTCACTGAATAAGAAAATCAAGCAGAACACCACACCAGTGACTCATGTCTATAAAGTTAAGTCAGGGACAGCACCCAGCCCTGACTTTAAGCAAAGGAAAGGGGAAAAAGGGGAGAAAAAAAAAAAAACAAGTGACAACATTCTTTTTACCAGATATAATGGCATTCTTACAGCCTAGCTCCTAAAAGGAAAAACAAATACACAGTTTTTACTTCTACTTTTTTTCCCATTTTTGTGCCAGTACTAGGGCTTAAACCTGGGGCCTGAGCATTGACCCTTTTTTTTTTTTAAACTAAAGGCTAGATCCCTAGCACTTGACTCTTATCTTCACTTCTGGGTTTTTGCCTCTTAACTGGAGATGACTCTTACAGATTTTCCTCCCTGGGCTGGATTTGAATCACTATCCTCAAATCTCAGCCTCATGACTAGCTAGGATTAAAAGCATGAACTACTATTACTCAGCTATTATTAAGTTTTAAATTGTTAATATTTTACTGAAGATAAGCAAGAATACAAAGTAAAACTATATGCACTTGCTTTACATAGTACCTATTCTACTAAAATTACAAATTAATCACTGGCCAGCTTACTCCTATAATCCTAGATACTCAAGCAGCTGAGATTTGAAGATTCCAACTCAAAGCCAGCCCAGGCAAGAAAGTATGTAAGACTCTTATCTCCAATAAACTACTCACAAAAAGCCACAAGTAGCACTGTGGCTCAATTCTTAGAACACTAACCTTGAGTCAAAGCAGCTCAGGGATAAGCACCCAGACCCAGAGTTCAAGCCTCAGGACCAGCAACACACACACACACACACACACACACACACACACACACACACACACACACACACACACACACACACACACACACACACACACACACACACACACACACACACACACACACACACACACACACACACACACACACACACACACACACACACACACACACACACACACACACACACACACTTTACAGCTATGCGTAAATATAATCAAGTAGTAACAAACCAAATATTAATTGGTAAATGTTAATTGTATGTCTATAATTTTTATCCCTTCTTTCTGCTTGTGTGTACTTTCTATTTTTTCTTAAATAAATGTACTAAGGAAAAGTTTTCTTAAAAGAAGAGAAGACATGTCATTTTAAAGAAACACACTTACCAGGTCTCTGTGAAGCACCCAATTTGCATGGAGGTAATGGATACCATCAAGAATCTGGTAGAGTAAGGATTTAACCATAGATCTTGGCAACTGCATGGGCTTTTTATTTGCTTTTGATGCACGATGAAATTTAATAATATGCTAAAAATTAAAAATAAAGCAACTATAATAATATAATCTTTGCAATACTTATGTCAATAGAACATAAACTAATCTGTAAACAGTTTAACTATTTTTAAGCTACTCTGGAGGCTGAGATCTGAGAATTGTAGTTTAAAGCCAGCCTGGGCATGAAAGTTTATCTCCAAACAACCACCAGAAAACCAGAAGTGAAGCTGTGGCTCAAAAGTGATACTGCACTAGCCTTGTGCACAAAAGCTCAGTGATAGTGTCCAAGCCCTGAATTCAAAGCCCCATGATGGACCACTCCCCCCCCCAAAAAAGCAAGAACTAATTTTTAAAGGCTAATAATGGCATAAAGAAAATAAAGTTGAATAAAGTCAACCAAAATTATCTATTTTGGGGGTCAACTGTGACCAATATTAATATATGGTTATAATAGTCTACTGAAACAATATTGTCATTAAATAGAAGCAAAACAAATGAGTCAATGTTAAAATGCCTGCATAAGAACGCATTAGTTATGCCAGGAGCAGTGGCACACGCCTGTAATCCTAGCTACTCAGGAGGCTGAGATCTGAGAATCACAGTTCAAAGCCAGCCAGGGCACTAAAGTCCCTGAGACACTTATCTCCAATTAACCACCAGGAAATCTTAAGTGGTGCTATGGCTCAACAAGTAGGATGGTAGCCTTGATCTGAAGAGCTCAGGGACAGCGCCCAGGCCCAGAGTTCAAGTCCCAAAACCTACAAAAAAAAAAAAAAGTTCCCAAGACTCTTACCTCCAATTCACTACTTAAACCCTGAAAGTGGAGTTGTGGTTCAAAGTGTTAGAAAGCTAGTCTTGAGCAAAAGAGCTCAAAGCTGGACTGAACAGGAAGTCCAAGAGACTCTTATCTCTAATTAATTACCAGAAAGTCAGAAGTGGAGCCATGGCTCAAAGTAGTAGAAAGCTAGCCTTGAGCAAAAGAGCTCAGGGACTATGTCAAGGCCCTGAGTTCAAACCTTACAACCAACAAAACAACAACTAAGAAGAAAAGAAACACTGTAATTACATGCCAATCTTAACCCCTATCTCCACCTACATCCCTAACGATTCTACACATTTCAAAAAATTTCAATATAGACATTGAGGGTCATTTAAAATCTTAAACATTTGTATAAACTGAAAGTTTCTTTGGGTTTTAGCTCTGTTAAAGTTGTTCCTAAACAAATTTATAATTTGTATAAATTCTTATCACATTGAATCAAAAGTAATTATCCATAATTTTGCTACCAAATTTGTGGAGTTTTTAACTTTTAACATTCATGCCTGAATCCTAATTTTAAAAGTTAGGAATTCATCTTTTTTATTCTTATGGCCATATATTCATACAACACTCTAAAATCTATCTAGGGAAACACAGTTTTACATGGCAAAATACAACAAGTAGTTTATCTTTTACATTTTTAATAAATAGTTGTTCAAAAAAATTATAATTCCATAAATCAGGTTAGGTGTAACAATGCAACTTGACCGGTCACCCCTTCTGATTGATTTCCCATAATCCTCCCTCCAATTTCTATTCTGAAGTTACGTAGTTCAATTTTTACACATTGTATATTGAAGTACATATATAAATTTGAATTACTGTATATATCACAAAATTAATTTTTACTATATATAATAGTAAACTGTCATGACTTGTATGAAATGCAACTTCTCAACTCATTAAAATTTTCTGAAGTGAAGCTTCTGAATATTAGGAATACTCTCTTTTCAATACATTTCTATTAATAATTTAAAATAAACATGTCTATTATGCTTATTTTGAATTACGGTTAATAGCAAGCTTACTTTCTGTATGCTAGCAGTATATACCACTTAAGTATTTGCTTCTCATTTACATAAAATAACCCTTAATGAGTGAGTTTAGACTTACCCACAAGTCATGTTCTGCATAATCAAACAGCAGCCACACCTTCCTGTCACTATGAGAAAGGAACACTTTCTGCAATGCGATCACATTAGGGTGCTTCAATTCTCTCAAAAGCTGATGTAAGAGAAACAGATGAATCACCATTCTGTTAGTAAGAAGTGAGGTGGGAGAAACTGTCTCTTTTAAACTTTAAAATAAAATTTTTGAAATTTCAGAAAACACAAGGAAGTGGAAAAAATACCAGTACTCAGTTCTAAATGATAAAAATAACTTGACTGAAAGACAAACAGCTAGAAAAAGAAAGGGTTCAGCTTTAAATAGATCTGCCTGGATATATCAAATATGATTTTCCCACAACTAAAATAGTTGTCTTCAATTCCTACAATGCAGTAGAACAAACATAAAATCAATGAGTCAGAGAAAAATTAATTGCTTGCCCCCTTAGTGATTTCTTTCATAGTACTAGATGTAATCAACAAATCCTAAAAATAGTATTTCAAAAAGAGTATTAAGTTTAATTTTTTGCTTTTTTTCTTGGTGTGGTGCTGAGCATTGAACCTAGGTTTCTATACATGCTGGGTAAGCATTTATCATTTAGGTACATATCCAGCTCAACTTTAATTATTTTCTGTAGCACAGTTTTTAAAGGTATTAATTATTAACATCTATAAAAAATGTTCAAGGCCCCAGGAGTTTAGCATAGCAGTAGAGTGCTTGCCTAGCATGCACAAAGACCCGGGTTTGATTCCTCGGTACCATGTACATAGAAAAAAACCAGAAGTGGTGGTAAGGCTCAAGTGGTAGAACTCTAGACTTTAGAAGGTTCAAGGACAGTGCTCAGGCCCTGAGCTCCAGCCCAGGACTGGCAAAAAAAAAAAAAAAAAAAAAAAAAAAAGTTCAATAATAACCAGGTTTAAAAAACAAAAACAAAAACGGAAATGAGCTGGGCGCAGGGCTCATACCTATAATCCTAGGTACTCAGGAGTCTGAGATCTGAGGATTAAGGTTCAAAGCCGGCCCAGGCAATACAAAAGCCAAGAGACTCTTAACTCCAATTAATCACTAGAAAACAGGAAGTGGGGCTGTGACTCAAGGGTAGGTAGGTAGCCTTGAGCTGAAGAGCTCAGGGACAGCACACAGGCTCAGGGGTAGGGTGGTAGCCTTGAGCTGAGGAGTTCAGGGACAGTGCCCAGGCCAGAGTTCAAGCCCCACGACCCCCCACCCCCCACCCCGGCCCAAAAAAAAAAAACCTGAAAATGAGGGAGGGAGAAAAAAGAAGAGAAAGAGGAAGAAACAAAGGAGGAATATTAGAAGTACACTTATGCAAAAAATATTAACTTTAACATTTTAAATTATTTTTTAGCTTAGCTATTTGATGTCTATTCAGAGATAGACACATGTGTAACTGTCAAATATCACTACTCTATCCACTTTGAAATGTTCTTTTTAAGTTAAGTTTTGATAACAACCTTTAATACACTTTAAACAATCACCAGCTATTCAGGGAACTCCTTTTAAATAAAATACATAAAGAAAGGATTGCCTACAGAAAATATATCTTGAACAAGGTCAAAAGTCTAACAACCAACTTGTATAACATTACAATTTATAGGTTATAGGACTGAGCTGCTTAAAAGGCTAATAAGATTCAATTAGAAAAAAAAAACACTTCATAGTAAATGGCAAAGAATGTAGATCTGTCACAAAAGTTAAAAAAAAAAGTATATAGGACTGGGAATTTGATCTAGTGGTAGAGTGCTTGCCTTGCAAGCACGAAGACCTGAGTTTGATTCCTCTGTACCACACACATAGAAAAAAGCTGGAAGTGGTGCTGAGGCTCAGGTGGTAGAGCTCTAACCTTGAGAAAGTCCAAGGACAGTGCTCAGGGCCTGAGCTCAAGCCCAGGACTGGCAAAAACAAAACAACAACACAAAAAAAGTATACAATAAAATTATTACCTCAATTTAAGAATGTAATAAACTGAGCCATCTTCTACTTAACAGTATCTAAATGGTAGCAATAAGGAACTAGTTGGAAAATTAAAACTCCTAGAATGAACCAATATATGGAAATTAAAAAGAATATACTGGGGCCAGAAGTTTGGCCTAGTGGTACAGTGCTTACCTAGCATCACGAAGACCCTGGTTCGATTCTTCGGTACCACATGCATAGAAAAAAGCTGGAAATGGTGTGTGTCTCAAATGGCAGAGCTCTAGCCTTGAGAAAGCTCAAGGACAGTGCTCAAGCCCTGAGTTCAAGGCCCAGGACTGGCCAAAAAAAAAAAAAAAAGAATGAAAGAAAGAAAAGAATATACTGAGTAGTTCATACCTATAATCCCAGCACTGGGAGGCAGATGAATCAATGAGTTCGGACCATGGGCTATATATAGCACATTCAAGGCCACTCTGATCTAAATACCAAGATCCTGTCTCAAAAATAAAATAAAAGGATGTGCTGAGAATGATAGATCTATATTGTTGATTTGTAAAGATCACTACATAGGGACTGGGAATGTGGCTCTAGTGGTACACTGTTTATCTAGCATGCTTGAAGCCCTGGGTTCTATTCCTCAATACCACACAAACAGAAAGTGGCAGAAGTGGCACTATGGCTCAAGTGGTAAAATGCTATCCTGGAGCAAAAGCAGCTCAGGGACAATGCATAGGCCCAGCCAAAAAAAGAAAAAAGAATCATTACATACATATATATTAAATCACTTTAATATAATATATAATGTTAAATATATAACAATATACATTATAATAATATATATCCAGTTGCTTTTAATGGTGGTGGTAGTCATAAGGCTTGAACTCAGGGCCTGGGGGCTGTCCCTGAACTCTTTCACTCAAGGCTTCAGGTCTACCACTTTGAACCATAGTTCTACTTCCAGTTTTGTGGTGGTTAAGTGGAGATGAGTCTCTTTGACTTTTCTGTCTGGGCTGGCTTCAAACTGCAACCCTCAGATCTCAGCCTCCTGAGTTAAGTTTACAGGACTGAGCTCCCAGCACTCAGGATCCTGTTGCTTTTTAGGAAATATTTTGTAGTAGATACATACATTAAAAACTTCCATAAGGGACCGGGAGTTTGGCCTAGTGGTTAAAGTGCTTGCCTAGCATGCATGAATACCTGGGTTCGATTCCTCGGTACCACATACATAGAAAAAAGCTGGAAGTGGTGCTGAGGCTCAAGTGGTAGAGCTCTAGCCTTGAGAAAGTCCAAGGACAGTGCTCAGGCCCTGAGCTCAAGCCCAGGACTGGCAAAAAAAAAAAAAAAAAAAAAAACTTCCATAAGGCCATAAAGGAATAGAAGGTATTGAAGAGGGTAAATGTTTACATTTTTATACTTTATATCTTTTAATATTATCAATTATAACAATACAAGCCAGGCACCAGTGGCTCATGCCTATAATCCTAGCTACTCAGGAGGCTGAGATCTGAGGAGCACAGTTCAAAGCCAGACTGGGCAGAAAAGTATAGCAGGCAAATTATTCCCAATTAACCAATCTCTTTCTCCTCTACCCCTAAAAAAAGCCAGATGTAAAGCTGTAGCTCAAGTGGTAGAGCACTAACCTTAAGCCAAAACCTCAGGGACAGCACCTACACTCTGAGTTCAAGTCTCAGGACTAGCACACACACATGTACACATGTGCATACAGGCGCACACAAGCACACTCACACACACACACACACAATCTAATCTTAGTGACTGCTTTTAAAGCTTGGGACCCATTAGTGAATTATGATCAGTTTATATGAACAACTCAGCATCATCTCCGCAAGGGACACCACATGAACTGGACTAGTGGACTAAAGTAAAAAATAACTGAAAACACTAGTTAACATCATAGATTATGAGCAAGAAGAAAAGTCAAGGGGCCAGGAGTTTGGCCTAGTGGTAGAGTGCTTGCCTAGCATGCACAAAGACTCGGGTTCAATTCCTCAGTACCACATACATAGAAAAAAGCTGGAAGTGGTACTGTGGCTCAAGTGGTAGAGCTCTAGCCTTAGAAAGTTCAAGGACAGTGCTCAGACCCTGAGCTCAAGCCCAGGACTGGGGGGAAAAAAAAGAAGAAAGTCAAAGTAAAATGGACAAATAGACTCAAATAGTCTCAAAATTTGAGAAGCATTGCTCTAAGATATTATGTTACTGAAGTGTTAAATAGATTGCTCAAGAAACATTTTAATAAATCCTACTTTAAAATCAAGAACTATTTTGTTCATTTTTACACAAATGCTTACACAAATGCCCATCTGGAAAATATTGTTTTTGAAAATTCAGAAAAAGACAGCTATATACCACACAATAAGACTTGAATACATACTAAAGAGTGACCTGTACACATACATTTGGAATTGCTCCACAGTGCAGTCACATATTTATGTCTTTAGAATTTATTAGGTTGAATACGAAGCGTAGAGGAGGTGTATCTATAAAAAGGACACCAAAATAATAGGTTTTTGCTATGTAGTTACCTGATTGTAAAATATTGAGGAAAGCTATATTATGCAAATATATATGCAAAAGATAAGTAGAACACTTTAATTATTTATGTAAGTATGCACGCACGCATTTAATTAGGAGATTGCATCTCACTACTGCCTGAGTTTACCTTGAACTCGGGCTCCAGAATAGCTGGGAATACAGGCATACACTACCATACCTAATAAGACTATACATACATATACATATATAGTTGTGGTTTTTGTTGTTTATGTGGTACTAAAGAATTGAATCACATCATCATGCCTGCTAGGCAAGCACTGTACTACTAAGCCACGTTCCCAGCCAAGGAATATATTTTAATCAAGGCTATAAAAACAATCTATTGTCTCTTAATCAAGGCAAACAATCTATGAAGTGATGAGTTAGGGTTAGAAAAATAGTTCAATCAATAAATCAAATAAGTAAAATTAAATTAACTATATAATTTTAAGGTGGGGACCATAGGGAAAGACTGGGAAGGGGTGACATTGTCCAAAAAGAAATGTAGTCATTACCTAACTTACATAACTGTTACCTCTTGTCACATCACCTTTACAATAAAAAAAGTTGTTTAAAAAAACTTTTGTTTCTAATAACATAGCAACTAACTCATGTATACTAACCAGCTAAATCATGCTTCTTTATTTTGTCACATCACCTTTACAATAAAAAAATTGTTTAAAAAAATTTTTGTTTCTAATAACATAGCAACTAACTCATGTATACTAACCATGCTAAATCATGCTTCTTTATTTTGCTTCCTTTGTTCTTTCCCATTCATTAAGCTCTACATTCACAAAGATCCTTACTCTTACCAAATCCCATATTACTCATCAGGAATTCAGTAAATTATCTCATATTATAGGTAGATAATATATACCCATATTGACTATTTCAACAACAAATCCTTTTAGCTTTTTAAGTCCTGATACAACTCAGAAGTCAAAGGTTGTTCAGCTGGGCACTGGTGGCTCACCTTCATAATTGTAGTGCTATTCTTGAGCAAAAATACTCAGGTACAGAGCCTCGGTGCTGTGTTCAAACTCCAGGACCCTCAATGGGGGGACAAATCACAAAGATTCAAAATGTCTGCTCCGAGATGTATAAGATCTATTTTCTCAGGAGAAGACATGGTTATCAAACCAGTCAGGAGAATAGATGACTTTAGGTGTTAAGAGAAATGCCTATTAGAGTTGTCAAATTCTATTGGAGATAGCCTAAGAAACTTAAAAAGAACAATTCTTGCATTTAAAACTTTTCTTTCATGAATATAAATATCATGGGTTTTTTTTATTTTTTGTTTTATTTATTTATTTTTTTTGGTCAGTTGTGGGACTTGGACTCTGGGCCTGGGTGCTGTCCCTGAGCTTTTCAGCTCAAGACTAGTGCTCTATCACATGAGGCACAGCACCACTTCCAATTTCTGGTGGTTAATGAGAGATAAGTGTCTCATGGACTTCTGTGCCCTGGCTGGCTTTGAACCTCAATCCTAACATCTCAGCCGCCTGATAGCTAGGATTACATGTGTGAGCAACCAGTGCCCAGCTATAAATATCATCTCTTTTTTTTCCCCTCTGTGTATGTGGTACTGAAGAATCAAACCCAGGGCTTCATGCATGCTAGGCCAGCACTCTAACACTAGGCCATGCTCCCAGCCCTAAATATTATCTTTATCTTGTTATTACTGTAGTAACAAGGTCAAGCATGTATGGGCACATAAATATTTTTTAACTAATCTGAAAGCAGATCAAAGCCAGACTACAACAAAACTAAGCTGACATTAATGGTTAATCCTGATGGGGAAAAAAGGGGGGAGGGTCAAAGAAGTGGTTTTTGTAAGGTCTGTCCAGGAAGGATCTGTGTGCAGAGCCATCTCCCTCCTGTTTAAGTCTCTGTTAAGTGCCTTACCTGGGTAACCAGCACACCTGGAGGCAGTTATAGTCCTTTTCTCTGAGGTCACATCCTGGACTGCCCTGGTTTACACCTCCTGCCTTCTCGGTTCAATTCAAACACTGCCAGAGATCGGCCCTTTTCTCCATGGACCCTCAATACAGGCAGACTGGCAATTTGCTCTCTAATAAATTCATTTCTGCCTGGACCATGTGGCAGTTTACACTCTGTGAACCTTACAGTTTTGTATTGTTTTGCTCTGTTGTGACAATAGTCAACATTTTTAAAACACAGAAACAAAAGCAGCAATGAAGAAAAAAAGGACATGAGTCAGGAGCCAATGGCTCACCCCTGTAATCTCAACTATTCAAGAGGTTGAGCTCTGAGGACCACACTTCAAAACAGTGCCATGGTTCAAACGTAGATCACTAGCGTTGAGTAATAAAGATCAAGGACAGTGCCTGGCTCACAGTTCAAATTCCAGGACCAGAGCACCTGTGCACACAAGTATGGACATTGAAGCTCTTTGACCTAATTTTTCCACATTCTTGCTGTCTGGTCCATTGCACAACACTGCCTCCATAGTATTATATATATATACTCCCCAAGAACCACTGGTGGCAGGGAGTGTAGCCTAGTGGTAGAGTGCTTACCTAGCATGCATGAAAACCAGGTTCAATTTCTCAGTAAAAGCCACAAGTGGTGCTGGTGACTCAAGTGGCAGAGTGCTAGCCTTGAGAAAGCCCAAGGACAGTGCCCAGGCCCTGAGTTCAAGCTCCAGGACTGGAAAAAAAAATTTTGAAACAAGTTTAACAGTACACTAGTAATCTCAAAGCATATCCTCATCTGCTGCTATCTCTAGAATAATATGAGGCATGTCTTCTGAGGTGTTTTAATTCCATCTTGCAAAAGCCAGTTTAAGATAAAATCTAGGATAGGCTCAGTGGCTAAAGCCTATAATTCTAGATACTCAGGAGGCTGAGATCTAAAGATCACAGTTTAAGGCCAGCCTGGGCAGGAAAGTCTAGTGAGATTCTTACCTACAATAAACTACTCAGAAAAAGCCAGAAGTGGAATTCTGACTCAAATGGTGGTAAAGCACTAGCCTTGAGCACAAAGAGGCTCAGTGCCTAGGCCCTGAGTTCAAGCGCAGAGACAGGAAAAAAAAAAGATAAAAGATAAAACCTAAAATTTGAAAAATATTCCCTTCAGGGGTTGGAAATGTGGCTTAGTGATAGAGTGCTTGCCTAGCATGCATGAAAGCCCAGAGTTTGATTCCTCAGTCCTTTCCTTATTCCAAAGCAGTTACTCTTTGCCTAACGGAACTGGTAGATAGTGTCTTAGCAGATTAGTCAAAAGCAAATAAAAAGGCACTGTGATCACTCATGTCTGGCTCAGAATAAACTATTTTCTTATTTCCTTAAAGCAAAGCTGGCATTTTTACATACAGATATGAGAGGAAATTTCTACTGAAACGAAAATGAGTTTGTTAGGTGGCTACTTATCTCTAGTGGGACTTTTTTTTTTTTGGGGGGTGGGGGGGTCAGTGGTGGAGCTTGAGTTCTCTGAGCCTGGCGTTGTCCCTGAGCTCTTCAGCTCAAGGCTACTGTCCTCCACCTTGAGCCACAGCACCACTTCCAGTTTTCTAGTGAGTAGTTACTTGGAGATCAGTCTCATAGACTTTAGTCCTCAGATCTCAGCCTCCTGAGTAGCTAAGATTACAGCCATGAGCCATCTCAATATGCAAATAATTTGACAAACAACTGTGAAAGATGAAACTGATAAGGAAAACCTATCATCAGAACTAGCTCAACAAGGTAAGGAAAAGTCTATCACCAAAGCTAGCTTGACCTTTAAGCCCTCAAGCTTTAGAAAAACTGTAACCATTGTGGTAAACTGAAACTCAAAACATCTATGCTCTACCCAGAACTAAAACCCAGAATCCAAATGCTATGAAAGGATAGTACTCCTGCCAACCAGGGCTCAAGACTTAGGAGTAGGAACTCCTTTGGGCCCGCAGGCATAATAAAAAAGGAGTTCGTTCTTCTTGCCGCAAGGCACGGTGGCTCACGCCTATAATGCTAGCTATTCAGGAGGCTGAGATCTGAGGATCTAGGTTCAAAGCCAGCCCGGCACAAAAGAACCTGAGATTCTTATCTCTAATTAACTTCTAGAAAACGAAATGGGAAGTGGAGCTTGGCTCAAGGGTAGGGCAGTAGCCTTGAGTTGAAGAGCTCAGGGACAGTGCCCAGGTCGAGTTCAAGCCCCATGACCCACCACAACAACTCTCCAACTTTCCCTCTACAAATTACCACAGAGATTAAAACCAATAGTAAAAAAGGGACAAAGGTGTTCCACATATGACCAATATTGAAGTATGTATGTTTCATGATAATCCACTGGATTGTCAGGATAATTTATCAGCTATAGAGTGCTTTGTATCAAAACCCTAATTGTGAGTTCTCTATGATTTCTTAACTATTCATTTTAGATATTTTGGTCACTCTATCTCTCCACTTGTAACATAGCTAATAACTAGTCAAGTTACTCCATTACTCATTTATATACTGGTGAAATCTCTCCGTTGCCTCCCAGATTCTTTAGCCTATCTTAGCTCCCATCATCCTTTCTTCCTCTTTTCCTTCAAGGCTAAGAATTAACTCCAAATCCTCACTGCTTGGAGAAAACAATTCCTTATTTCTCACTTCTGGTTGTCATTAAACTTCTGGCATTTTCGCTAACTTTTCCCAGTCTGTATTCTACTTTTGTAGTGCTCATAATTTCAGTACCTAAAGGACTTAAAGAGTCTATTGCTATCTCTAAAACTAGGACAAGGCACATCTTGGCATCACCAGAATTCAATTTTAAATCCATTTATTGATTGAGCATGTATAGTTCAGTGGCAGGGTACACAATAAAGACAGGCAAGGTCCTAATTCAATCTCTAGCAAACAGACAAATTTCCCTGTAGAAGTCAGTTATAAGGAGTCCTACCATATTATAATGCTAGACTACCATAACTGACTTAGTAGGTTTGGATGAGGTAAAATTAGTAACCTGACATCATTTATATATATTCTTCTTGAAGAAAGGGTATTTTGTTTTAAAGTCAAGTGCCAATAGCTCAAGCCTGTAATCTTAGATACTTAGAAGGCTGAGATCTGAGGATTGTGGATCAAAGTCAGATCAAACAAGAAAGTATATGTGATTCATCTCCAAGTAACTACCAAAAGTCACAAGTAGAACTGTGGTTCAAGTGGCAGAATGCTAGTCTTGGGCAAAAAAAAAAGCTAAGGAACAGTACTCAAGCACTTAAGTTCCAGCCCCAGGACCTGGACAAAAACAAAATGAAACAAAAACTTGATTTTAAAAGACTTGTGTACCAAGACATGTGAAAGGGTATCAATGTATGTGAATTAATGCACCTTTTATCTGGCAAATATCATGTAACCCTTTTATTAATTACAATAAAAAATATTAAAAAAAAGACTTGTATATTTCTGAAATCTTTTTCTCTGTTTTGTCTCAGCCACTGCTATAAAGCAGAGTAATTACTGGTGGAGATGGCTTTGTTTTCCCTTTTTGGGTTTGTTTGATTCTTGGAGACTTTTGGTCTTGTTTGTCTGTCTTTTAGGGGCAGGAGCTAAGTGAGGGCACAAAAATGGAGGGACAAAGGATGAACAAATGCAGCAGTGGTACTCTATGTTGAAAATGAGCTATATAACTTGGGTCAGGAAGGGGAAACTGGGAGACAGCAAAAGAAGGGGTGACATTGCCCCCCCAAAAAGGTACTCACAGTCAGACATTGTGGCTCACTCCTGAAATCCTAGCTACTCAAGAGACTAAAATCCAAGTGTCACAGTTTGAAGCCAGCCCAAGCAAAACAGTTCCTATGAGACTCTTAGTTCCCACTTAACCCCTCAAAAACCACAGGTAGAGCTGTGGCTCAAAGTGGTAGAATGATATAGCCTTGAGCAAAAGAGCTCAGGGACAGAGTCAGACCCTGATTTCAAGTCCCACGACCGAGAAAGAAATAATTTTTTTTTAAAGTATACTCATTACCTGACCTGTGAAATGGTAACCCGTACATTACGTTAACAACAATTAAAAATTTTTTAAATAGTAAGGTGACCTGACAAATGTAACTGTAACCCCTCTATACATTACCCTAACAATAAACAAAAAGAAAAAGAAGATTAATATATCAAAAAAAAGAGTAATGTGTACCATCAGCTTTAATCCCAGCTATCTACTCAAGAGCCAGGAGTAAAAGAATCAGATCCAAAACCAGCACAGATGAAAGTTCAACTAGACAAATCAAAGCTTTATCTCTAAATAAGCAGCAAAAGTCTGGAAGTTCATCTATGTCTCAAGTGCTATAGCACTAGCCTTGTGGGAAAAAAATGCTCAGAGACAGTGTCCAGGCCCTAAGTTCAAGCCTTAGGACCAACACATATAATCATGAAAATAATGTATTTTATTCACATTTTTAGCTAAAAGTTATATTTGATTAGAGTTTAAAATAGGAAAAGGTTATTACAATAATAATAGTAATAAATACCACTGACCATTAATATTAAATCCTTCATATGCTGGTATCAGGTTTATTTTCAATCTTCAGTGTATTTTATATCACTAATGCAACTTTGCTTCCATATCACTTAAGAGAAAAATAATACCAAAAATAGAGGATAGCCAATTAAATCTAATTGCTAGCAACAAGAACATGAAGTTGATAACTTTTACATTTTTAGAAGAACTGAAATAACTCTACTGATCTCCTTAGTATGAGTGATAATGATACCATAGAAAGTCCATTCTTCAAGGGCTGGGAGTTTGACCTAGTGACAGAGTGCTTGCCTACCATGCACGAAGACCCGGGTTTGATTCCTTGGTACAACATACATAGAAAAGGCTGGAAGTGGTACTGTGGCTCAAGTGGTAGAGCTCTAGTCTTTGGAACGCCCAAAGACAGTGCTCAGGCCCTGAGTTCAGCCCTCAGGACTGGCTAAAAAAACAACAAAAAAAGAGTCTCCTGGGGACTTTTCTGCACAGGCTGGCTTCAGAACCATGATCCTCAGATCTCAGCCTCCTGAGTAGTCAGGATTACAGGCAAGAGCTACAGGCACGCTCAGCTATGACAGGTACTCTTATTTATAACCATTTAATTACATGTGTATGTCACATTAAGACAAGCAACAAAACATCTTTCTTTAAAGGGTTGTCTTATTATAATAGTCTTATTTTTCTGGCAACTAGTGAAATCTACATCAGAAAAAGAATAATCTAATAATATGGTCACTTTCTTTATAAGGAAATACAGGACAGGAATAGTAATCCTGCTGCTCAAGAGAGAAAGATTTAGAAGACTGTAATTCAAGACTAGCCTGGGCAGAAAGTTCACAAGGACTCCATCTCAACCAATAATCTGGCATGGTGGTACATATCTATCATCCCAGCCACATCAGAAACACAAATAGTAAATCAAGCTGGCCTAGGGCATAAATATAATACTTCAGCGAAAAATTAAGTAAAACAGGGCCTAGCAGTAGAGTGCTTGCCTAGCATGCACGAAGACCTGAGTTCAATTCCTTGGTACCACATACATAAAAAAAAGCCGAAAGTGGTGCTAAGGTTCAAGTGGTAGAGCTCTAGCCTTGAGAAAGTCCAAGGACAGTGCTCAGGCCCTGAACTTGAGCCCAGGACTGGCAAAAAAAAAAAAAAAAGTAAACAAAAAAGGCTAAGGACATAGTTCAAGTGGTAAAGTATATGCCTAACAAGCATATAGCTCTGAGTTCAAACCCCATTACTGAAGCAAAAAAGAAAAAAAGGAGAGACAAATCAATCCTAAAATTATAGGACAACTTATATTAAGATAATTATATATTACTTATAGTATTACAGTACATGACAATTTAAATCATTTAATTCAGGGTTTTTTTGTTTTGTTTTGTTTTGTTTTTGGTTGTGGGGCTTGATTTCTGGGATTGGGCACTGTCACTAAACTCTTCATCTCAAAGCTAATGCTCTGCCACTTTGAGCTACCATGCCACTTCTGGTTTTATGGTAGTTAATTGGAGATATGAGTCTTAAGGCGGGAGTTTGGCCTAGTGGTAGAGTGCTTGCCTAGCATGCTTGAAGACCCAGGTACAATTTCTCAATACCACATACATAGAAAAAGCCAGAAGTGGTGCTGTAGCTCAAGTGGTGGAGCTCTAGCCTTTGAAAATGCTCAAGGATCAGGCTTTGAGCTCATAACCAGGACTCCAGGACTAACACAGAGGCAGAGAGAGGGGGGGGGGAGGGAGGGAGGGAGAGAGGGGGGGGGGAGAGGGGGGAGGGAGGGAGGGAGGGAGGGAGAGAGAGAGATCGTCTATATACCAGCTGAGAGAGAGAGAGTTGGTCTTAGGAACTTTCGTGCCTGGGCTGGCTTTGAACCATGATCTTCAAATCCCAGCCTCCTGAGTAGCTAGAATTACAGGCATAAGCCATCAACGCCCAGCCAGTATTTCTTTTTTAATTTTTTGTTGGTTGTAGGGCTTGAACTCAGGGCTTGGGCACTGTCTCCGAGCTTTCGTGCTCAGGGCTAATGCTCTACCCTTTGAACCACAGCTCCAGCTCCAAATAATTCAGTATTTCTAATATTACAAATCCTAAATACAATTCAAAGTCCATGGAAATATTTTCATCTTACATGAAATTTCCTTAAACCAATTAACATTTATAAGATAACCATACATTGCATACATTAATGAAACTTTCCTATTGAAATAAATCATCCCAAATATACATATTATGTTACTATTTATGTCCACTTACTGCAATCTCTCTACAAGCCGACATGGATATTCCTGTGCCTTCAATTTGCTTCAGTGCATATTCCTTTTCATCTTTTCTGCACATGAACAAAAAATATTTTTTTACTTTTCCATATATTACTTCCAGATTCAAAATTGTTAGTACTAAAATAATGGGAATGCATTTAGTCTCTCAATGGTATGTAAATACTCTTACTATGTCATGCATTGCTTATTATTTTTATAATATTTTAACTACAGAAATATGTAATACCAAAAGAAATTTATGTAACAATAAAAACACCAGACAGACCCAAAACACAAAATTCAAAACTTAACAGGATAGTATATTAAACACAGCATTGGTTACAAAAAAATAAACAAGCGTAAATACAAACTCAAAACATATTGCAAGATGGTTCCACTCCTGCAGTAATTATGTATGCCTATGAAGGCATTCTGTTGTAAACATATACTACAAAAATAACTAGCAGACATAAACTCCTAGGTTCGCTTAAAATAATCTCATACTATAAGAAGCACTCATAGAAGGGAGAAACCACTGAACACACAGCTTTCCTCTTAGAATAGAGAATGCTTATATTCCCCCAGACCCCAACCCCAAAGCCACCAATATCACATTCCCAGGAAACTCTTCTGTGAATTCTAGTAGTTAAACAGTAGGGAAAGAACAGGAATCTGGGAAATCCAAATAGTTATCAGGGTGCTTTAACCAATAGAAGATGTTGTTTCAATAATAGGGGTGAACTACTAGGGAAAAAATAAGTGAATCGCTAAAACACAAATGTACTCAAGAAACTGGCACCAGAACCAACCATAGGCGAGTACCAGATCAATTACCCTTAAGAGTAGGTCATCTCATGGGTTGTTATTACAATAGGGGCATAATCTATAACTTTTGGCCTTCCGATTATATTAGTGCCTCAGCAAGGTACATTATGTTGTCATGGTTTTGTTAAATGCTGATATCACACAGCACCACATTTGTCCTACTTAGCTATCCAATTTACCCATTCTGCAGCAGCAGGCTCAGTACTATTTTAAAAAAAAGGATTAGTCATAATGTACCTTTCAGAACAATATTTTATATGCCTTGTGAGAGTTTCTTCAATCATCTATGTTAATCTGACCATAACTGGAATATGGTCAATTTTCTCCCATTCTTAGTTTGAAAATTATATAACCACTTTTCTTCCATTATATGGTTTAAAAAATAAGCAGTAGGGCCGGGAGTTTGGCCTAGTGGTTAAAGTGCTTGCCTAGCATGCATGAAGACCCGGGTTCGATTCCTCGGTACCACATACATAGATAAAAGCCAGAAGTGGTGCTGAGGCTCAAGTGGTAGAGCTCTAGCCTTGAGAAAGTCCAAGGACAGTGCTCAGGCCCTAAGCTCAAGCCCAGGACTGGCAAAAAAAAAAAAAAATAAGCAGTAGTTTGATTAACATTATATAACAGATATGTAAAAAGGATGAACTATGATCCAACAATCAGAATATGACTATGAAGATCATTAGGGAAAAATATTAAGAAAACACACAAATTATGCCATATATAAAAATACACCTACATATACACTGAAGTCAATACAAAAAATTATCAACACTGTATTAACTTTATTAGTAACATAGTACTGCTTTTTAAATTAGAATGGGGTGACACAAAATAATTTGATACTCTAGAAATATTTAAGTAATCTCTAGTATTTTTGAAGGAAGAACTTAGAACTGAATTATCTTTTGAAGAGCAAAATCAAAATTTGGGGAAAGTCTGGCCAGGAAATAATTCCTTTAATATCACCATTCAGGGGGGATGAGGCAAGAAGATTGAGGGTTGAAGACCAGCCTGGGCTACACAGTGAGTTTGAGGCCAGAGAGGCTATATAGTGAGATCCTATCTCAAAAGGGAGAAAGAAGAAGACAGGCACAGTGACCCATACCTGTAATCTCAGCTACTTAAGAGGTAGATAGGGAGGACTGAGGTTTAAGGCCAGCCCATAGCAAAATGTTAGCAAGATTCCATCTCAATTTATAAACTGGGCATAGAGGAATATGCCTACCATCCCAGCTATGCAGGAGTCATAAATAGGACTATGATCCAGACTGGCCCAGGAAAATAATGTAAAAGCCCATCCCAACATAATTAAGGCAAACTGGGATGGTAGCTTAAGTGGGAGAATGCCTGCCCAACATATACAAAGCCTGGAGTCCTAGCCCCAGAACTGCCAAAAAAAAGCAGGAGGTGGGGAGCTT
Organism: Megascapheus bottae; assembly: GCF_031878675.1. Classification (NCBI taxonomy): domain Eukaryota; kingdom Metazoa; phylum Chordata; class Mammalia; order Rodentia; family Geomyidae; genus Megascapheus; species Megascapheus bottae. Next base: position 37,855,281 of record NC_143516.1, on the reverse strand, counting down.
GAACAATCTTTATTCATCTTTTCCTCTATCTTGTTTTCTGCTTTTTGCCAGACCAAGGTGAACTCAGATCCTCAAGCTTTTTCCTCAGCTGGCACTAGCACCACTTCCATTCTGGTTTTTGCTAGACCTTTTCTACTCAGGGCTGAGTAGCTAGGATTATGGGCAAAAGTCACAAGCATCTGACCGGTTTCTTGTTTTTTATTTTTTTTATTGTCAGGATAATGTAAAATAGAGGGGTTACAGTTACATTTGTCAGGTAGTAGGTACATTACTTCTCACACATTGATGATTTCCTATTTTTATGGACTTCCTAGAAACCACAAAAAGCACAAACATCAGATGAATGTAATCAAAGCCAATATCCCCTTTAACTACAATGTATGTACAACTGTGTGTTCTACAGCCTATTTGCCTTAGATGCTCTGAAACAATGCTTATAATGTATGTACTACACATTTAATAATTAAGTTAACTATCAGGTATCTGTTACTAAATATCTGAGCTTGATAAATTCTAGAAACATTATAAAAGCCTTCTAATTTTTATATAATCATAATTATGTTCAAAGAAATATTTCAACTCCCAGTTCTCCTAAGTGAAGTGTTCCAGAAGCTCATGTAATGCATGACTTTTTTTCATAACTTTATTTTTAATACTGTAAAGAATATTACACAATCTGGATAGGTTATCGTTGCTATGGAAACTATAGGACTTTTTTTGCAGTTAAGTCAAAAAGTGCAAAATTAACACATCACATTAATGGCTTTTGAATTTCACACCCAGCTGTCAAAGGAATTTGGAAGCTTGAACAGAATAAACTGACGCATAGGCAAAGGCCTTTACACTGAATTATATGGCTACAAACAAGTATAAAACCCAGCAATTATTTCACTTAATAAATTTAAATATAACTTCCATCTATCTAAGATTCACCATATGAAGAAATGGCAAGTTCCCACAAGGCCTATGAGTCTCCCTGGCATCATACTATATTAGTGCAGATATTTAGGCAGAGTATAAAGACTGAGAATATGTCCTTGACCATACTGTCCAGAAATATTTTGATAACTAGGCACATTGTGTTTTTTATCTTGAGTGTTCCTCTCAGCGAGTAGTCTGACAGTTTGGTTATTTCCAAACCTCCAATATCAAAATACAGAAGCATTTCTGAAGATTCTACTCTCTCATATCCCTTCAAGACAAATAGTTCTCTTAATTTTTTTCTCTCTTCTTTTTTGGTACTAGGGATCAAAACCAAGACATTGCACTTGCTAGGCAAGTGCTTTGCCACTAAGCTACATCCCAGACCTCTCTTAATTTTAAACTTTAATTTTGCTTTTCCAAACTACATGAAAATTTAACATTTAAGATACTATAGTACTAACAAAAATATAACATTTAAGATAGTACAGTAATAACAATTTTTATAACTAGATGTTATCAATAACACATTCTTCAAACTGTATGGCACCTGAATCTTGCCAATATAGTTTTCTACAAGAATATGTTAGAATAAATCAGCATGAATTCTTTCCTTTATTATGTGGTAAATGGTTTTTCTGGTTAAGAAGCTTCCACACTATACCACACCATACCCACAAGAAAGGATAGATGGTGGGAGGGGGAGAGGATGAAAAGAAGAAAGAACAAGAGGAAGAAAAGATGGGAGAGAAGGAGGAAGACAGAATTATAAAAATTAACTTTGGGGTTGGGGGGGGGGATTCTTGTTCTTTTGCTTTTTGTTTTTGCCAGTCCTGGGGCTTGAACTCAGGGCCTGGGCACTGTTCCCAACCTTCTGCTTTTGCTCAAGGCCAGCACTCTACCACTTAAGCCACAGCACCACTTAAAAGCCTTTTCTGTTTATGTGGTACTGAGGAATTGAACCCAGGGCTTCATACATGCTAGGCAAGAACTTTACTAAGCCACATTCTCAGCCTTTAACTTTAGTTTTTATGTTAGTATCATTCCGAATTATTCAGTATCATGAACCCAGCTTAGTAGTAGCTTAAACACTGCCCCTTATTTTATAAGTACTGTGGATTGAACCCAGAGGCTTGTACATGTTAGGTAAACACTCTACCACTGATTTACATCTCCAGTTCTTGGTTTCGGAGGTAAGATGTTGCTATGTAGCCTCAGCTAGTGCTGAACTCAAATCATCCTGCTTCTATCTCTAAGTGACAAGATTACAGGCATACATCATCTTGCTAAACTTATATAGGGAGGGGGATATTACTGAACTATGGCTTCTATTATTTATCTTGAAGAGTTTCTAAGTTTAAAATTATGGATACAAAAATTTCCCCTTAATTTTGTCAAGAAACTGAAAGGTAGATCTACTACGATCCGTTACTTCATTCATTTGATAGGTCTATCCTCCAGGCAACATGCTCGGTCATGGAGATCATTCCAGGACAGAGATAAAACCTAGGTAGGTTATAGGAGTCTAGTACATTGCCACAGGAAACTCTTGTCTTCTACCCCTAGAGCTGTAAAATGTTAAAGTCAAGCAGAGCAAGAGCAAAGAAGCCCTGAGTTCAAGCTCCAGTACCAGAACAAAAAACTTAAATCTTGAATTGTGGTTCAAGTAAAAACAGCTATAATTGTGCCAGGCACAGTGGCTCACACCTATAATCCTAGCTACTCAGAAGGCTGAGATTTGAGAATCACAGCTCAAAGCCAGCCCAAGCACTCAAGTCCATGAGACTCTTATCTCCAATTAACCACCAGAAAACCAGAAGTGGCACTGTGGATCAAGGGGAAGGATGATAGCCTAGAGCTGAAGAGCTCAGAGACAGCACCCAGGCTCAAAGTTCAAGCCCCATGACCGACCAAAAAAAAAATTATTTGTAGGACATCTGAGAAATTTTAAACATGGACTAGATTTTACATAATGATTATGATATCACAGTTAATGTTTGTCTATGTGTGTGCCAGTCTTGGAGTTTGAACTCAAGGCCCTGAGCTTTATTTGCTCAGGACTAGCTCTACATCAATTGAGTCACACAGCTCCACTCAGTTTTTTTGATAGTTAAATGATGATGCATGTCATAGACTTTCTTGCTCCACTGGCTTCAAACTTCAATTCTCAGATCTCAGGGTCCTGAGTAGCTAAGATTACAGGAGTAAGTCACTAATACCTGGTGGGTATTGTTACTTTTAATTTTTTTTTTATTTTAGTGTCTTTTCTTTCAGGCAATAAAGGGTTTACTGGAGGGAAAACAAACTGCAGGCACACACAAGATGGAGGAAAAGGGGAAGAAAAAAGAAAGAGAGAAAAAGAGTTTATTTTACTGTTTTAAATATAGAATAATTATGGTTCATCAGAATAATGACTCCATTCTTAGGAGATAGAGGCTCAACTACTTGGAGGTGATGTTATGACTATAATTTAACTTCAAATGGTTCAATGACAAAAAGAAAATCATGTATATTCAGAAGGTTAAAAAGTAAATATAAAGCCGGGTGCCAGTGGCTCACGCCTATAATCCTAGCTACTCAGGAGGTTGAACTGAGGATCAGGTTCAAAGCCAGCCCAGGCAAGAAAGTCCATGCCTGTGAGACTCTTATCTCCAATTAACCACCAGAAAACCAGGTGTGGCACTGTGGCTCAACGCAGTAGAGTGCTAGCCCTGAACTGAAACGCTCAGGGACAACACCCAGGCCCAGAGGTCAGCCCCATGACCAACAACAACAACAAAAAATAATGATAATAATAATAAAGCAAATATAGAAAGAGTAGTGTCAGAAGCAATGTCTCAGAAATAATATCTCAAAACAATGTTTCAGAAACAACTGAGGAAACCAAGCAACAGTGGCTCATGCCTACAATCCTATCTACTCAAGAGGCTGAGAAATCAGCCTTCAAACTTTGCTGAGAACTAAGGCAACAAAGGATCAAGGCAAAGCCAGCCCAAGCAGAAAAGTCCACGAGACTCTTAACCTCCAATTAACCAGAAAAGAGCCAGAAGTGGAAGTATGGTTCAAGCACTAGAATTAGGTGGAAAAAGACAAGCAAGAGAACAAATTCTGGAGCCTGGAGTTTGGCCTAGTGGTAAAGTACTCATCTAGCATGCATGAAGACCAGGGTTTGATTCCTGGGTACCACACACATAGAAAAAGCCAGAAAAAAAGCCAGAAGTGGCACTGTGGCTTAAGTGGTAGAGCTCTAGCCTTGAGAAAGCCCAAGGACAGTGCTCAGGCCCTGAGTTCAAGCCCCAGGACTTGCAAAAAAAAAAAAACAAAACCCACCTCTATAAAGGACCAATATTCTGTTTTATTAAAATAAATTGAAATTGGGGGCCAGGAGTTTGGTCAAGTGGTAGAGTGCTTGCCTAGCATGCATGAAGACCCAGCAGAGTGCTAGCCTTGAGGAAAGTCCAAGGACAGTGTTCAGGCCCTGAGTACAAGCCCCAGGATTGGTAAATAAATAAATAAAATTGGAATTGACTGTTTCCTTTCAACCTACTCTCCTAAAGAAAGGAGCTGTCTTATTTCTGCATATTCTATAGGAGTTAACAAAGAATTGTGTGGATATTTAAATTGCGTTGAAATAAATATACTTATCTTAATCAGCATAAAAAGTATTTTCACAATAATAAGAAAATACAGAAAAGTTTCTTCTAATAACATATAGTCCAGCAAGGTGTGGTGGTATGCACCTTCCCAGATACTTGGAAGGCTGAAGTAGAAGAATCATATATATTTATAAGTTTAATACCAGGCTTAGCAATACAGCAAGAATCCATCTCTAAGAAAAGAAATAATAAAAAAAAATGTTTAAACTGGGGATATAAGTCAATGAATGTAAAAGGCCTAGAAAATGTGCAAGGTTTTGGGTTAATCTCTAGTGCTGAAGAAAATACTCCAAAAATTAGAAATATATTCTAAAAAATAAAAGCAAAACAACAGTGATATTCTTACAGCAATATTTTCATTGAAAAGATAATCATATCTAAAAACTCACCAGACGGCAACAACTTCCTTCTGGTGAAGAATAGAACTACAAATATTTTGTCATTTTCAAATTTGAGCTGACAATTCAGATAGAATTTGACTTACTTGCATTTTGGGGGAGGTTATTTCTTTGTTTTAGTGCTACTTAGTTATGCCCAACTCACTCAGCTCAATTTTTATATTTCAATCTCCATGAAATCATCTAATATTCTAAGTATCAATAGAAAAACACAAGAAAAAAGAATACACAGAAAATCAAAATCAACAGTTTAAAATGTTAAACATATGTTAATTTCTTAGCCACTGAAGGTCCTACTAAACCTATGCGATTGAGGCATAGGTTTTATGTTTTTCCTAGCTGATATAAACTATCTGAACCTTTATGATTCACAAGCTCTATAATACATTTGAAAGAAATAAGTGAATTTCTTTAGAAAACTTTACTTAAAAACTTATATGGATGTGTATGCACATGCACCAGTACTGGGGCTTGAACTCAGGGCCTGGGTGTTGTCCCTTAGCTTTTTGACTGAAGGCTCAAACTCTACTCTATCATTTGAGCTACAGTTCCACTTTGGGCTTTTTGCTGGTTAAAAGGACAGAAGAGTCTCAATGACTCCTGTCTGGGCTGGCTTCAAACCCTGATCCTCAAATCTCAGCCTCTTGAGTAGCTAGGGTTACAGGTGGGAGCCACTGGTGCCTGGCTCATTCACTTGATGCCATTTATGGGGCTTGAACTCAGGGCCTGAGCTTCTTTTGCTCAAGCCTAGCATTGTACCATGAGCTCCACTTCCAGCTTTTTCTGAATAGTTTATGGGAGAAAGAGTTTCAGGGACATTTTTTGCCAGGGCTAGCATCAAACCATGATCTTCAGATCTCAGCCTCCTGAGATTACAGACATAAACCACAGGCACCCAGCTTACTTGAAACTTTTATCATCAAGGCATATAAATCATGAGGTAAAATGAAAATGTCAGCTCTCTGCTAATGATAATAATTATGCATTAAATTGCTGCATTATCATAATATTCTTTTGGTGGGATCAGAACTAGAATTTGAATTCAGGGCTTCATGCTCCCTTAGCTTGCGTGATGGACTAACACCGTATACCATTTGAACCATGGCTCCAGCCCTGCTTTTTCCTGGTTATTTTGGAGATGGAATATAATAGATTTTTCTGCCTGCTCTGGCTTTGAATGGTAATCCTCTAGATCTCAGCCTCTTGAGTAACTAGGATTACAGACATGGAGTACCTGAGCCCAGCTTATAAAATTCTTAAAGGTAAATTACAAAAACATTTACTAACTTCTGTATTACAAAGCTCTTACATGTTGGATATGGTATGTGACTACAATTCTAGCACTTGGGAAGTATAGGTAGAAGACTGTAAGTATAAGGCCAATCTTGTCTATATAGTGAAGTCCAAGCCAGTCTAGACTACCAAGCAAGACCCTGTCTACAAATAGCAATTATCTACATTTATAATAAAAAGGTATAATGAATAGTTATACTTATATGGTACTTACTACATGACAGGGGAAAAAAATCTAAGAGCTTCAAATACTGACTTTCAGTCCCATCATATGCTATAATTCGTGTGGTACAGATGACGATACTGAAAGCAGAGGTAAAGTAGAGATCACAAACTAGTGAACTGACAGATAGCTCTAGCATCTGTGGGTATTAAATCACTAGAGCAATTATTTTCATTTCTTCATATACCTCTCCTGAGAAAAGGAACAGGATGTGTCAAAGCTCAGACACAAGAGGACACATATATCATAAGTTCACTAGAGCTGGTTTCAAATAGTGAAAGCAAATTAAAGCTGAAGAAAACAGCAGTGCTAAATAAAGCAGAACAATCAACCATGGCAAGGAAACTGAACTTCATGCCAAGAAACAAAGTAAGAACGTTAAGCAATCTATGTTCTTGTGAATAGTTTAGAGGTATGAATGTGGCTAAGTAGACTTGTGAAGAGGACTCGGAGGTAACCTATTGTCTATGGTCTAAATTAGGATGGTGACACAAGGTATAAAATGAATGGCTAGATCTGAAAGATAATTAGGAAATGGTAGAAACAGAACATGTGGTGAAAAAAACAAGAAAAACACAATAATTATTCCCAGTTTCTGGCATATGCAATGGGTGGCACTAAGTTTTAGAGAAGTTGAAGTTCAAAGAATTGTGGTAATAGCTAAATGGAAAGGTCCAAGAGGCATTTGCACAAACCCATAGTTTCAAAAGAAGATAAATGTTATGTGAGATAAAGATGTGAAACTAATATCATGAGTGAGGCACCAGTGGCTTACACCGGTAGTCCTAACTACACAGGAGGCTCAGATCTGAGAACTGCAGTAAGAACCCAGCTCAGACAGGAAAAGTCCATGATCTCTTTATCACCAAATGACCAGCAAAAACCAGAAAGTGGACCAGTGCCTCAAGTGGTAGAGCTCCAGATTTGAGGATAAAAAGGTAAGAAACAATTCCCAGATCCTGAATTTTCCTGAGTTCAAGCCACAGTGCTGGCACAAAAAATTTAAAAAGGAAGAAACTAAAAGTCATGAAAATAGGAGACAGAACAGGATCCTGAAGAACATCACTTAAGAAAAATGATTACAATACCTACCAACTATTGAAGGGTTAGGGTAATAGTACTGGAGTTTGAAAAGAGCTTTGCACTTGCTAGGCAGGCCCTTACCATTTGAACCATGTCTTGAGCCCCATTATTTGGTTGTTAACACTGTTAAGTGATTTTAGATATAGTACGCTCACCTTACTATATTCACAGATATATTACAGTTTTGACCAAGCATAGTCAAAAATAAATTAAATAAACAACAAAAATATTTATTTCCTCCCAGCTGAGTAATGCAGAGAAGCACTCAGTCAGTTCCACATTATAATCAGCTGTTGTTAAATCCTCCTGTGATCTGCTGAGTGTTTGCTTGTCAGTAATTTTGTGAAAAATTGCCTTCCAAAAAAAAAGATGTTCCAAAGGCAAGGTAAAAGTTAATTGCTGGAGCTCACACCTATAATCCTAGCTACTCAGGAGTCTGAGATCTGAGTGAAGATCAAGGCAAGGTTCAAAGCCAACACCAGTACAGAAGGTCCTGAGACTCTTATCTCCAGTTAATCACTAGAAAATGGGAAGTGGGGCTTGGCTCAAAGGTACAGATGGCAGTAGCCTTGAGCCAAAGAGCTCAGGGACAGTGCCCAGGCTGAGTTCAAGCCCCATGATCCACAAAAAAAAAAAAAGTTAATTGCTGCGCTGGGAGTTTGGCCTAGTGGTAGAGTGCTTGCCTAGCATGCACGAAGACCCAGGTTTGATTTCCTCGGTATCCCATAGATAGAAAAGCTAGAAATGGTATTGTGGCTCAAGTGGTAGAGCGCTAGCCTTGAGGAAAGCCCAAGGACAAGGCTCAGGTCCTGAGTTCAAGTCCCAGAATTGGTAAAAAAAAAAAAAAAAAGAAAAGAAAAAAAAAGTTAACTGCTAAAAATCTGAGATTGTTTGAGAGGTGTCGTGTTTTTAGTAGACATTGAGTAATGTTACAGAAGTACAGGACTGAATGCTATGCTTGGTTTTCCTTAAAAACACTCTCGCAGGACCTACATACCCATTGACACCAAGGGTCTACTGTATCTTCATTAAAAGGAATAATACCTCCTTTCTTAACTCCATAGCCTATTAGTATTTTCTGCGTTTTTAGCTGACATATGAAGAAAGGATAAACTAAACTTTTATAGAGAAACTAAGGAAGAAGTTCACAAAAAGATATTTCAAGGGGCCGGGAGTTTGGCCTAGTGGTAAAGTGCTTGCCTAGCATGCACAAAGACCCGGGTTCAATTCCTTGGTACCACATACTTAGAAAAAGCCAGAAGTGGTGCTGAGGCTCAAGTGGTAGAGTTCTAGCCTTGAGAAAAATCCAAGGACAGTGCTCAGGCCCTGAGCTTAAGCCCAGGACTGGCAAAAAAAAAAAATTCAACTAAATTGAACAATATAGAATACAGGGCAGTGTCCCTGACAAATATTATCAGCAAAAAAATAATATCACTTGCATGGTTAAGTTTACAGAGAGGTGATAACCTAACAGCTTATAATTAACAATCAAATATTTAGTAGATTCACTAATTGTTTAGGTGTCTAATATTAATTTCTGGTTATCTTTTCTAGCAAGAGGAGGTTTATAGTAAGCATCTAGAATTTAAGACTATAGATGTGTGCTACAGTGCCTACTGGGTATTAGTCTGCCATAGTGTAATGGCTTTGCCCTACAGACGTCATAAGGTAGCACAGGAGCTAACTAGCATGCACATTCCTAAATTTGAGGTATATTTTAAAGTTGCCTAAATACCATCATTTAAAATACTTTTACAAATGGAATCATGTTAATTGGATGGGTGGGGTTTAGAGAAAGGGAGAATGATAAAGGGGATGACATGACTCAGGAGACTGAGATCTGAGGAACATGTTTCAAAGCCATTCCAGGCAGGAAAGTCCTTGAGACTCTTAGCTCTAATTAACGATCAGAAAATCAGAAGTGGTGCTGTGGTGCAAAATGGAAAGCATTAGCCTTGAGCTGAAGAGCTCAGGGACAGTGTTCAGGCCCAGAGTTCAAGCCCCATGACCAAAAAAAAAAAGGTGGGGGGGGATGACACTGATTAAGGTGCACTGAACAACTATTTAAATAAAAATAAAATATTAAAAAAGTACTTTTAGCTGGGTGCTGCTGGCTCATGCCTATAATCCTAGCTTCTCAGAAGGCTGAAATCTGAGGATCACAATTTGAAGCCAGATAGGACAGGAAATTCCAAGAGACTCTTATCTCCAATAAACTACGGGGGCGGGGGGGAGCTAGAAATTAGGGTGTAGTTCAAACAACAACAACAAAAAAAACTAAGAAAGTGTGCCCAGGTAAATTTAAGCCCCAGAACCAGGACTCTGCCCTGATCCCTCAGGCCAAAAAAACAAAAAATCATTACAGGTGCTATTATGGATCTAAAAACAAAAACCTATTCAAGTATCACCAAAAGAATGTTCATAAATAGTTTGCATAAGTTCACAAAAAGTAGTTTTAACATTTAGTAAATAAATGGCAAAATGTTTCTTTTTTTCATCAAAGAAACAATACCTAGGTAAGGTATGTCAAATTTCTTATTACAATTTCCTCAAGAAGCAACTTATTAAAAAGGCTCTACAAAAACATATTTTACAAGTATGTGGGATGTGTTTTGCTGCTTTGCTGAAACAAGAACTAACTTGAAAGAAGAGCGTATTAACAAGTTAGAAAGAGAGGTAATTAGCATATTGGAAACCAACATTTTTGGCAATGGAATATAATGCAAGAATGTCTATCCTCCAGTCATGAGTCATGGATTAGGCTGCCTCTTGTTTATTGTGAAGCAATCTTTCAGTAAAAGGAGCAGCAGAGAATAATACAACATATGAATAATGACTTGGACAAGTGCCCAGGAAGAAATCATAGTGTCGCTAACTCTGAGAAAATTATACAGTCTATTTTATACATTTTTACTAATGATTTCTTTTGGTAATCACTCCTACTCTGTTAATGACATAAAAAAATAAAATTAGTCTTTATTTCTACTGAAAGTCTTCTATTTTTTATGGATTTTACTAATAAAATTGTGCAGGTATTAAATGATTTTTCAATCCAATGAAAGTGAATCAATTAATGCATACTTATGAATAGTTTTGTGGTAAAAATAGCCATGTAGCCACCCCAGCACACACACACAATGACACCAGAAGGCAACACTCTGCTTTACCTTCTGCTGAAAAGCTGCTACCTCCAACTCTTGAGGTCCATACACGAAGCACTCCTGGAATCTACGAACACAGCAGAGGCAAAAGGCAGAGAAGTTTATGTAGATTTAAAGTTACACTGCCCAAAACATAAAATGCCAAATGCCTATCATAAATCTACATATCTGCCAAGGAAATTAAGATTTTAGATTCGAAAGTGGGCAAATTAACAATCTATTGATAACAGTTCACTTATGCCACTAGTTATATGAAAAGATCAAAACTTGAGCCTTTTCTAATAAACATGCTTATCAAAAGAAGTAATACCATAAAAACCAAAAGAACAGTAAAATATGATTTCATTTATACTGAAAGTAACAATCACTGTTAATTATATGAAAACCAATATATATTTATATATGAAAACTAAAAGAAATTAAATGGAAAAATATACCTCAAAAAAGGGAGTATGAAGGGCCCTACATTATTATAGCTTCTCTTATACCAGAAATTATTGATAATAACAGAACAATTCAAAACACACCAAGAAAATGATAAATACAAAGGAAGAAACCCTGAAAAATAGCACAATAAAGCTTCTGCAATGACAAGATTTAATTTTCAACTTATGGTTGGAAAAAGTAACTTACTATATATGCTGGATACTACAAAGGAATCTATTGTTCCAATATTATATAATAAATGACAGACTTTTCAGAAAATGCTTCTGTAAAATATTAAGAATTTAATAAGGTAAAAATATTTAGATTTAAGATTTTATTTAATTCTTTTCTAATGAAAATGATTTTTAAAAATCCAAAATAGACATGATTACGCATATCCTTAATCCCAGGAGTCAGGAGACTGAGCCAGGAGAATCACAAGTCAAGACCAGCCTGGACTAAAGAAAAAAAATCAAAAATATGAATAATCCATGGGAATAAGTAGTCATATAATTTTCCTTAACTATTAAATCTAAAAGAGCAGCACCTACTACACTTACGTAAAATCTACAAATCTTTATAAAAATATTACCATGGCCAGGAGTTTGGCCAGGGTTCGATTCCTCTGCAGAGTTAAGTGGTAGAGTCCTAGCTTTGAGAAAGCCCAAGGACAGTGGTCAAGCCTGAGTTCAAACCCCAAGATTGGTAAAAAAAAAAAAAAACAAAAAAACTGGGGGGCAGTAGTTTGGCCTAGTGGTAGAGTGCTTGCCTACCATGCACAAACACCTGGGTTCAATTCCTCAGTACCACATACATAGAAAAAAGCCAGAAGTGGTGCTGTGGCTCAAGTGGTAGAGCTCTAGCCTTGAGAAAGTCCAAGGACAGTGCTCAGGCCCTGAGCTCAAGACCAGAACTGGCAAAAAAAAAAAAAAAAAGGGAAGAAGAAGCAGCAGCCTTAATAGCCCGGTGTGGTGGCCCACACCTGTAATCCTAGCTATTCAGGAGGCTGAGATCTGAGGATCGTAGTTCAAAGCCAGCCCAAGCACTAAAAAAGTCTGTGAGATTCTTATCTCCAATTAACCATCAGAAAACTGGAATTGGCGCTGTGGCTCAAGTGCTAGAGCACTAGCCTTGAGCTGAAGAGCTCAGGAAGAGTGCCTAGAGCCAGAGTTCAAGTCTCTCTATATATTAAAAAAAATAATAACTATTAAAGTATTAAAGAAGGAACGAAGAATTCTTAATAAAAGATGATTCATGAAGAAAGAAATACAATAATAATACAGTAATAAAACATGAACCCTAAAGTCCAGGTAATTAATCTCTCAGAATTGAGTTCAAATTGAGAACTCCTTCAATATCTCTCATATTTATATTGAGAACTAACTAAAGATATTAAGATACTATGAACCACGAATGTTATAGTGACCTATATTAGCAACTTTAAACATTGATGTAGAACCAGAAAGAATATAGTGCCCAACCAGGAGTTTGTGGAACTATGTGAGGAAGCTCAAGGAAGCACAGAAAGACTCATCTAGCCAGAACAATCTAGAACAGTTCTGAAAGATAAAAGGCAAGAACATCTCCAAGTGATGATAGTATATTACTAATTTAGCAATATGACCAACACTAGATGCCTGAGATGTAATCTCTTAATTCCCAAAACAACTTCTTTCTCTAAAGCTGTACTTGTGACATTTTAAGGTAAGAGCTTAGGGCATAACTGTGTTAGAAACGCAGTAACTACTTGCATATTGCATGTACTTCTAAAAACCAAAAAGAGAAAAAAATAGCAGAAAAAGGCTTATCTAGGATTATAATATGATACTTCTAAGAATGCCACAGGTATTAAATTATGAGACCTTCACAATATGGAGTGTGTACTATATTCCTTATAGATGAAGAAATAAGATGTAGAAAACTTAAGAAAGCTGACTAAAAGTAGGCAAACAGAAATAAATCAAACCTACAGTAAGGTACTATGGCTTACACTTGGAATCCTAGCTACTCAAAAAGCTAACACTGAGTAGATCTCGGCTCAAAGCCAATCTGTGCAAAAAAGGTCCACCCCCATCTTAACCAGTAAAAGCCAAGTGGGAGTAAGGGGAAAGACACATATCCTTGCCATCCTAGTTTTGTGAGAAGTAGGAAGATTATGGTCCAGGCCAAACCAGGCAAATGTTAAGACCTTATTCCAAATGTGGAGAACTGAGGCACTAAAAAGCTGCACATCCAAAACAAAGCCATGATATCCAGGAACATGCTGCACTGCCATGAATACCAACATGGGAGACTATCCCTCTATATCAACTAGGGGATACTCACAACAAAATGGAGTTACCCCTATTGGGAGTCTCAATCAGTCAACTCCCAATATCCCATGAGGGACTCCAGGTGTCTCTTTAATAGGGATAACAGGTGTTAGCTGCCTGACTGACTTCCCTGGATTTGTAAATAAAGCTCAATGTTGATAAAACCACAAAAATAAAAAAACTCACTGCTTTCTTGAATTATAGGCATGACAATTTTCTCTCAAGTATTTCTTTTTCTTTCTTTCTTTCTTTTTTTTTTTTCGGTCATGGAGCTTGCACACTGGGTCTGGGCCCCTTGAGCCACTGCACCATTTCCTGTTTTCTAAAGGTTAATTGGAGATAAGAGTCTTTGAACCTTGATCCTCAGATCTCAGCCTCCTCAATAGCTAGGAGTGCAGGCTTGAGCCACTGCACCCAGCTAGCTTCAAGTATTTCTTGTTTCAACAAAATATCCAACTCCTTGTCACAAAAACACATCGATTACTTTAAAAATAAATCTTTTTTTAAATTTTTTGATTATAGTACTGGGGTTTGAATTCAGGGCCTAGGACCTCTCCCTAGGATTTTTTTTTTTTTTTTTGGAGGGGGTGGTGTCAGTTGTGAGGCTTCAATTCTAGGTCTGGGTGCTGTCCATCAGCTTTTCAGCCCAAGGCTAGGGCTCTACCACTTGAGCAACAGCTCCACTTCCAGTTTCTGATAGTTAATTGGAAATAAGTCTCACGGACTTTTTTTGTCCTGGCTGGCTCTGAAGCATGATTCTCAGATCTTAGCCTCCTGAGTAGCTAGAATTACAGGCGTGAGCCACAGGCACCCAGCCTCCCTAGGCTTTTTTTCACTCATGGTTGGAGGATCTACCATTTTGAGCCACTGGTAATAGGAGAGAAGAGTCTCACAGACCTTTCCTGCCTAGGCTGGCTTCAAATCTCAATACTCAGATCTAAACCTCTCAAGAAGCAGCTACAAATGGGCTTCTATAAATTGTTATGTAAAACTGAGTACCCGTGGCTTGCACCTGCAAACCTCCCTACTCAGGAGGCTAAGATCTAAAGATTCAGGTTCAAAGCCAGACAGGGCACTAATATCTCTGAGACTCTTGTCTCCACATAACCACCAGAAAACCGGAAGTGGCACTATGGCTCAAACTGGTAAAGCACTAGCCTTCAGCTGAAGAGCTGAGGGACAGGGCCCAGGCCCAGAGCCCAGGACCCAGTCCCCACAACCGACTAAATAAATAAATAGTTATGTAAGAAGATTATCTGAAATTGTTTCTTAGCCTTCGCATTAAGTTTTTATTCAAAGGTGGGAAAGTTACTGCAGCCTACCTATGGCTTATTTTTCAAAACTATTGTATTTTCATTCAAAAAAAATCTATTTCTAAGTTCTTACAACAGAAATAAAACTAAGCAGGTAAACCAAACAGGAAAAAAAAATTCTTGTGAATCACTGAAAGATTTAAAATCACTCCTCCCTCCAGGATGAAAGGAGTAGTTTTCTTCGGTTGACTTTTTTTTTTTTTTTTGGTGGGTCATGGGGCTTGAACTCCACCTGGGTGTTGTCCCTGAGCTCTTCAGCTCAAGGCTACCACCCTACCCTTGAGCTAACTAAGCCCCATTCCTGTTTTTTAGAGGTTAATTAGAGATAAGAGTCTTGGGGCTTTATGTGCCAGGGCTGGCTTTGAACCTTAATCCTCAGATCTCAGCCTCCTGACAGGATGTACTCTTAGTATGAGTAAAGCATGGTTCCTAAATAGTAACTGATCTAACCATTATAACTAATACAGAAGACAAATGGAAATAGGCTGCCATCTTACTATAGCTAGCAATCTAGTTGTTTTTTCTGTGGCTGACAGTTGAATATGGATTGAACATATTGAATATATTTAATCTAAATCTGTGAGTTCTTCATGTATAGGTAGAGACAGAAAGAATGAAAGACTTGTCTGGCCAAAAGAAAGTCCTACCAGGGTTTGAGGTGGGCCTCATCTATTTTACCCACCTCCAAACCATTGTCTAAGTAAGTATTAGGAGTCACTAGGCTGACATAACAATGTTATTGACCCAGCTCAAGAATATGAAAGCTACCATTTTGAGTTTAAATTCTATTTTTTTACATAAAGAACAGGAAATGTTTGTCTCTTCCACTTCTCCCTACTTTAGCCCTGTAACACCAAAAAAGAAAAATGCTACAATCCAAAACAGAAGCAACTTCTTAAAGGCCCCCACTATCCTTATCCAAAGGAGAAAACATAATAAGAGAAAAGAGCATGATATAACAATTCTTTTCTATCAAAACAGATTTCTTACTTTTACCCTCACCTTCAAAACTCAGGAGAAAAAGCAACAAAAGGATATACTCTCACATTAGAACTATGTTGTTCAAAGAAACTAGTTTGATCCTAGCTTCTAGAAAGAACATTCAAATGCTAGTCTGGTCATTTGACACTTGTCCTTTCACTTGATTCACCTAACTGGTCACTGAATCCTACTTTCTATATATCCCTTGCGCTTTCACCAGCCTTGACCCTTGTCTACCCCCACAACTATTACTAAGAACAAGTTCTCATCATTTCTCATCTGGATCTCTCTAGTAGCCTCCAACTTTTACTTCCATCCCTTTGTCCTCACCACCACCCACACCATCACAAATCCCAAATCTGACTAAACAAGTCCTCTCTGTAGAAACTATGCAGCTATTTTGGACTATGTTTACCTCTACAACATGGAATTATGGAATCAATCTTTCATCACCTTCTTTATAAGCTGGTTTGCATCTGTAATAATGTATTCCTTTTCAATCAGGAAAAAAAAATTACTATTTCCCTTTTGAGAAGTGATGAAAACTACTCTACTTGGAATCTATTATTCCCATACTCCCTCAAGTTAAAGGCCAAATTCTTTGGCTTGGCCCACATGATCCTATTCTACTTTCTCTCCCAATACATTCCCAACCCCCACCCCCAGTTCTTACTCTAGTAATCCTGAATAACTTTCTGTTCTATTTCTTTACTTCATAACTGTGTATGTTTTGTTTCCTCTACATCCACTGCAAAGAGGTACAAAGAATCTTGAATGTTCCTAATAGACTATTTACCATCATTAGTCTAAAGAAATAAAGTCTTATTTGTCCCATCTTGAATTATACTAGTCCTAACTAAACACAGCCTACAATCCCACTATTATACCAATACACCAAATTCTTTCATTCTAATGGGAAAAACTGATGTTTTAAACAGAACAAAATGAAATGAGTCTAAGCATCCATAGCCTAAGAAATTATGGGATAGGGGAAAAAGGCACAAAGCAGAAGGCTAAATTTGGGTAGAACAAGGAATAGTAAAAAGAAGACAAGAACCTCTATCATTTTGTAACACAACTTTCACAGGGTGGAATGGCTTTTTTTTGAAACACTATACTTATCATACCAAGTAAAAGAAAATTTAACAAAATTGGTCACTTTTCAGATGTACTTGGCTTTACCTAACTTCAATAAAAGTAAAATCTACATTTTTAAATAAATAAATAAACAAATTGGGTCAGGAGTTTTGCCTATTGGTAGAGTTCTTGCCTAGAAAGCCAGAAGTGGTCTTGTGGCTCAAGTGGTAGAGCACTAGACTTGAAGAAAGCCCAAGGACAGTGCTTAGACCCAAAGTTCAAGCCCCAGGACTGGCCAAAAATAAAAATAAAAAAGAGGGGCTGGAAGTTTAGCCTAGTGGTAGAGTGCTTATTTAGCATGCACAAAGACCGGGTTCGATTCCTCAGTACCACATACATAGAAAAAAGCTGGAAGTGGTGCTGAGGCTCAAGTGGTAGAGTGCTAGTCTTGAGAAAGTCCAAGAAGAGAGTGCTCAGACCCTGAGCCCAAGCCCAGGACTGGCAAAAAAAAAAAAAAAAAAAAAAAAAAAAAAAGAGCCATGTATGGTGGTGTACTGAATTTCCGACAGTAAAGACTAAGGCAGAAGTCTAAGTTTAAAGCTAGTTTAGGCTACCTAAAAAAAAAAAAAAAAAAATTACTTTAAAATTAGAAAATGCGGGTCGGGACTTTGGCCTAGTGGTAGAGTGCTCACCTAGCATGCACAAAGACTTGGGTTTGATTCCTCAGTACCATATACATAGAAAAAGCTGGAAGTGGTGCTGTGGCTCAAATGGTAGAGGGCTAGCCTTGAAATGAATGCCCAGGCCCAGAGTTAAAGCCCACAAAAGAAAAAAGGAAAATGTACTATTCTTATGTGAATCTTTTGTTGTTGTTGTTTCTAGTACTGAGGCTTTAACTCAGGGCCTGAACGCTGTTCTTGGGCTTTCTCAAGGCTGGTGCTCGAATGAACCATAGCTCCACTTCTGGCTCTTTTTTAAATTATAATTAATTTTTTAATTAATTTTTGTTGTTGTTGGTCATGGGACTTGAATTCTGGGCCTGGGCATTGTTCCTGAGCGATTCAGCTCATGGCTACTGCCCTACCCCTCAGGCCACAGTGCCACCTCTGGTTTTCTGGTGATTAACAGGAGATAAGAATCTAACAGACTTTTTAATACCTGAGCTGGTGTTGAACCTAGATCCTCAGATCTCAGCCTCCTGAGTAGGATTATAAGAGTGAGCCACCTTACACGGCTCTGACTCTTTTTTTGTGGGTGGTCAATTAGAGATAATTATCCCATGGACTTTTCTGCTTAGGCTGGATTTGAACTACAGATCTGTGTCTGTTCATTTATATTGTTACATAGCAGTACCCAACTCAAATAACTCATTTCTGAGGCCTTCTGCTATTTTTTTCAATGTGCTTTTTAGGTTTCTATACTTGTTCTTATATGTATAAAATCACAATAAGATATATTAGTATCTCATAAACTGTTTGTACTATAGCCATCACCATCTGTTTCTAGTATATTGCACAGAGTTGAACATGTATTACACATCGAAAAATTGTATTAAGCCAGGCATGCTGATAAATTCCTGTAATCCTAGAACTCAGAAGGCTGAAGGAGAACAGTAAGTTGAATGTCAGTCTGGGCAGCACAGTGAGACACTTTGTCAAAAAGAAAATAAGGGGCCGGGAGTTTAGCCTAGTGGTTAAAGTGCTTGCCTAGCATGCACGAAGACCCGGGTTCGATTCCTCGGTACCACATACATAGAAAAAAGCCGGAAGTGGTGCTGAGGCTCAAGTGGTAGAGCTCTAGCCTTGAGAAAGTCCAAGGATAGTGCTCAGGCCCTGAGCTCAAGCCCAGGACTGGCAAAAAAAATAAATAAATAAAGGGGCCAGGAGCATAGCCTAGTGGTAGAGTGTGCACCTAGCATGTATGAAGCCCTGGGTTCAATTCCTCAGTACTACATACTCAGAAAATGCCAGAAGTGTAGCTGTGGCTGGAGTGGTAGAGTGCTGACCTTGAGCAAAAGTGTCCAAGGACAGTGACCAGGTCAGTTCAAGCCCTATAACTGGCAAAAAAAAAAAAATAGAAAAGAAAAGAAAAAGGAAAAGAAATAGAAAAGAAGGCTGGGAATATAGCTTAGTAGTAGAGTGCTTGCTTAGCATGCATGAAGTCCTGGGTTTGATCCCTTAGTATCACATAAAGAGAAAAAGCCAGAAGTGATGCTGTGGCTTAAGTAACAGAGTGCTATTCTTGAGCAAAAAAGTGTTCAAGCACAGTGCCCAGCCCCTGAGTTCAAGCCCCAGGGCTGGCAGAAAAAAAAAGAAAGAAAAACATATAGATTGGTAAGAATACTTAACCTTAGAAGCAGATCAATTTCATTCTTGAAGATTAGGTTTATTTAAAAAGTAATTATTTTGAAATATTACATAGTTGTAAGAATTTCTATAACACTAGTATGTTTTCTAAAAAATTATAAGTGCTTTTTTGAGGCTTTCTCATGTTCATATGAGGCTGGCCATTGTGGCTGATAGTTGTAATTCTAGATACTTGGGAAGTAAGGAAGATTGCTCTTTGAGGCCAGTCTGGGTAAGAAGCAAGGCCCTACATCAAAAAACTAGACATAGCTGGATGTTAATGGCTCACCTTACTACTCAGGAAGCTGAAATCTGAAGATTGTAGCTCAAAGCCATCTTAGGGAGGAAAATTTGTTTGACTCTTTATCTCCATTTAACTACCAAAAAGCTAAAAATGGTGGTTTGTGTTAAAGTGGTGGAATACTAGCCTTGAACACAAAAGCTCAGGGAGAGTGCCCAGACCTTGAATTCAAGCCCTAACACTGGTACTGGCATTGGCACTCGCGCACGCGGAACAAGGTTATTCTAGTTTTATGGGAGGAATAGTCAGGAAGATTGTTGTGGAAAGCCTGCCCAGACAACGTGTGTGAAACCCCACCAACCTGAAAAACAAAAGAAAAAGGACTAAGTATGTGGCTCATGTGGTAGAGTAGCTGCCTAGCTATGAGGCTCTGAGTTCAAACTCTAGCACCACTTTTCTCCTCCCACTAAATAGTTAATTAACATTTTTTCCTCTTAGACTTTTTTTCCAAGATTATCAAACTGCAGTAATCCCCTGTGTTTGTAATAGCTATTTATAGAGATGTTAGCAATAGTTATTATTCAAATATATTTAGGAAATGTTTTGATATGGATTTGTAGTTTAAAAAAAAGAAGCTGGATATGGTGGCTCACACTTGTAATCCTAGCTATGCAGGAGGCTGAGATCTGAGGATCATGGTTCAAAGCTAGCCTGACAGGAAAGGCTGTGACATTCATATATCTAAATAACTACCAGACGCACGCACGCGCATCACGTGCACACACACACACACACACACACGTGTGTGCGTGTATCCATACATATTTAAAAAAAAAAAACAACAAAAAGATGGAAGCAAATCTGTGATTGAAGTGGTAGACTCTTAGCCTTAAGCAAAAAAGCTAAGGGACTGTGAGTGCCCAGGTTAAGAGTTCAAGCCTCAGGACTGGAAAACCAAAACTCATTAAAATGAGTTATATAAATCATTTATTTTCTGTAAAGTGTAGTTATTTCCTGTGTAAGTGTGTTTTTAGTAGCACAGAAAAGCATGTCTCTTAAATTTTAGGTCTATGGAAAGGCTTTTTATTACAGTAGATATGAACCTTGATAAATTAAGTATTTTTGCTTTGTGTCTCATATACTTTTGACCTTGTCATTATGGATAAGTGTTAATGTTATTAAATTGTGACTTTACAAGATACATAGTACAGTGAGGCTTAGATGTCAAGATAGGTTTTTTTTTATGATAGAAGGTTATAACAGTATAATTTGAAATTTTCTTGGTAGCAATCATTAGAGTAAGAATACTCAGAACTTTAATATAGTTATAAAAATTGACTTGTATTTTAAATTGTGAGTATGTTAGTACTGCTGCTGTATTCTAAATAAAGGAACAAGGAACTTTTTAGAGTATATTTTAATATTTTGAATAATATAGCCATTTTTAAATCATGTTTTAAGTTTAGAATTATAAAGCGGTAGCAGTCAAAATTATTTAGGGACTTTTTATCTATTTATAAATAGATGAAACTCCAGCACTTCCTGTAATGGCTGTTTCAAGCATGCACTGTTCAAGATAAAAGAAAGTCTGAAGAGAGATGACAGGATGTAATTCAGGATACAAGTGTACAGCCAGTAGTTTTTAATTGAGGGCTTGAATTCTTATCCAGAAATGAGTGATGGATCAAAGAGAAATAAACCTTTTATGTCCTGAAACAATTGATGTCTATATAAATTATTGTTAATTTCAAATATAAAGTTGGTTTTGGTAGTGGAAGGAATCAAACAAATATGTTTTGATAAAGAAAGTTTTTGTAAAACATTATTTTACCAGCAGTAGCTTTATATTTGTGTTTATATTTATGGAGTTCATTGTTATATTTATATTTATGTTTATGGAGTCCCTTTATTGTATGAAGAGGCAACAAGGATTCTTTTTTTTTTTTTTTTTGCTAGTCCTGGGGCTTGAATTCAGGGCCTTGGCACTATCCTTGCATTTTCTTAAGTCTAGCTCTTTACCACTTGAGCCAAAGCACCACTTCTGTTTTTATGTGGTACCAAGGAGTCAAACCCAGGGCTTCTTGCATGCTAGGCAAGCACTTTACCACTAGGCTATACTCCTGGCCTCAACATGGTGTCTTTGACCTGCACCACGTAGGTTTTGTTTGCATATTTTGTGATATTTCCACAGTCTCTAGATGCAGTGTGTGACTATTCCTAAAACTTACCTAAAGAAAGTCAAATTCTGGGTGAATTGATCAAGAGGCATTATACTCATAAATTGGCAAGTTGAAATGAAACCACAAAGATAATTTTAAAAATAAAAATAAAAAGACATTTAAAAATGTCATCTAAGGGGGCTGGGAGTTTGGCCTAGTGGTAGAGTGCTTGCCTAGTATGCACAAAGACCCGGGTTCGATTCCTCCGTACCCCACATACATAGCAAAAAAAAAAAAAAAAAAAGCCAGAAGTGGTGCTGAGACTCAAGTGGTAGAGCTCTAGCCTTAAGAAAGTCCAAGGACAGTGCTCAAGCCCAGGACTGGCAAAAAAAATAAATAAAAATGTCATCTAAGGGCTAGGAGTTTGGCCTAGTGTTAAGAGTGTTTGCCTAGCATGCATGAAGACCCGGGTTTGATTCATCAGTATCAACACACAAAAAAAGGAAAGATAGCTTTCCAAAAAAGAACTGTGACTGGCTTTATTTTTTAGGAATCAACACCAGGAGTAACTTAAACCTTGTACTATAGTGAGAAAACACTAAAGGCAGAGAACCATTTGACTACCATTGAAGTCAGGTAAGATTCTATAGTGAGGACAGTTTAAAGATAAAGAGAAGCCAGGGGAAGAACAGTAACTACACTAACCAAATCTGAAAAAATAGGGAGCTACTATTGTACCTACAATTTACCCATATGTGTTTTACTATATCTGTTAAGAATTTAATGACCTATAGTCACACAATTACCCACCTGAAACCCTAACACAAAAAAATGAAATTAAGATATCTGTCAGCCATTTCACTTTCAATTACTGAGTATTTTTCAAAAACATCCCAATACAGGGCTGAGAGTTTGGCCTAATGGTAGAGTGCTTGCCTGGCATGCACGAAGACCCAGGTTCGATTTCTCAGTACTACATACATAGAAAAAAGCCAGAAGTGGTGCTGAAGCTCAAGTGGTAGAGCTCTAGTCTTCAGAAAGTCCATGGACAGTGCTCAGGCCCTGAGCTCAAGCGCCCCCCCCAAAAAAAATCCCAGTACAAACTTCTTTTATGGTGCTGAGGCTGAAACCCAGGGTCTTGCATATGCTAGGCAAGCAATGGACCACTGAGCTACATTCCCGTGCTGGACATTCTTTCATTGGACAGATTCAATACACTTAATGAATTTCTGAACTAGTATTACTGGGTACAACTGTTTTCTGCATAGTACTATGCTATAAAATCATCTTTCCCTAAACTACTTAAAAAAAACTCTTAAACAATAATCCTTAATTAATTAAAAGAAAAATGTTTCTAAAAATTATTTTTTTGGTCAGTCATAGGGCTTTTACTCCTGGCCAGGAGCACTGTCCCTGAGCTCTTCAGCTGAAGGCTACTGCCCTACCCTTAGAGCCACAGTACCACTTCCCGTTTTCTGGTGAAGATAAGAGTCTCACAGACTGGGCTGGCTTTGAACCGCATCCTCAGATCTCAGCCTCCAGAGTAGCTAGGATTATAGGCATAATTTCTAAAAGAAATATGAACCTGAGATTTGTTAACCATAAAATGTGTGACTTCTTACTGAGAAAAAACTATTAATTCTTGCTCATACTAAAAAGGTTAGAAATGTTCTGAATCTGTTCTCTTCAAGAATTACTTTTAGGTCTGGGTTCAGTAGTAGAGTGCATGCACAGTAGAATAAGTACAGACAGCAATATTATATATATTGTGTGTGTATGCACACTCATACATGCATGCATGCAAGTACACTAATACTGGGGCTTGAACAAAACATAAGCACTGTCCCTTAGCTTTTTTTTCCTCTCCAGGCTGTTGCTCTACCACCTGAGACACACCTCCACTTCCAGCTCTTTGTTGGTTATTTTAAGAGTCTTACTGATTTATGTGCCAGGGGATGGCTCTAAACTAGTATTTTCAGATCTCAGTCTCCTGAATAATCTAGTAATACAGGTGTGAGTCAACAGAACCTGGCAACAATACTGTATAGTCTTAAAAAGCTGTAAGGAAGGATTTTGAGCCAAGCACAGTGACTCACCCCTGTAATCTTAGCTACTCAGGAGACTGAGATCTGAGGATTGAGGTTCGAAGCCAGCTGGAGCACAAAACAACCTGAGACTTTTGTCTCCAATTAACCTCTAGAAAACAGGAAGTGAGACCTGGCTCAAGGGTAGGGAAGTAGCCTTGATCTGAAGAGCCCAGGCCATGATCAAGCCCCATGACCCACAAAAAAAAAAGTATTTTGAATATTTTAACCTCAGGGAAAAAATGGTAATGTTTTTAGGACACAAATATTTCCCTCGACTTAAACATTATACAATATATACATGTATTAAAATATCACATAGTGACAAATGTTAGTTTTCATGCTTCATTAAAATGTGAAAAACTTAGCTGGCACAGGGGCTCACACCTGTAATCCTAGCTACTCAGGAGGCTGAGATCTGAGGATCAAGGTTCAAAGCCAGCCCAAGCACAAAAGGACCCAAGACTCTTATCTCCAGTTAACCTGGAGAAAATGAGAAATAGGGCTTGGCACGATGAAAAACTAAGATATATTACATCTCCAATCTGTCAATTGATATAGTGTAATAAAGCCTAATGTTTTATTTCAAAGAAGTGTCATACTTAGGTTTTGTAAGGCAGGGTTAAACCATTGACAAAGGTTTGTTGTTTTTCCTGCTTATTTGTTATTTCTACTCAGTAATTCTTCTAAAGACCTGAAGAATTCATTAGCTATATACATAGAATTGTATACATAGAATTGTTCAACATCCAGTGCCACTTCCTTGATCTAATTCTTTAAGATACACAAATACCATTAAAAATGAATGTAAAGAAAGAGAAAATGTATTTTTTGCATGACAACAGGCACCTTAACAAACTTAGTATCTCAGGTAAAAAAAGAATGAATAATCATGTATAAAATTGATAAACTATATAGTTGGCTGTATTTTCTTGCCAGTTTTTATTTTAAGGAAGCATTTAAATGGAAGTAAAAACGATCCTGGTAGTCTAAATCTTTTCAAGTATGCTGCAGCATCTTGTCTGAATCTACATTTAATTACATTAAGACTGGAATTCACATCCAAGAGAGGCCCCTAAATGAGGAACTCTTTAGTGAGAATTCATTAATGGTTTTAACATTTGAGTCACTAGATAAATACTTGGAATACAAGCATTTCTTAACCTGATCCCAAACAGGGAGGGTTTTCATAAAGTAACATTAACATTTAAACATTCATTTGATTGATGAAGTTTCCTTGTTAAATTATTACAATGATTGCATGGAAGAAAAAAAATGGCTATTTTTTTTGAAGAATTGCTTATTCTACTTTCAATGTTCAAACTTGAGGGGATAAAAATATTACTTTTTACATATGCCTAGAAGTATCTTAACTGTAATTCTATTTTCATTTGCTTTGTTATAATAGCATGCATGTAAAATACAAAGTGCATTTATGAATACTTTTGTAAAAAATAAAGATTTTCATTTCTCAAAAAAAAAAAAAAAGAATTATGGGCCGGAAGTTTGGCCTAGTGGTTAAAGTGCTTGCCTAGCATGCGCTAAGACACGGGTTCGATTCCTTGGTATCACATACATACAAAAAAGCTGGAAGTAGTGCTGAGGCTCAAGTGGTAGAGCTCTAGCCTTGAGAAAGTCCAAGGACAGTGCTCAGGTGCTGAGCTCAAGCCCAGGACTGGCAAAAAAAAAAAAAAAAAGAATTGTTCAACATCCCCATGATTTCTCTACTCCCTGAAAAGCATTAAACATTTTTCTTAGCTAACCAAAATAAATTTGGAAATAATCAAATTGTAAGGTCCTTTACTATGTAAATCTTTATCACAAGCTAAAATCATTACTAAAAACCTGTGATCTTTCAAATCACTGATTATCAATGAACATAAAACTAATCCCAATGTATGAATGTTTGCTGAAAGCTACAAATCCTTGAACCAAAAAGAAAAAAAAAATTATGGGGACTGGGAATGTGGCTTAGTGGTAGAGTACTTGCCTAGCATGCACAAATCCCTGGTGTAATTCCTCAGCACCACATAAACAGAAAAAGCCAGAAGTAATGCCGCAGCTCAAGTAGTAGAGTGCTAGCCTTGAGCAAAAGAAGCTCAGGAATACTACCCAAACCTTGAGTGTAAGCCCCAGGACTGGCTAAAAAAAAACAAAAACTTCAGAGCCAGGAGTTTGGCCTAGTGGCAGAGCGCTTGCCTAGCATGCACAAAGACCGGGGTTCAATTCCTTCATACCACATTACATAGAAACACCCAGAAATGTTGTTGTAGAACACTAGCCTTGAGAAATTTCAGGGACAATGCTCATGCTTTCAGTTCAAGCCCCAGGACTGGGGAGGAAAAAAAAAAAAGTAATATAGAGGGCCGGGAGTTTTGCCTAGTGATAGAGTGCTTGCCTAGCATGCACGAAGACCCGGGTTCGATTCCTCGGTACCACATACATAGAAAAAAGCCAGAAATGGTGCTGAGGCTCAAGTGGTAGAGCTCTAACCTTGAGAAAATCCAAGAACAGTGCTCAGTCCCTGAGCTCAACCCCATGACTGGCAAAAAGAAAAAAAGTAATATAGATTTTTCTTATATGTAATATAGTGGTTTGAAATAATCAGATTCTTAAACATTATAAGGAATTCTATTTTGAAGCTTTATTAATTCCAATTAACAAATTCCACTCAAAAAGACAGTATAGGGCTGGGAGCATGGTCTAATGGTAGAGTGCTTATCTAGCATACATGAAGCCCTGGGTTTGATTCAAGGAACCCAGAGTGGTGTTATGGCTCAAGTGATAGAGCACTAGCCTTGAGAAAACCCAAAGACAGTACCCAGGCCCTGAGTTCAGGCCCCAAGACTAGTTAAAGAAAAAGAAAAAAGGATACTCAACTGAAGAACTTTATTAATGGAAGAAATATTCAAAAATAACAAATAGAAGCAGTTATATTATATTCTTGGTTAAGCCCAACTATTCACACTGCAATTCAGAAGATTTTTTTAACTTTAATCAAAATTTTCCTGCTAAATGAAAGGTACTTTAATAGACATTAAAAATGCAGCTATAAAACAAACTTAGACATTAAAAATGTAAACTGGGCACCAATGGCTCATGCCAGTAATCCTAGCTACTTAGGAGGCTGAGATCCAAGGATTACAGTTTGAAGCCAGGTAGGGTAGAAAAGTACCCAAAAGATTCTTATCTCCAATTAACCACTCAAAGCAAAAGTGGAGCTGTGGCTCAGATAGTAAAGTCTTGAACAGAAAGAGCTTAGGGACAGTTCCCAGGCCCTGGAGTCAACATAAGGAGAATAGGAAAATAAACCTAGCTCACAATATTCTGTAACAATGTACTAGTGAATGCGCTTTCTCCTACTATATCTGATAAGATCCCCACAGGAATACCAGTAAACACGGAGAATGGATATTCCAAAAGCAAAGTACAAATCAATTACAGTACCTTACATTCCATAATTCTGTTCAGATAACTGGCAATTAACTGAAAAACTAGAAATGATGACATACCATTGGTCTATACAGTTATTACAAGATAAAAAGGTCATCTATAATAATAATAATAATAATAGGGCTAGAAATGTGGCTTAGTGGTAGAGTGCTTGCCTTGTATGCATGAAGCCCTGGGATTGATTCCTCAATAACACATAAACAGAAAAGGTGAGAAGTGTTGCTGTGGCTCAAGTGGCTGAGTGTAGACTTGAGCAAATGACGCTCAGGGGCAGTGCCCAGGCCCTAAGTTCAAGCCCCAGGACTGGCAAAATAATAATAATCCTTCAAACGTGCCTAGTACTTTGTAATATTCATGAAACTTTATTATAAAATATTTTAAAGTTGTGTTTGGTTGTTCCTTTTATGAAATTAGCACAGCACATTACCTATCCACTTTGGTCCCAGAGTTTTTAATCTACCCATATCTTAAGTGTATGCAGACAAACACAAATCTTACTAATTCGGTGGGGCTCATAATGTTTACTCAATACTGGTCCCTTATAGTCTTAAAACCTCATTACCTAGTCTGACCTTTTTAGATCTAAGAGGGATTGGCAGCTCTTTCTTCACTCCTCAACTCTAGGGTAAGGGAATTCTGGCCAGGCTGGGACAGAAGCTGATTAATTTAAATTGACCCTCCGCAAGAAGGGATATGGTTCCAAATGCCTTGCTGTATGAACTACAAGACCAAAAAATGACAGACGTGCTCAACACTTTATCCAGCTTGTGTTTCACTATGATAATACTGGTAAAAGGTTCCCTTTGGTTCACCTCAACACTCAGGGAACCAACGGTTCAGGACCAGCTGTGTCATTCCATATTCTCACTCCATAGTAATTCCAGGTCCCAGATAAACCTTAGCATACAGCCCCTTCGGTAAAGGATGAAGTGAAGAGCAGGTATATTAATACTCTTTCAAAATAAAAATAAAAGGAACATCCCTGCAGGCGGGCTGGCGACTCCCAGTTGTAATCCTAGCTCCTCAGAAGGCCAGGGTTTGAGGAATGCAGTTCAAAGCCTTCGTGGGCAGAAAAGTCCGTGAGACTATCATCTCCAGTAAATGAGCCTCTGTGGCTCAAGGGGTAGAGCATTAGCCTTCAGCGCGCAATCCGTGAGTTCAATCCCCAGAACCGGTACACGAAGAAAGGGGCGAGGGGTGGGACAACGAGATAGGTACCAAGCGAACTCTGAAGTCAGCGCTTGTAAAATACCCTTCGTCTG
Organism: Megascapheus bottae; assembly: GCF_031878675.1. Lineage (NCBI taxonomy): Eukaryota > Metazoa > Chordata > Mammalia > Rodentia > Geomyidae > Megascapheus > Megascapheus bottae. The sequence goes on along the minus strand of NC_143516.1, from coordinate 37,826,893 downwards.
TCTGGAGGTTCTACTTTGGAGAACAGAGGGGACGAATCAAGAATGTCACGACTGTGAAATCTGGGGCAGAAGAGGAGGGGGGCGAGAAGCGTCCAGGTAAACCCCCGGCACGAGGACCGGCGCGGAAAGACCAGGGGTGACCGGCGCCACTAGAGACCACCGTGGCTGGGCAGCAGTCCCTCAGGAGCCCGGGCCGGAACGCGCGCCCGCCCGCCCGCCCGCCGGGCTTCCCGGGCGAGGTTTCAAACCGCCGCCCCCGGGGAGGCGCTCCGCCGATTGGAAGTTTCACAACGCCCGTCACTCCCCGAAGGGCCGGAGCCGCAACTCACCAGCGAAGCCCGCCCTCAACCCCCCCACCCCCCCGCCGCCCCAGCCCGCGGCGTCCCGGGAAGACAGGACCCCGCAAACTCCACCTCCGACCGAGGTCCCAACTGGAGTCCCGCCGCCAGCCCGCGGCTCGAGGAAAGCAACCCATACACACACACACACATTCCGCCCCGGGACGGGACCGACGCCCCCGACCCCGCAGCGCCGCGGGAGTTCCGGGGGGCGCGACGGCACCTCGCTGGGGTGGTGGGGGGGAGGACGACGACGGACGGACGCCGTCCTTCCGAACCCGCCCCTCGACGCCGCACCGCGACCACCTCCGCCTCACCCCGCCGACACGGTCCCGCAGGGCTCCGACCCACCCAGCCCGCCCGGCGGAGGACCGGAGCGAGACCACTGCCCCCGCCCGTGCTCTTACCCATCTTTCCGCCTCGCCTTGTAGACGTGCCCGTAGGTGCCGCGTCCCACTTTGCACCCTTCGTACTCAAACAGATCCTCCACCCGCTCCCGCTCCGCCGCCAGCTTCGCCTTGAAATCATAATCCATTGTCTGCTTCCCCCATAGAGGCACCGGGACGCGGGGGCCGCCGCCACTCAGTCCCACCTCCTCCTCCTCCTCCTCCTCCTCCCCCCCGCGGCCGCCGCTCCACTTCTCCAACAGCCGTCTCTCAGGCGCGCGCGCGCCTCCCGCCGCTCCGCGGGAGCCTTCAGCAAGCGACACCGCGGCAGCCACCGCCTCCACCGCCTCCTCCTCCACCTCCTCCTCCTCCGCCTCCAACTCCGCGACGGTAGCGGCGGCGGCGGCAGCTCCGGCAGACACCCCCAGTCCCGCCTCCCCCCTTCATTTCCTTGTTTTGGAACCTGGTGGGCCGAGCCGCGGCTTCCTCGAACTCATTAACGAACTAGCGGATCCGCCCCCCTGTATCGCGGTGACTCCTGGGAAATATAGTCCAGAAGTCTTCGGGAAGACATGGCAGTTTGGCTAGCACGAAATACAACTCCCAGGCTGCTTTGGGCAGCCTCAGCCCCGCCCCATCTCAAGGCATGTACGCCTGCGCATTGGCGCCCTCTTGCCACCCTCCCCCACCCCTGCCGACCCAGGTAGCACCCGTTGATGTTCCTGTGGAGATAAACCAAGCACTCTGTGAGTTTTTTCTGAGCCTGTAAGAGCGGGAGGGAAGAAGGCAGTTGCTCCGCTAAGAAGGAAGTATTTGTGCTCCAACAGTCGTCACGGCCAGAAAGACAGCAAAAAAAAAAAAAAAACATTTATGGAGCACCTTGCTCCTGAGGCTCGGCTGACCAGGACTGGGTAGGACAGTATATAACTGTATTGCCGATTACTGTTTGTTTTCTATGGCTGTTGGTCCGCCCGTTGCTCCGCCCCATCCAGCAGCTCATTGGTGGAGACTGAAGAATGACGTTCTTCCTAGTGTGTAGGTATCCCCGGGCTTTGGCTTCTTTCCCGCTCTTGATTAGATATGCTCCATTCTCCCTGATAGGTTACTCTTTTTTCCTTTACGATGCAAAAACCGTATTACAAAACCTGAACACTCAGCGGTTTCCTAGCTCTTGCAGTGGGGAACTGTAACTTCTGAGCCACGGCAACCAATCATCTTATTCTTAGCTCTGTAGTTGGTTTTTCTCCTGGCATTTGTGATTGCAGTAGCCAAGCTTGAGCCATCTGTCTGGGAACAATTGAAGAGCCTAAAGATGCAGCCTTTTAAGAACAATCGTATGGGTTGTCAATTCCCTTTAATCAGATTGAAAATGAAATTCAATATAGGTTAGGGCACTAGATACACCATCGCCAAAAAAAAAAAAAGGACAGGAGACTAATGTGCTACACTAACTATGCACCTCTGGCATATTAATAACTTTGAACTTAAATTGGTAACTAGGCAACACAAGGCACACTTTTCAGCACCATTCTAGTGACTAAAGTATTAATTTGTAAAGAGAACTTCACATTTATAAAGAAAAGTTTCACTTTTAAAATTATCTGTACCCGTTTTTCCTAATTTTTATGATCCAAGAGACTGCATAAGAAGGTAGCTTTTATTTACCTTTCATTTCCTTCCCTCACCTCTTAATTTGTCTCCATTGCCCCCACTCCCCAAACTGCAAGTCCAATCACGAAACTACACAAGAACCAGGCATCCACTCTTGCTGGTAATCTTAGCTACTCAAGAGGCTGAGGATAGTAGTTTGAAGCCATGGTGGCCAACAAAGTCTACATGACTCATCTCCAATTAACTACCAAAAAGCAGAAAGTGGACCTGTGACTCAAGTGGTAGAACACTACCCTTGAGGGAAAAAAAAGCTAAGAGAAATGCTGTTTTGACTACAGTAGTTCCTATTGAGAAACATGCTCAACTTTCAAAAGTGTCATTTTTGGTCTGGGTCCTGGTACAAGCAGTAGAGCACCTGCCTAACCATCACCCTGAGTTCTAACTCAAGTAGAAGCTCCAAAAAAAAAAAATCATAATTAAGAATCTAAACTGCTCTTATTGCCAGGCTCTGTGGTAAATGTTGTAGATAAAAAGTGAATGCAAATCTACCAAATACAAATACATGCAAGCAGATTGAAAATAAATTATATGAGCACAAAGAGCAACAGCAAAAAAGGCAGGCTGAGTTGTGGGTGGCAGGGTAGGCTTCAAGAAGGAAGTAGATTTGATATGAAATTTTAAAAGACTAAGACCTTATTTGAAGTAAAGTGGGGGAGTAGGTAGTAAGAATTATTCAAGGCAAAACAACATATATTCATTCATATCATGATATCAGAATACATTCTGAGAACTATAACTAGTTTGAAGATTACAGATTAGACTAGGAAGAGGAATGGCTAAAACTGGAGAAATTAATAGAGGTCAAACTATGAAAATCTGCATATAGAAAATAATGTATTATTCTTTTGTCATGGGGCTTGAACTCTGGGCCTGGGTCCTGTCCCTGAGATCTTCAGCTCAAGGCTACTGCCCTACCCCTGGGTGTGGGCATTGTCCCTGAGCTCTTCCGCTCAAGGCTACCATCCTACCCCTTAAGCCACAGCCCCACTTCCAGTTTTCTAGTGGTTAACTGGAGATAACTTAGTACCTGGGCTGGCTTTGAACCTTGATCCTCAGATCTCAGCCTCCTGAATAGCTAGGATTATAGGCATGAGCCACTGGGCCAGGCTGAAAATAAAGGGATTTCTTTTTGCCAGTCCTGGGACTTGAACACAGGGCCTAGGTGCTTAGACACTATCCCTGAGCTTCTTCCTGCTCAGGGTTAATGCTTTACCACTTGAGCCACAGCTCCACCTCTGACTTTTTTGAGTAGTTAATTGGAGATAAGAGTCTCATCTCTCCTGCCAGGACTGGCTTCAAACCCTGATCCTCAGATCTCAGCTTCCTGAGTAGCTAGACTTACAGACATAAGTCACCAGCACCAGGCCTTGAGGTTTGTTTGGGTTTTTTTTTAAGTTCTGGGATTTGAACTCAGGACTGTACATTCAAAAAACCCTTCTGTGTTTTGCATTCAGGGTAAGTAAAGCACTGGTGCTTGCAACTATAATCCTATATAATCTAGAGAATAAGATCTTAGAATATTAGTTTAAAGCCAGCCCAAAAGAACAAATTCTCATCAGCAAAAAGCCAGAGGGCTGGGAGTTTGGCCTAGTGATAGAATGTTTGCCTAACATACACAAAGAGCCAAGTTCAATTACTTGAAACCACATATATAGAAAAAGCCCCAGTCCTGGGGCTTGAACTCAGGGTCAGGGCACTGTCCTTGAGCTTTCTCAAGGCTAGCACTCTACAGAATTTTCTGTGTATGTGGTACCAAAGAATCAAACCCAGGGCTTCATGCAAGGTAGGCAAACATTCTACTACTAGACCACATTCCCGGACCCTCTTCCAGAACTTTTATCTATAAGATATATCCTTTTAAATTTGTGAGCTAGGCATTGGTGACTCATGCCAGTAATCCTAGCTACTCAGGAAGCTGAGATCTGAGAATCATAATTCAAAGCCAACCCCAGGCTGAAAAGTCCACAAGACTCTTATTGCTAGTTAACAACCAAAAACCTGGAAGTGGAGCTGTGACTCAAAGTGGTAGAACACTAACCTTGTGAAAGGAACAGTTTCCAGTCCCCAATTTCAAGTCCCAGACTTGATTAAAGAATTAAAAGTTAAAAAAAAAAATTGTGTGTGCTCACACACATGCCAATACTGGGGCTTGAACTCACAGCCTGTGTACTGTTCCTTAACTTTCTTTTTTGCTCAAAGCTGGGCCTCTGGCCACTTGAACCACAGCTCTACTTTTGTTTGCTTGTTTGTTTTCAGAAGTAAATTGGTAAGACTTTTCTTGCCTGTGATGGCTTCAAACTACACTCAGCTCTCAGCCTCCTGAGTAGTTAGATTACAGGCAGGAGCCACCAACTCCCTAAATGAGAAAGAAGTTGGAACTTGACTAAAGAAGGGGAAAGTTAGGATTGTAGCTACCAGGCTGAATAGGATTTGTTTGCTTTATATTTATGTATGCTTTTTTTTTTTTTTTTTTTTTTTTTTTTTTTGCCAATCCTGGGCTTGAGCTTAGGGCCTGAGCACTGTCCTTGAACTTTTCTCAAGGCTAGAGCTCTACCACTTGAGCTTCAGCACCACTTCCAGCTTTTTTCTATGCATGTGGTACCGAGGAATGGAACCCGGGCCTTCATGCATGCTAGGCAAGCACTCTACCACTAAGCCAAACTTCCAGCCATGCTGTATATTTTTAATAGGAATGTTTTACATATTAACAGACATATCCAACAGCCTTCTTTTTCATTCTCAAATCTGTGAAATTTCAGTTTCTCTAGGGCTTTGTCAGAAGGCATGCAGACCATGCCCAAACTCAGGTGGAAAAAAAAATTTAAATAAAGGTTATAAACTGCTCTCCACCTCTGGCTGGGCCCACAGTCGCTCTGGAGAATGACAGGGTAGCTGCGACAACTTCAGCTGTCCAAAACGTTTGGGTATTAAAAGGGGAAAAAAAATTGAAAAGACCAATAAATAAATAAATAAAAAGGTGGGATTTTATATAATGAATGATTGTTGTTCTTAAGGTACTATGTTATCTCTCATCACTTTTGCTGTCCCTTGGTTATCTCATATTGTTACACTATCTCACATTGTTATCTGAGATATCGGATATATTTGTATTTGGCTATCTGAAGGGTGGGGTGGGGGGAGGGAAATGGGGACCAAGACATGTGAAAGGGTATCAATGTATGGGAATTAATGCACCATCTATCTGGCAAATACCATGTAACCCTTCTATTAATTACAATAAAACATATATGAAAAAAGGTGGGATTTTGAAATTAAAAAAACACTGAAAGTTTATATTTTATAACTATTTGCAGATTGTATTTAAAGTTCAGAAATTTTAATACAATTTTCACCCTTGTAAAGCTGATGACATATTAAAACCAGACAAAACACTTCTGTCTTAAAAAAAGAGAGAGACATATTACATATCATAGACCTATAGATAGACAGATATAAGTCTATGATGGGATAAATATTCTATAGACATATATTGATATATTGTATTATATAGATTGGTATGTATCAATGGCATACAAAGACTCAGCTTAATTTTAATTATGTTCTTACATTTATGTGCCAGTGATGGTATATAGAGATTTTTTTCTTGAATACTTGTTTGTAGAACATGACATTTGAAATAGATTGTAAAAACTCAGTTTTAATAAAAAAAAGTTTTAAAAAAGAAAAGAGGTGGTGAAGAAAAATAAAAGGTGAGTATTTATAGTATAGTACAGGACTAAAATATGCAGCACAAAGAGGACAGGATCCAGATACATATAGTATCACATGGAAGATAGCATTTTATTCCCAGCAACTGTGCTAGCAGTGGGGTAGGTTGCCAGGAGACTGAAGAAAGTATCCAGACATGATGTGTGATACATAGGGGTTATTGAAACTCACTAACAGAGCAATTCCAACAGCAGGCACTTAGCCTGTGCACACATCTCTGCTGCAAAATCCAGTTGCATTGGGCTGGAAGAATAGTGTCCTTTCCATGTACTATCAGTCAACACAAAGAAAGGGGCTTTATAGACTGTGTAAGCACTGACATCATGAGCTTGCTTTGTTTCTTTAACCAACATTCCAATGAGTGTATCTTGTGGGTACATGCAGGAAAGCAGGTTTTCTTCTAGATAACACTAGTTTGCCTAATGTTCAGTGTCCTTCAGATAACATTTTTTCAGTCCTGGCCTACCAGGCCTGCCACCATTATCCCTTTGATTACCTACCATCTTGGGAATGAAATAGGGCATCTCAAGGGTAAGATACCTGATGTCCTCATTTTCTAAGGATCAAAAAAGGGGAAAGTTCTCCAAATGTGGGTGGATTTTATATACACACAAAGGAAATGATTCCTAGCTGAGTGCCAGTGGCTCACGCCTGTAACCCTAGCTACTGAAGAGGCTGAGATAGGATTGAGATTCTAAGCCAGGGACAGACAAGAGTGTGGCCTAGTGGTAGAGTGCTTGCCTAGCATGTATATAGCCCTAGGTTCAATTCCTTTGTACCACATTCATAGATAAAGCCAGAAGTGGTGCTGTGCCTCGAGTGTTAGAAGGCTAGCCCTGAGAAAGCTCACGGTATCCAGTGCACTGAGTTCAAGTCTCAGGACTGGAAAAGAGAGAGAAAGAGAGAGATTAGAGAGAGATTGATTCTAAGCCACCCTGAGCAGGAAAGTCTTGAGACTGTTATTCCAATGAACTACCAAAAATGCCAGAAGTGGAGTTTTACCTCAAATGATAGAGCACTAGCCTTGAGCAAAAAGGCTCGGGGACAAAACAGGCATTGGTGGCTCATACCTATAACCATAGATGCTCAGGATGGTGAGATCTATGGATCACAGTTTGAAGCCAGCCCCAGCAGAAAAGCTTGTGAGACATAATCACCAATAAATTTCTCAGAAAAATACTAGAATGGCCCTGTGGCTCAAGTGATAGAGTACTAGCTTTGAGCAAAAGAAGTTTAGGGACAATGAATGCCAAGGCTCTGAATTCAGGCCCCGGGCAGAAAGAAACAAACAAACAAAAACAAAAAACACTAGGGGACAGCACTCTGGCCCATTACCTACACCTTGCCTAGGGCAGCATATCATGACAGGAGTGTATAGTAAAACAAACCTATTCATGTTTTTGACCAAGAAATTGTCTTCCATAATCACCTTGGAAGGCTTGACTCACTGACTTCTCATAAAGCCTACTACCTAAAGGTTTCATTGTCTCTCAGTAGTGCCACACTAGGAACCAAATACATAGCCCTTTGGGAGACACTTACCCAAATAATAGGAAAAAGCTACCAGGATTCAATCATGGGAGTTCTACCTAATGACCTTAGCAATCCTCATGACCTCACGAAGGCCCCACCTGCAAACACCATAGATTTAGCTTCCAACCTCTTGATACTTCAAGACAGGGATTAAAATTTCAACACAAGATGACTAACCATAGCATTGTTATAAATCCTACTTTGTATATATTAAAATTGCTACCTCTAAGCTGGGTGTGGTGGTGCACACCTATAACTTCAGGTACTCAGGAGACAGAGCAGATTGATCTCAAGTTCAAGGCTGGTCTTGGCAAGTTTTCTTTCTTTCCCTTTCCATTTAGTTGCTGTCAGTTATGTTCCCCTTCTAGGTATACACAAGAGTCACAGACTTATGAAATACAGAGACTGTGTAGTTGCCACTGTCACTGAGGCACTCATTTTCTTAGCTAGTATAAGAAGTTATCATTATGTTTGCTACCAGCAATAGTACTGGGTAGTGAATCAGGTTTCAGAGCCAAAAACTGCTATGTTGTTACCCTTCTAAGAAAACTATTCCTACTAGGAAAACATTGATTAAAAGTCGTAGAGCAGGGCCGGGAGTTTGGCCTAGAGGTTAAAGTGCTTACCTAGCATGCACAAAGACCCGGGTTCGATTCCTCGGCACCACATGCCTAGAAAAAAGCCAGAAGTGGTGCTGAGGCTCAAGTGGTAGAGTGCTAGCCTTGAGAAAGTCCAAGGACAGTGCTCAGGCCCTGAGCTCAAGCCCAGGACTGGCAAAAAAAAAAAAGTCTTAGAGCAAAGCTTGCTTATAGTAAAGATGGTCTATGATTCAAGACTATCAGGGAAACACACAAAATATTACCTAAATATAAAGTTGATGTCAGGGAGCCTATGAGGAGAAATAAGAAACAATGGAATTAAGAATCAAGCCTCACCCAAACCGTGTATGGGGAAGGATATCTGTGATATTGTAGGCTGAGATAGGAGGATTGAAACTTCAAAATAATCCTGGACCATATATCAAGACCCTGTCTCAAAAAAGAAAATTAAAGAAATAGGCCTGGTATGGTGGGTCACGCCTGTAATCCTAGCTACTCAGGAGGCTGAGTCCTGAGGATCGTGGTTCAAAGCCAGCCAGGGCACTTAAAAGTCCATGCGACTCATCTCCAATTAACCACCAGAAAACCAGAAGTGGTGCTGCAGCTCAAGGGGTAGGATGGTAATCTGGCACTGAAGAGCTCAGGATAGCACCCAGGCCCAGCGTTCAAGTCCCATGACAGACAAAAAGAAAGAAAACAAAGGAAAAGAAATAAAAAGAAAAAAATAATCAAACCACTGTCTGTTTGCTGAAGTTACAGGCCAGACGAAGGGAGTGCTGCCTACCTGCTGCTGACAGGAAGACCTTGATTGATAGCTATGTCCATTTCCTAGAGCTACTGTGAAAAATTACCAGAAACTGAGTAACTTGAAATAGCAGGAATTTATTGTCTCATGTTTCTGGAGGCAGGAATCTGAAAACAAGATGTTTGGAGGGTGGGTTTTTCTGAAGCCCAAGGGAGAAGCCTTGCTTACTACATATTCCAGCTTTGGTAATCTACAATCTTTGGCAGCCCTATCTGCCAAGTTAACCCTTAACAGTCTCTTTTCCTCAAACTTCACATAGCCACCTCCCCTCCATACACATAACATTCAGTTACATTGAATTTGGGGCCCATCTTAAGCCAATAACCCTTAAAATCTCTTTTCAAACAAGGATACATTCACAGTTGCTATGGAAACCCAGAACCACTCAAGCCATTACCTTGCCCAATTTTGACTGTCACTGGATGAAGTGCTCTCCTGAAAAAGGCAAAAGACTGGATCTTTCAGTCATGTATTTTTAGGTGACATTTGGTGAGAATGGAAGGGAATATTTGGTTTCCCTGGACAGTATTTCCTTTCCATAAAAGTGAGTGTCACAGGCCGGGAGTTTGGCCTAGTGGTTAAAGTGCTTGCCTAGCATGCATGAAGACCCGGGTTCGATTCCTCGGTACCACATACGTAGAAAAAAGCCGGAAGTGGTGCTGGGCTCAAGTGGTAGAGCTCTAGCCTTGAGAAAGTCCAAGGACAGTGCTCAGGCCCTGAGCTCAAGCCCAGGACTGGCAAAAAAAAAAAAAAAAAAAAAAAGTGAGTGTCACACAAGAAAGTTCCTCTTCAGCTGGGTACCAATGGCTTACTCCTGAAATCCTAGCTACTCAGGAGGCTGAGCTCTGAGGATCAGGGTTCAAGGCCAGCCTGAGCAGGAAAGAATGTAAGACTCTTACAAATTAACCACCAAAATGCTAGAATGGGAGCTATGACTCAAGTGGTAGGCAGAAAAATCTAAGGGGCAGCACCCAGACTGTAAGTTCAAGCCCCCACCCCAGAGTTGGTATGCACATGCATGTACGTGTGCGCACACACACACACACACACACACACACACACACACAGTGGAATCTGAAGCCAGATAGAGGAAAAATGAAGCAGGGGAAAAGGCAGCCAGTTATGCAGAGACACTGTATCAATAAATAATTGATTAAAAACACAAACTCACTCTTGGTTTTAAACTTAGGAGTTTAGTAAAATTTAAGGAACAGTTTGGGGTTATAGCTCTCGACCTCTGACCTTTGCTTGCCCAAGTAGTGTCCACTGGGAACTGAACAAAGATACCCTTTAGAAAGACACTTGGTGCGGGGGAGGGCACTTTGAAAATGATACCTCTGGACACAAAAAATGTTTGCAAAAAAAATATTTATCTGAAGGATAGACATCTGTCTTGAAGGGAGTATGCTGGAAGAGCACATTTTCTGTTTGAAGGAATGTTCAAACAAATGAGTCACAATGACTGAGAGTCAATGAGCAGACAGACTTTGAAATCTCTAGTCCAGTTGCTTTAAAAAAAAAAGAAAGAGAGAAAAAAAAAGACACAATAGCAAGAATGACAGAATGTACCAGATGTCAGAACGAAGGGGAGTATGTATAATGAATTTGAGCTGGATCTCATACTTTTTCTGCATAAATATTGGTGATGTTAAAGTGCTTTTTATCAGACATGCCCACACCTATGTCTGGATCATGCACTATCTCTATATCTTTGCTTTGCTTTGATTTCCTAACAAGACAGTCTTGATCCCAACCTTAATGAGTCCTCAAATTCTTTTTTGGCAACATCATGAACTTGGTACATAAGGGTCAGGCCAATGCCTCCTCCATTTTGCAGCCCTCCACTCTTGCCGAACATCACTGGCTTTGGGTCCATTAACAAGTTCACGTTGCCCAGGTGAAGACCCTGCAATCAAAGAAAAGCATATGATGGTTTCACTAGTTTTGCTCAGATTTAAAAGGTAAGATACAGCCAGGCACCAATGGCTCACACCTGTAATCTTAACTACTCCGGATGCTGACAGCTAAAGACCATGATTCAAAGTTAGCCTAGGGAGAAAAGTCCAAGAGACTCCTTTGTCACAAAAAAGCCTGAAGTAGGATTGTGATTCAAATGCTAGCCTTGACCAAAAGGCCTTGAGTTCAATCCCCAGACCTGGCACCAAAAAAAAAAAAAAAAAAAAAAAAAGACAAGGAGAATGTGCCCAGCCCAAGGAGAATGTAGAGAATGTGGCTTAGTCACCACAGCTGAGCTGTGATCTTGCAGGTCAGGTTCCCTCTATACGTGATGGAAGTAGTAGGCCAAATTATGGCTGTTTGTTCATTCTTATGCCCTTCATCATCACCAGATTATGAGTTATGTAGAAGTCAGATTTGAATATGGAGATAAAATTTTTCTTACTCCATTTTAATGTAGGTCAGGAAAATTTATTCAGGAGATTTAGCAACTTGTTTCCTGTTGTCTTAAGGCTTGGCTTGAGGTCATCCTCGGGAAGCCTTTTGACATCTCTAGTCTGGGTGGGGTGGCACTCATTTATTCAGGATGTTAGTATTCTTTGTAATTGTCTTATTAAATAAGATCATGTTCCTATATTCCTCTGAAATAAGACCATGACCTCTCTTGGAGGGGTTGAGGGGCAGGGAAGAACCAAATTATATACAATTCCATATTAACAAATGAGTATTTCTCAGAATCCTGTAGGTGTTACTCTACTTTTCAAACATTCAGTGGTTCTGATACATAGACATTGCATTTCATCCTTTTTCAAGCATTCTATTTTTTATTGAATTGTTTAGGCAACTGGGCACTGGTGGTGCACACCTAATAATCCTAGCTGTTCAGAAGGTTCAAATCTGAGGATCGTGGTTCAAAACCAGTCTGAGCAGAAAACTCCCTGTGAGAGTCTTATCTCAAATTAGCCACTCCAAAACCAGAAGTAGAGCTGTGGTTCAAAGTGGTAGAGTACTAGCCTTGCACAAAAGAGCCCAGAGATAGCGCCCAGGCCCGGAGTTCAAACCCCAGAACCAACAACAAAAAAGTGGTTAGGATTGAAATAGCTCAATGATAGAGTACTTGTCTAGTATCCATGAGGCAAAGGGAGTGAATAGCAAGAGAATTGGGATACTGTACTAGATTTAGTTATGCAAATACATATAAAGAAATTGTACCGAATGTTTCAGTCAGACTCATTTCAAGAGACAATTCAACTAAAAATCAGGCTGGAAATTACTATTGGTAAAAAGCTAGGGAAAAGTTGCAATGTACTGATTACATATTCTTAGGAATAGTTCAGTAAGTATCACTTTGTAGGTAAATTTTGTAAAAATTGATTTGATTGACTTGAACTTAGGTCCTTATGTTCTTGCTTGGTATCTTCACTGAAGGTTGGTACTTTACCTCTTGAGCCATACCTCTAGTTCTGGGTTTTTGCTGCTTTGTTGGAGATAAAGTCTTGAGGATTTGTCTGATTGGGCTGGCCTTAAACTAAACTTCTCAGAGCTCAGCCTCCTACATAGCTAAGATTATAAGCATGAGCCATTGGTACCAACATAGGTACCATATAAGTTTTCAAAATACTACCTTTTTTGTGCCACTCTTAGGGCTTGAACTCAGGACTTGGGCACTGTCTCTGAGCTTTTGTGCTTAAAGCTCCTCCTTCTCCTTTCACAGATATCTCTGTTTCCTGAGGCACAATTTTGAAATTAAGCCAGCTGGTAACTCTATAATGGCCTCTAGATGTCTGAAGGAAAGGAAGGATCACAGAACTCTGATTTTAAATCAGAGGTTACAAATAATTCAACTTAGTGTGAAAGGCATGTTAGCAGGTGAGCGAGGTGGGAAAACTAGCTCACTTTCACTACTTAGTCAAGTTGTGAATACAAAGGAATTGTTTCATTTTGCTTTGTTTTGTTGGTGCTGAGAATTGAGCCCAAATGGCATGCTTTTGTACTGAGCCACCACCACACTTGCCAACCTTGGAAAGTTAGTGAAGGAAATCAAAAATTGTACTCCAGGTTTACTTCATTTTTTAATTGGCTGACTGTTGTAGCACATAACTTTAATTCTACTTTTGGGGGAAGCTGAAGCAGGTATCTTAAATTCCAAAAATGATAACGCAGTTGGATGACCATCTTTATAACCAAAGAACCAAAACTATCCCCAAGCTATTGCAAGCCAGAAGGGACAGACCACCTCCCAAATGAGGTCAGTTATCAGGATGGTGATACTACAATCTGGGGCAAGAATGGTCATCTCTTGTGGAGCATATTTTGTTGCACTCACAACTCCTCCAGAAGCCCTAGCAGAACAAGAACTGGAATAATGTTCAAGCAGGCCACTGGCCTGCCGGAGATCATCTGCTCTGTTAGATGTGCATATCATACCCTCTTCCTATGAAACCCCAAAGTTCATGTTAGTGCCTTGAACCTCAGAAGTGCAGTGAGTACGAGCCTTAAGCAAAGAAAAAGTTAAGGGATATTGAAAGGCCCAGCTCTAGTATATGGCTTCGTATCCTAGCTCTGCCATACAAAGAAACAAATCCTAATTGAATTTAGATTCTGCAAGGTCTAAAAAAAATGCTTCTGCAAATATTCATAGGCTTACATGTAAAACCTAATTTTTAAAAAAATTTCTTGTTAGCCAGGTGCGGGTGCAGTGGCTCATGCCTGTAATCCTAGCTGCTCAGGAGGCTGAGATCTAAGGATCAAGGTTCAAAAGCAGCCAGGGCACAAAAGGACCTGAGACTCTTATCTCCAACTAACTCCTAGAAAATGGGAAATGGGGCTTGGCTCAAGGGTAGGGTGGTAGCCTTGAGCTGAAGAGCTCAGGGACAACACCCAGCCCAGGGGTAGGAATGTAACCTTGAGCTGAAGAGCTCAAGGACAGTGCCCAGGCCAAGTTCAAGCCCCAAGACCCACAAAAAAAATTTTTTTTAATTTTCTTGTCAGTCAGGGGGGCTTGAACTCAGGGCCTGGGCACAGAGTTCTTTTTTTTTTTTTTTTCTTTTTGCCAGTCCTGGGCTTGAGCTCAGGGCCTGAGCACTGTCCTTGGACTTTCTCAAGGCCAGAGCTCTACCACTTGAGCCTCAGCACCACTTCTGGCTTTTTTCTATGTATGTGGTACCGAGGAATCGAACCCGGGTCTTTGTGTATGCTAGGCAAGCACTCTACCACTACGCCAAACTCCCGGCCCCCCAGAGCTCTTTTTGCTCAAGCTAGTGCTCCTGTTCCAGTTTTCTGGTGGTTAATTAAAGATAAATTTCATAGACTTTCTTACCTGGGATGGCTTTGAACCACAATTCTCAGGTCTCATCCTCCTGAGAACCTACGATTACAGGTTTGAGCCACCAGCTCCCATTTTAAGCCATATTTTTTTTGGGGGGGGGCGGGGTCAGTTGTGGGGCTTGAATTCGGCCTGGGCACTGAACCTGAGCTCTTCAGCTCAAGGCTAGCACTCTACCACTTGAGCCACAGCAACACTTCCAGCTTTTTCAATACCATGGAATTGAACCCCGGTCTTCATGCGTGCTAGGCAAGCACTCTACCACTAGGCCAAACTCCTAGCTCTGAATTTTTTTTTAATGAAGAAAAACCTCTTATTTCCTGAAGTTCATTTGATGAATATTATATGATTAGAGGTACAGAAGAATTACCTTTGTTTTTTAACAAAAGGTTTTGAAGTTTGTTTAATAAGAAAAAGAGATTTCCCCATTTGACAGAAAATAACACTTTTCCTTGGGAAAGGAGAAAGGAAGGCAGAAAAGGAAGAAGGAGGGAAAGAAAGGAGGAAATAAACATCCGCTGAGTTGCTATAGATTCACCCTATGGTCTAGTGCAAACAGACCACGCATCCTACCACTGAGCTGCACACTAACCCTAAAAAAATGCTTTCATATTAAACTTCAGGTGAAAGAAGTATTAATGATAAAAATGGAAATTAATTTTTTGTCAGGCATGGTGGCTCACACCTGTAATCCTAGCTGCACAGGAACTGAAGAGTTCAGGGACAATGTCCCTGAATTCAAGTCCCACAACCAACCAAAAAAATTTAATTTCCCCCTGGCACTGCAAAATTTGAGGCAGACACTGCTGCAAAATTTTTGCAGATTATAGAATTATTAAATGTTATATCGGAAGTAAAACAATGAGATACAAAGAAACCACATTTTAAGAGATCTTTTAATAAAGGGATCTTTATTACAAAGCCTATGACTGCAAGTGGATTCATGTCTAATAAAACATGCACCCTTCTAATGTGGCTAGCACAAAGTTTTTAAAGGCAAAAACCACATGATTGGGGTGGGAACTAAACCTAACGAAAGTATGTTATACATAAGCAAAGCAAACTATGGAGCGGAACAGTCAGGCGCAATCAAGTGCCAGTTATCTAGGAAGAACAATCAAGGACAACCAAGGGAAAGTATTCTTTGGAGCAAAATTTTCAGGAGCTAAGCAACACAACACATCTGCAATTCAAAGAATGACCTGTTTCACCTCTAAAGTTTCTTGAACTGGATGAAAAGTCCCCATCATCTATTAAGATGCCGAGATGGTGGTGAGGACAAGGACCCAGTATATTTATTTTGTTTCCCACTGGTTTTATGGACATAGAATTAAATCATTGATTCTACAGTGAGAAGGCCCTATTGGCCCCTTAGCACCATGAGCTTAATGAGTTAATATGATTTTGAACAAAGTTTACAAAACAACTGAGAAATACAGAAATAGGCCAGGAGTGTGGCCGAGTGGTAGGATGCTTGCCTAACATGCATGAAGCCCTGGGTTCCATTCCCCGAAATCACACACACAGAAAAAGCCACAAATGGCACTGTGGTTCTAGTGGCAGTGTGCTAGCCTTGAGAAAAAAGTGTCTAAGGACAGTGCCCAGTCCCTGAATTCAAGCCCCAAGACTGGCAAAAAGAAAAAGAAAAAAGAAAAAAGAAAGACAGAAAGGAAAGAAAGAAAGAAAGGAGAGAGAGAGAGAGCGAGAGAGCGAGAGAGAGAGAGAGAGAGAGAGAGAGAGAGAGAGAGAGAGAGAGAGAGAGAGAGAGAGAAATGACCCCATGGCTGCAGATATCAGAGTTAGCCACAGGGAACAATTAAACAATTTTCAGAACCAGTACTAGGAATTTGAAAACTTTCACTTTCTTATTCCTATGTTTTGTCTCACTATAGAGATACTGTCCTGTACTAGACCTGATTCATTAGCATGAAAACATGTTTCTCCTAAGCCTGTGCAGAGTCCCCTTGTTGTTAAAAAGTGTTCTAAGGTAAATCTCAGTTGCAAATCCTGCTGTGACAGACAAGGCATATTTTGAGAGATCCAATTGGGAGTTTTTATTAGAAAGCCAGCAGCTGCAGGTGGACTGTTGTCTCAAAAACCCAGCAGCCCTGTGCAGCTCCTGCACCAAGATTTTAAAGACATAAATCACACAGTTCGGTTGGAGCTCCAAATCGAATAGAAACAGACCTTATGGCAGTAGCTAAGATACCAGCCTAAACCGTCCATATAGGGGAAATGCCTAAGATTTTTCCATTTAGGGAAATCTTAGAGGCTACTAGGGGTTAATGAAGAAGCCATTTAGAAGAAACCAAAGACCAGAAATTTGAAGCAAAGCTTTCCTAAGGCTATGATATGTGCATTTCTCTGAAGCAGAGCTCTCCTACCTCACCTTGAACTAGGCATTTGCAGTCATTGAATGGTCTCTCTCACCTCTAAGCTTTTCAGAGCTGAGGTGGAAAACACCTCAGTCAGGCACAAGGATGGCTGTGAGAAGTTACTTAGACTCAGCCACCTCACTTCAACAGTTTTTTTTCCTGGGCTAATCACAACTGCAATCCAAGAAGTTTCCAGCAGTCAAAGTTGGATCAATATAATCTATACCCATATAATCAGAAGGCTTTAACTTAAACATCACAAAGAATCCTTTCCCAAATCTGGCCTGGTAAGGTTTACAAAAAAAGGTTTCAAACAAAGAAGGCTTCAGGTAAAGAGTTGACAGAAGAAGTGAAGGGTCAGTGCACCCAAAAAGTCTTTAGCTTCAGTCCAAGGTTGGTGTACACCTTCCATCCTGAGAGGTTTTTAGCTGTATGTAGGAATCTCATCTTTTTTCCTTCCTTCCTTCCTTCCTTCCTTTCTTCTTTCTTTCTTTCTTTCTTTCTTTCTTTCCTTCCTTCCTTCCTTTCTTCCTTCCTTCCTTCTTTCTTTTTTGCCAGTCCTAGCTTGAACTTACAGCCTGGGCACTGTGCTTGGGCTTGCTCAAGGCTTGAACTCTACCACTTGAGCCACAAGCATCACTTCTGGCTTTTTCTGTGTATGAGGTACCAAGGTAATCCAGGGTTTCCTTCATAGTAAACAAGCACTCTACCACTAGGCCATGCTCTTGGCCCTTTATCTATTTTCATCATAATGGAAATGGTCAGGATGATGTTGTAGGGTCCTTTCTAGGTGAGAGTGAAGCCACATTTAACAAACTTCTTGAGTCCAAATGGAATCTCCAGGTTAGAAAGGATGGAATGGACCTGAGCTGGGAAGTGGCAATATCTCCCAAGCCTGTTTATGCATCTCCCCCTGAATTGCCTTAGATGGCAGGCAGGAGTCGGGAACAGTAAAATAATTACAGGCCCTATGGGTTTTAAGGCAGCTTCTGGCTTAACAACATGGCTGAGTGATTTCCTACAGTTACCATGGAGTCTCCATTTTGATGCCCTGGGCAATGTAGAAGAGCAACAACTTTTAGTAAGCAGATTGCCTCAAGTTAGGTTAAGATTTTCTGGGTAGACATAGAAGGCTCAGACCTATAACCATCTCTCATAAAGTAAGGTCTCCACACTCAAGAGAGTCTGTTAAGGAACCTGATCTTTTCTGGCCATCACAATGTATAACAGTTACCTGTGAAGGTTTCAGGAAATCTTTTTTTTTTCTTTCTTTTTTTTTTTTTGCCAGTCCTGGGCTTGAGCTCAGGGCCTGAGCACTGTCCTTGGACTTTCTCAAGGCTAGAGCTCTACCACTTGAGCCTCAGCACCACTTCCAGCTTTTTTCTATATGTGGTACTGAGGAATTGAACCCGGGTCTTCATGCATGCTAGGCAAGCACTTTAACCACTAGGCCAAACTCCTGGCTGGTTTCAGGAAATCTTTTAAGAGAGATACGATTCCAAGTCTATGTTTTATTGGGAAGTTATCATCAGCTAACAAATCTCTTTTTAAAAATGTTTGAATGAAAAAAAAAAATAAAAATGTTTGAATGGGTATGTAATACCAAGAAAGCATGCCCATATAGAATCTATAAAGATATTTATTAATACCTCTTTACATGAGAGTATGAATTCTGTTAGGTCCAAATGGCCAGGTATGCAGAAAGTGGCTGAATTTATGAACACTTCAACCTTACCCTCTTTCCCTGCCAGATGAATTTATGTGGCTGATGCCAGACCAAAAATTTTCTGCCAATTAGTGCCTTGAGCAGATACTGGGGACTGGGATTTTTGTTAATTTTAAACTATCCTGCATTTGACAACCCTACCATTTTACTACCCACTATAACAGGTGACTGATAGGCAAGGGTGTAAGTTCTTGCCCAGTTACAAAGCAGACAGGAATGGGTATTGAGTGGGCATGCTTATGAACTATGTTCTGGTGACTTTTTTGCTCTAGTTTTGTTTTGTTTAGTTTAGTCGGTTGTGGAACTTGAACTGAGAAGCTGCCCCTGAGCTCTTTAGCTCAAAGGTAGTGCTCTACCACTTTGAGCCACAGCACCACTTCCAGTTTTGGAGTGGTTAATTGCAAATAGGAGTCTCATGGGGACTTTTCTGCCTGGACTGGTTTTGAACCAAGATTCCTAGAACTCAGCCTCCTGAGTAGTTAGGATTATAGGTGTGAGCCACTGGCTCGTGGCTCTGGCTCTAGTTTTGAAAGGACAAGCACAAAGTGACCCTATTCAGGATCTGACACCCTTCCCTCTTAACTGATCAGTTTTTTGTTGTTGTTGTTATTTTTTTTTACAACTGCCTCTGGATGATCTCTTATCTCTAAGATCCCTCATTGTCAAGAAAAACTTTGTCTTGATGCATGTCTTCTCCTTGCTGGCACTTTTGCTCATTGCTGGAATGATGTGTCCCAGCTGGCCTATTCTCACACCGGGAGTGGGGACTAACATGTTGGATGAGAGTTGGTGCCAATGGACCCTTTTATTTCTAACTGAAGCAACATAATAGATCAATAGAAATAGTTTTTAAAGGCTGGGAGTGTGGCCTAGTGGTAGAGTGCTCATGTAGCATGCATGAAGCTCTGGGTTTGATTTCTCAGTACCACATAGACAGAAAAAGCCAAAAGTGGTGCTGTGCTGAGTTCAAGCCCCAGGACTGGCCAAAAGAAAGAAAGAAAGAAAAGAAAAGAAAGTTTTTAAGCAGAACTTAAGAATCAAAGTTAAATCTGTTTATGTGGTTTTGAAGAACTGAACCCAGCCCACTAATTAGTTTTATGTCATTAAAAATTTGCCAAACTTGGACTGGGAGTTTGGCCCCGTTTGGCCCAGGACTCGGAAAAAAAATTTTTTTGACAAACTTAATAGTACACAAAAAATTACTTTCACAGATGGACATAAAGAATGAGATACTGGCTTTATATCAGTGAATTAATTTTGACCTTATTTAAATTACAGCCAAATTTATTACATGCTAACTTCACTAACTTTACTACCTTATAAAATTCAAGACATACTCACACCACCCACTTACTTAAATGTTCTACAGTCTTAATTTTTGCCTTCCTTCATTTTGGAATAAACATTTAAGATAATTCTTACTTCCCAAATTATTTTTTAGCCAAAGAAAACAATTTTTTCTCAGTTCCCTTCCTTCCTTCCTTCCTCACCCCTCTTTCTTGCTTGCTTGCTTGCTTGCTTGCTTTTTTTGCCAGTCCTTGAGCTCAGGGCCTGGGCCCTGTTCTTGGGCTTTCTCAAGGCTAGCACTCTACCACAGCTGAGCCACAGCACTACTTCTGACTCTTTCTGTGTATGTGGCATGGAGGAATCAAACCCAGAGCTTCATGCATGCCAGGCAAGCACTCTACTACTAGGCCGTACTCCCAGCCCTCTTGATTCCCTTTCAAAACCTTTCTTTACTAACTTTCCCTTTTTTCTTTACACTCCATTTGCTTTAATTTGCATTTAAAATAACCCTTACAAAATCTTTTTTTTTTAATTGTATTTTATTGTCAGGGTAAAGTATAGGGAGGTTACAGTTACATTAGTCAGATAGTGGGCCTTATAAAATCTTTTAACTCAAATAATGTAGTTCTCTTTTAATGCGATGTAATAATCCTCTGAAACATTGTTAACATCCAAATCAGATTACCAGCTTTGCAGATTTAGAACTGCTCATTTTTTAAAGGGCACAATGACTCTCCAGTGTCAGAAATTAATAAATCGGCACACAGTAGACACAGGAGATTTTCTTTAAGGTAATTTCATGAAAAAGCATACAATACATTTTCTCTACCCAAAGCCAGGATGTCCAGTCAGAGCAATTTGCTAGGTTTTTATTCCAATCCAAACTGTCCCTTTTCCCTAACTGGGCTGCTGGTCTCAAGCAGTACAGAGACTAGCAACA
This sequence comes from Megascapheus bottae, assembly GCF_031878675.1. Classification (NCBI taxonomy): domain Eukaryota; kingdom Metazoa; phylum Chordata; class Mammalia; order Rodentia; family Geomyidae; genus Megascapheus; species Megascapheus bottae. Next base: position 37,806,223 of record NC_143516.1, on the reverse strand, counting down.
ACTGAAATCCAAAAGCAAATAATTTCAGGAAATACCAAAAATATTATCATACAAAACAAGAACACTAGCAGGTGTGGTGGCTCACACCTATAATCCTAGCTACTCAAGAGGCTGAGATCTGAGGATCATGGTTCAAAGTCATCCCGGGCACAAAAGGACCTGAGACTCTTATCTCCAATTAACCTCCAGAAAACAGGAAATAGGGCTTGACTTGGCTCAAGGGTAGGGCAGTAGCCTTGAGCTGAAGAACCCGGGGACAGTGCCCAGGCCTAGTTCAAGCCCCATCACCACCACCCCCAAAAAAAACCAAAAAACAAAAAAAACCAGGAACACTCCAGTTCCATAGAAAAGATTCCTTTTTCTCATACCATGATGAGTTTTTCCATATTAAATATATATACATATATATCAGATTATTTTGAAGATACTTACACACACACTTGTGCACAATGGTCTTAAAGTGCACTTAGGTTTTAAAAATGAGTATCAGCAGTAAATTTTCTGGAAATTCCAGTGATCAGAGATATTTTTGCCCACAGCACTATAGAAATACATGATCAGGATTAGAATAACAAAAATTTAAAAACAGATACTTTTAGCTGGGCACGGTGGCTCACGCCTGTAATCCTAGCTACTCAGGAGGCTGAGATCTGAGGATCAAGGTTCAAAGCCAGCCCATGGCTGTAATCCTAGCTATGCAGGAGGCTGAGATCTGAGGATCAAGGTTCAAAGCCAGCCCAGCACAGCAGGAAACCTGACACTCTTATCTCCAATTAACCTCTAGAAAACGGGAAGTGGAGCTATGGCTCAAGGGTAGGGCGGTAGCCTTGAGCCGAAGAACTCAGGGACAGCACCCATGCCCAGGGGTAGGATAATACCCTTGAGTTGAAGAGCTCAGGGACAGCCCTCAGGCAAAGTTCAAGCTCCATGACCCACCAAAAAAAAAAAATACTTTTGCCAACAAACAATCTCTTACAGACATCCACGAACAGAATATGTTTAGACAACTGTTCTAGCAAGGCACCTTAACTTAGGAATTGACCTTTGAAAATTTCCTGGATGAATGGAGAGGGGTAGGCTTGATAGAAGATTGGGGGTCCATAAAGCTGAAACCTTAAGCCATCACATGGCTTTACTCCATTTTTCAATATGGTTAGAATAGAGCACTTACCTACCAATTTATACTGAGGCTGTTATATTACACAGAGAGATTAATTTGACTCCCCTAGTATTGCCTCAGATCCTCAGTGAAAGGCCTTAAGCATGTATGGAGGCCAGGGGGTTTACTATGGGAAGAGTTGTATCTCTAGAGACAGACACAGTATTATTAAGCACATGTACTACAAAAGGATGCAGCAGTGGTAAAGACAAAATAAGAGAGCAAGCAAAGAAAAGCTATTGCTGCTGTAGAGAGAAACTACATAAAGGACCAAGTTTGACAGACAAAACATCAGCTGTCTTCCCCAAACCAGATGGATGTCCTTGCCAGGACCATCCCCAAAAACCAAATTCAGGAAGACCAAATGAATTAACTCGCTGCAAGTTAACTCACAAAAAGCCAAACCAAAATCCTCTGCTGACACCTCAAGCCTTGAAGGCCTGTTTGCAGGGTGGGGGCAGGCAGCAGTGGTGAGGAGAAGGTATTGATCATGTGTGATCTTTAGTCTAGATAGATCAATCACCAGAAAACAGAAACAGAGGGGGGTAAAAAAAAAAAAAGAAAGAAACAGACTTGTTTACCTCCCAAGGTCTCCTGAGTGATTCAAAAAAGACATAGTGGCATATCAGATATGAACAAGCTGGCTATCAGAGTGGTGGAAAGGCCTTGGGCCCCTGGAATGTATCAGGGAGTGTCACCCCTCTAGAGTTCCCATCCTTCAGTACCACAACTACCAGTGGCGTCAAAGAACCCAAGTGGCCCCTTTGGCACTGGGATCTTGCTGGGGCCTGCAAATATTATATGGGAATTTGATCAGCAAGATACAGAGAAGCCACATTCTGAGATGTCAAATCGTAAGTGTTTATTACAGAGCCAGTGACTACAAGCAGACTTGTGCCCCAAAAAGCTCTCAGCCCCAAATGTAGCCAGCACAAAGCTTATAAAGACAAAAACAACATGATTGGGATGGGGAACTAAACCTAACAAAAGCATAACAAACAATCTAAGCGAATTATCAGGGGCAACCAAGGGCCAGTTATGTAAGAGGAAGAATCGGGGACAACCAAGGGGAAGTATTCTCTGGAGCAAAAGTTTTTGGTTTTGGTTTTGGTGTTTTTTTTGTTTGTTTGTGTTGTTGGTTTGTTGTTTTGTTTTTGTTTTTAATCTGTTGTGGCGTTTGAACTCAGGGCCTGGCCACAATACCTGAGCTCAATCCCTGCTAGCTCAAAGCTAGCAGTCTACCACTTTCAGGCACAGCACTGTTTTGGGTTTTTTGAAAGGTTAACTAGACATGAGTCTCATGGGGACTTTCTGCCCAGGCTAGCTTCAAACAGCAGTCCTCAAATTGGAGCAAAACTTTACTGGAGCTAAGCAATATGACATATTTTCAAAGAATATCCTATAACAAGTGGCGCTGTTGCTCAAGTGGTAGAGGGCTAGCCTTGAGCTGAAGAGCTCAGGGATAGCCCCCAGGCCCAGAGTTCAAGCCCCATGACAGACAAAAAAAAAATTCTTTGTGGGCCCAAGGTTTGACCTAGTGGTAGAGTACTTACCTAGCATGCATAAAGACCCCGGTTCAATCCTTGGTACCACATACATAGAAAAAAAAAAACAAAAACAAAACAGAAATGGTGCTGTGGCTAAAGTGGTGGAGCTCTAACCTTGAAAAAACACACAGACAATGATCAGGCCCTGAGCTCAAGCCCTGGGACTGGCAAAAAAAGAAACAAAAAAAAAGAAATATCCTATTCCACCTCTAAAGTTTCTAGAACTGGGTGAAAAATCCCCATCATCAATTAAAAAATGCCAATATAGCAGTGAGGACAAGAAGGCGTTACCTAGACCCAGTATCCAGAATTCAATAACAGGTCATAAATATCAAGTGCTTTTTTTTTATTAAGAGGAGGGTATTTGGCCAGGTATGGGTGACTCATGCCTATAATCCTAGTTACTCATCTCACTCATGCCTATAATCCTAGCTACTCAGGAGACTGAGGTCTGAGGATTGTGATTCAAAGACAGCCCAGGCAAGAAAGTCTTATTCTCAGTTAACCACCAGAAAACCAGAAGTATTGCTGTGGCTCAAAGTGGTAGAGTGCTAGCCTTGAGCTAAAGAGCTAAGGGACAGGACAGTCATGGTGGCTTAGGCCTGTAATCTTAGCTACTCAGGAGGTTGAGATCTGAGGATTGCAGTTCAAAGCCTACTCAAGCTCTAAAGAACATGAAATTCTTTTCTCCAATTAATCATTAAAAAGTGGGAAGTGAGGCTGTGGTTTATGGGGTAGCTTTGAGCAGAAGAGTTCAGGGACAGGGCCCTGGCCCAGTGTTCAAACCCTATGAGAGAGAGAGAGAGAGAGAGAGAGAGAGAGAGAGAGAGAGAGAGAGAGAGAGAGAGAGAGAGAGAGAGAGAGGGAAGGAGGGAGGGAGGGAGAGAGAGAGAGACAGAGAGAGAGAGAGACAGAGAGAGAGAGAGACAGAGAGAGAGAGAGACAGAGAGAGAGACAGAGAGAGACAGACAGAGAGAGAGACAGAGAGAGACAGAGAGAGAGAGAGGGAGGGAGGGAGGGAGGGAGAGGGAGAGGGAGGGGGAGAGGGAGGGGGAGAGAGAGGGAGAGAACTGGAGAGAACACTAAGGGACAGCTCCCAGGCACATGCTGGTCAGGGATATTCAGTTTAACTCAGAGAAAACTGAAATCTTGAGTCCCCACACTTCCCTGATTGTCCCTTGCCATTTAAAAAACAAAGCAAAACAACTCCTTCACTGTTCAAGAACAGATTTTTCTTTTGTAAAGACTGTAAGACCTTTCTTGAGATAGCTGTTTTTCAAAGAGATGACTATTCTGCTCAGCACCCTCCTCCACCATTCAATGCTGACTCCTACTTTTACCCTGTGGGAGAAACTATGCAGTGTTCTGAATATATAAGGAGGGCTTTTCATACCAACATAACTGCAAACTTTTTGCTTTGCAAGTTTGTATTAATAGGAACCTGGAAACCTATGGGAATGGATTCTAAGAGTATTAAAGCAAGAAAGACACAATAGTAACACTGAAGCGGTAAGAATTTATCAGCATAGGAGTCTCTGTCTTGAAGTCCAGAATTTAATGTTCAACTCAGAGCACGTAAAGACGTCTCTAAGAGTTTCCTTTTTACTTGACTGAAATCTAAATTAGTCCATTCCCCCATCCCACTTGAGCCAAAGTTCCATTTCTGGCTTTTTTATGGTTAGTTGGAGATGGGTTGACTTTCCTGCCCAGGCTGGCTTTGAACGTCAGTCCGCAGATCTTAGCCTCCTGAGTAGCTAGGAAGTTCTTCCGTTTTATTGGAATGATATGATCAGGCACCAGGTTCAACATCAGGCATCATTTGATAGGGATAGACCCACCTCCCAGCTGCACCTTCTCACTTAACAGCATTTTCCCAGTTGGCTCTGCTGGTTCATTCTGTAAGCCTTTTCAGAGACACTGAGACTTCGCAAGGGTCAAGGAAAATCTAGAGATGGATGCTTATATGTCCAAAACTATTATGTTTTGCCAGTCCTTGTGCAGGAACTCAAGGCTAGAGCTTTACAACTTGAGCCACAGCACCATTCCCAGCTTTTGTCTATGAATGTGGTACCGAGTGCTAGGCAAGCACTCTACCACTAGGCCAAACTCCCGGCACTGATATCCAAAAACTTTTTAAAAGATTACAAATGACTTTTGGTTTGGGATGGTGGCTATTGTTTTAATTTCTAGCCTTTTAAAATTTGTTTGAGGATTAGAACTTATGTACTAGAGAGTTTAAATGCACAATAGGAGATGTACAGCAGAAACATGTCAGACTGGAATAGTGTCCTTTGGCTCCAGTGATACCACACCTTAGTTGCTAAAGACAATGCTTCTGGGAAATAGTGACAACTCCCCATCTCACACTTCAGGTTACAACCCTTTCAAGTTAAGCAATTTATAACTTCACTCTGGAGACCTGAAGTTACATGAGCTACAAGTAACTTCAATGTAGGTCAACAAGGTTCATTCAAAGAAAAACAATCAGTGCCTAAGAAAGAAATCACTTCTTCCTATAGCACTCCTTTGATATGGGTGTGTGTGGGGGGGGGTCCGGTATTGGGCCTTGGAATTGGTCCTTATTTTTTTTGTCCTCTCAAGGTTGGTGCTTTACCATTTGAGCCACAGCTTTACTCTCTTAGGTCACTGATAATAGAATATCAACTTGAATGATCTGTATAACTCAGTAGGACAGTATTATCTTTTCTTTCCTTCTTTTCCTTCCTTTTTATTCCTTCTTTTGTTTTTTTTATTTATATATATATATTTTTATTGTAATTAATAAAAGGGTTACATGATATTTGCCAGATAGAAGGTGCATTAATTCACATACATTGATACCCTACCCTTTCACATGTCTTGGTACCCTTCTTTTGTTTTTGTACTGGTTACTGGAGCTTGAACTTAGGACCTGGATACCATCCCATAGTGTGTGTGTGTGTGTGTGTGTGTGCTGGGTGGATGCTGTCTATCTCTGACCTTTTCTCCAAAGCCAGTACTCTTCCACTTGAACCACTATACCACTTCAGCTTTTTCTGAGTAATTTATTAGAGATAAGAGTTTCTCAGACTTTCCAGTCTGGGCTGGCTTCAAACCATAATGCTCAGAACTTAGCCTCCTGAGTATCTAGAGTTACCTCTGTGAGCCACCAGCACTCATATGACATACAGCTTTTTCACTCAAGACTGATGCTCTACCACTTGAGCTACAACTTTTTTTTTTTTTTTTTTTTTTTTTTTTTGCCAGTCCTGGGGCTTGAATTCAGGGCTGGAGCACTGCCTTTGACACTTTTTGCTCAAGACTAGCACTCTGCCACATGAGCCGCGGCACCACTTCCAGGTTTTTTTTTGAACCAGGGCTTGATATGTATGTTAGGTGAGCATGCTAGGCAAGCATGCTACCACATGGCCACACTCCGCCCACTTTCAATTTTGCAGATAGGAGTTTCACAGACTTTCCTGTCTGGGATGACTTCAACCCATAATCCTCAGCCTTCTGTAATCCTAGCTAGAATTACAGGCGAGAAGCACTCATGTCCAGCTATGATTATCATTTGAGTGAGTATACCTCAATAGTACAGGGCTTGGGGTCCTGACAACACTTGGAGCCCTAGGTTCAATAATCATCACTGGAAAAAATAACTACACAAACAAATTTACAGGCTAATTTGTGAATGTAATCACTAGAAAAATTGACTTCCTCCATAAATGTTATTTTTCTTAGGACAAGTTTATTTTCTTTTTTTGTTTGTTTGTCAGTCATGGGGCTTGAACTCTGGGCCTGGGCATTGTTCCTGAGCTCTTCAGCTTAAGGCTACCACACTATCCCTTGAGCCCCATGCCACTTCTGGTTTTGTTTTTCTTTTTTGCCAGTCCTGGGCTTGAGCTCAGAGCCTGAGCACTGTCCTTGGACTTTCTCAAGACTAGAGCTCTACCACTTGAGCCTCAGCACGACTTCCAGCTTTTTTCTATGTATGCGGTACCAAGGAATTGAACCCAGGTCTTCATGCATGCCAGGCAAGCACTCTACCACTAGGCTAAACTCCTGGCCCCCATTTCTGGCTTTCTAGTGGTTAATTGGAGATAAGAGTCTCATAGTCTTTTAGGGCCGAGGCTGGCTTTGAACCATGATCCTCAAATCTCAACCTCCTGAGTAGCTAAGATTAGAGGCATGAGCTCCTGCCCCAGCTTTAGTTTATATTCTTAAAAAAGTTAGGTTTCAGGGCAGGGAGTGTGCTTGCTTAGCATGCATGAAGACCCAGGTTTGATTCTTCTCTACCACATACAGAAAAGGCCAGAAGTAGTTCTGTGGTTCACGTGGTAGAGCACTAACCTTAAGGAAAACCTAAGGACAGTACTCAAGCCCTGAATTCAAGCACTGGGACTGGCAAAAAAAAGTTAGGCCTTTTTCAAAAAAATTCTAAACATGCCCTCCATTTTTTATGTTAATTTGCTGTATTTCCTTAATCCTTATGTGTTGGTTTCTTTTTCCTTAATTTTCAATTTAAATTTTTATTTATAAGCAAATGAAATAAAGATCACATACAGCTGCAGATATTATGCACTTTTTTTTTTTTTTTTTTGGCCAGTCCTGGGCTTGAGCTCAGGGCCTGAGCACTGTCCTTGGACTTTCTCAAGGCTAGAACTCTACCACTTGAGCCTCAGCACCACTTCCGGTTTTTTTGTATGTATGTGGTACCAAGGAATCGAACCCAGGTCTTTGTGCATGCTAGGCAAGCACTTTAACCACTAGGCCAAACTCCCGGCCCTGCACTTTTTTTTTTTTGTGAGTCTTGGAGCTTGAACTCAAGGTCTAAGCACTGTCTTTGGGCTTTTTCCTCAAGGCTAGCACTCTGCCACTTGAGCGACAGCACCACTTACAGCTTTTCTATGTATGTATGTGGTACCAAGGAATCAAACCCAGTCTTGGTGCATGGTAGGCAAGCACTCTACCACTAAACCAAACTCCTGGCTCATTAACTTTAATGATTTTTTTTTTAACCACTCCTGGGCTTGAACTCAGGGCCTGGGCACTGTCCTTGGACTTTATCAAGGCTAAAGCTCTGCCACTTGAGGCACAGCACCACTTCTGGCTTTTTCTATGTATGTGGTACTGAGGAATTGAACCCGGGTTTTCACACATCCTAGGCAAGCACTCTACCACTAGGCCAAACTCCCAGCCCTTTATGTACTTTTTTGCTAGGATTTTTGAAAAGGTGCTGTATAAATGCCTCAATCCCCCTTTGGTTTTATAGGAGCTAAGACTTATAAAACATTGCATTCCAGTTAGGGCTAGGTAAGATAACAAAACTTTCAAATAACCTTAAATATCAAAATTATCTTAGGAGAAAAAGAAGACAGAAAGTACACAAAGAACTCAAATATTTACATGGTAACACTGTGTTGCACTTTAGGGTACAAAAGGCAGATTGAAGCAGGATACTGTTAGCTCATTTAGCTACTCAGCAGGCTGAAATTTGAGGATGTAAGTGTGAAGCCAGCCCAGGCAGAAAAGTTCCATGACACTTTTTTCAAATTAGCTAGCAAAAACTCAGAATTGGAGGTATGGCTCAAATGGCAACGCACCAGCCTTGAGCTGAAAAAGCAAAAGGATAGTGCCCAAGCCCTGAATTCAAGCCCTAGTACCAGCACATGCACACACACATCACATTTTATTTATATTTGTTTTCATTTTTTATTGTTATTTTGAAGGTGAGGCACAGAGGGGTTTTAGTTACGTAAGTCAAATAATGAGTACATTTCCTTTTATATAGTTTCTTCTGTTCCCTCATTCTTTCCTCATCCCTCCCTCCTGTCTCCACCCACGAATTGTACAGTTCTCTTTCATCAAGCTCCAGTGCACTCCACTATTTCACCCTTTTTCCTTCATTTTTTGCCTCTCCTTACATATCAAAGACATAAACAAAACAAAAAAAGCAAGAACAACAACAACAAAAAAAACTCTTGTTTCCTTTTCTTGAGGTTCATTTTTTTCTAATTTTTCATTTTTGCAGTGATTACATGTTTTTATTGTTGCAATAACAACTTGCTTTCACAAGCCTCCCATAAAACATTGAAGAATATAGTCATTCTATTCAATGTACATATGTGAAACCGGAACTACATAACTTGAGAGGAGGGGTGGGGCAGATGGAAGGGGTGACATTGATCAAGCTGCATTGTACTTCTAAACTGATCTGTTGAACTGACGTCCCTGTGTACAGTTACTTAAAGATAATACGAAACGTATCTGTTAGTGGCTGGTATCTCTAGCACCCATCTCTATCAGCTGAGCACCAGCCACCCAGACCCAAATTCCATCCAGCCCTTCACAAAGAAAAGAGAATTCTCTCCAGGGCTCCCACCAGTTTCTCTGAGTTAAGTCCGAATTCCCACAACCTAGCTGCACAACTAGAGTTCTTCCCACCTCTAACATTTGTGTTATAAGGATGCCCTTGAATAGGGAGAGGTGCCATTTCTCCCTCTCCCATAGGGATGGTGACCTTGTCAACCTCAGCTGACAATAAAACTTCTTTCCCTGTACATGACGGTGTCTATGTGGTCTTTTGGGCTGGATACTTTCAGTATGGATACATTTTTAAGAAATACTACATATTTAGCTTATAAGGCTTCTGGTCTTGATACTACCTGGACTTAGTATAAAGTCTGAAGGAATGACATAATGGTAGTGTTTCGTACAATATACCAGGCCCTAGAATTGATCTCTAGAAGTACAAAATAATAATAATAATTTAACACTGTATACTTTTTTTTTGTCTGTCATGGGGCTTAAACTTTGGGCTTGGTCATTGTCCCTGAGCTCTTCAGCTCAAAGCTACTGTCCTACCCCTGAGCCACAGCCCCACTTTCTCATTTTCTAGTGATTAATTAGAGATAAGAGTCTCACATTCGGGTGGGGAGTTTGGCCTAGTGGTAGAGTGCTTGCCTAGCATGCACGAAGACCCGGGTTCAATTCCTTAGTACTACATACATTAAAAAAAAAGCTAGACGTGGTGCTGAGGCTCAAGTGGTAGCCTTGAGAAAGTCCAAGGACAGTACTCAGGCCCTGAGCTCAAGCCCAGGACTGGCAAAAAAAAAAAAAAAAAAAAAAAGAGTCTCACATTCTTTGGTGCCCAGGCTGGCTTTGAACCATGATCCTTAAATTTCAGTCTCCAGAGTAGCTGGGATTATAGACATGAGCCACCGTGCCCATCAAAACTGTACACTATTGTCTTCAACTTTCCATCATGGCTTTTGAAAAGTATATTTGTTCTTCAATTTTTTCATGTTTGTTCACTTATGCAAGCTTTTTTTTTTTTGGTCCATTCTAGGGTCTTTCTAAAGGTTAGCACTGTCATTTGAGCCACCACACCACTTATGGCTTTTCTATGTATGTAATACAAAGACTCAGACCCAGGTCATTGTGCATGCTAGGTAAGCACTTACCACTAGGCCAAACTCCTGGCCCCGAGTTTTTAAAACTTTTATCTAGTGTCCGAAATTTCATGTCATGGTGAGAACTTTTTAGTTATTTGGGTATGTTTTTTTGTTGTTTTTGTGGGGTTTTTTTGTTGTTATTGGTTTTTTGCCAGTCCTGGGCTTGAGCTCAGGGCATGAGCACTGTGCTTGGACCTTCTCAAGGCTAGAGCTCTACCAGTTAAGCCTCAGCACCACTTCTGGCTTTTTTCTGTGTATGTGGTTCTGAGGAATCAAACCCAGATCTTCGTGCATGCTAGGCATGTTTGGCTAGGCCAAACTCCCAGACCTTGAGTATGTTTTGTTTTTTTTTTAATTTGAGTTTTTTTAGTTTCCTTCCTTCCTTCCTTCCCTTCTTCCTTTGTTTCTTTTTGTGTGTGTGGCGGGGGTGGTCATGGGGCTTGAACTAGGCCTGGGGGCTGTCCCTGAGCTTTTCAGCTCAAGGCTACAGCCACCAAGCCCCACTTCCCTTTTCTAGAGGTTAGTTGGAGGTAAGAGTCTCAGGTCATTTGTGCTCCGGCTGGCTTTGAACCTTGATCCTCAGATCTCAGCCTCTTGAGTAGCTATGATTACAGGCATGAGCCACCATACTGGGCTCTCCTTTGTTTTTTTTTTTTCGCCAGTCCTGGAGCTTGAACTCAGGGCCTGAAAATTGTCCTTGAGCCTTCTCAAGGGTAGATCTCTACCACTTGAACCACAACACCACTTCCAGCCTTTTCTGTTCATGTAGTACCAAGGAATCAAACCCAGTATGCTTCATGCATATTAATCAAGCACTCTACCCCTAGGCCACACTCCTGTGTGTGTGTGTGTGTGTGTGTGTGTGTGTGTGTGTGTGTGTGTGTGTGTGTATACATGTGTGTGCGCGCGTGCATGCATGGGTTTCCTAAGTCACTGTGCATGGAAATAATTGAGCCATTTCACTCCAGAAATTTATAATCCTCTGTTCAGAAACTTGTTATTATTTCTTTGCAAATTGCCTCCTCTCTTTTCTTTCTAGAATTCTTATTATTTGGCTATGAACTCTTGACTAATTTTCTTATCATTTTATTTCTCTCCTATTTTTTCCTTTTTTTTTGCCCGTCCTGGGCACGGTCCTTCGGCTTTCTCAGGGGTAGAGCTCTACCACTTGCGCCTCAGCACCATTTCTGGCCTTCTTCTATGCATATGGTACCAAGGAATCGAACCCAGGTCTTCGTGCATGCTAGGCAAGCACTCTACCACTAGGCCAAACCCCTGGACCATTCTCTCCTATTTTTATCTCTGACTTGGCCTATTTCTGTACCCTTTTTAAAAAAAAAAAATCCAACTCATATCTAACTTCTTTTTTCTCCAATTTAAAAAAAAGTATTTGGGCCAGAGTATGGCCTAGTGGTAGAGTGTTTGTCTAGCATACAGTAAGCTCTGGGTTCAATTCCTCAGTACCACATACACAAAAAAAGCTGTAGTGGTACTGTGGCTCAAGTGTTAGAGTGCTAGCCTTGAGAAAGCCCAAGGATAGTGAGTTCAAGCCCCAGAACTGGCAAAAAAAAAAAAAAAGGCTTAGGTATCTTATTTTTAATTTCCAAGTACTTTTTTGTTCTTCAAAATGTTCCTTATTTGTAAGATTTCAATTGTTTCATTTTTTTTAGATACAATGTTTTCTCTTATCCCTGTGGCATATAATTATGCTGGGTTTTTTTCCCCCTGGGAAAATGTACTTTGTTGATTATTTCTGTTTCCAATGATCTTTTCTTTTTTGGGGTGTGGAGCTTGAACTCTGGGCCTAGGCTCTGTTCCAGAGTTCTTTTCTCAAGACTAGCACTGTACCACTTGAGCCACAGCTTCACTTGCAGTTTTTGATGGGCTAATTGGAGATAAGAATATCACATCTCACAGACTTTCTTGCTCAGCTGGCTTCAAATGGCATACTCAGATCTCAGCTTCCTGAGTACCTAGGATTGCAAGTATAAGCCACCAGTGCCTAAATGATTTTTTTTTTACTTTTTTACTTGATTATTTTCCCCCTCTCTTTAATGTTGAAGGCTTTCTTCCAATATCTAATACTATTCCTATGAGCATTTAAAACCTGAAGCATTACAAAACAAATGTAGCTTCTGGTCATGTGGTCTAGCAAGTAAGACCATAGAAAAGTAAGAGGTTTTGTACCCATTCCAAGGCTTAAACTAAGGCCCTGTGAGCCCTCACTTGGTTTTTTGAATCTGGTCCTCTGCTTTACTTTGCCTTTTCCTTAGAATAAGCCATAAATGACTTACTTTCTACAGAGAAAACCTCCATTGTGGGAACTATAAATCTGATTCTACTTTCATAGGTTAGATATGAAGCTTTGGGGAGGTGGATGGACTAGAGCTGGTTTCCCCAAGTAGCTTATAAATAAAGTAAATCATATAATAACATAAATACTTTATATAATTTTATATTACATATAATTTATATAATTATAATTTATAATAAATTAAATATTCTAGTTGGCTAACAGTAGCTCATGCCTATAATCCTGGCTACTAAGGAGACTAATATCTAAAGGATAGTAATTCAAAGCAGAATTCTCAGGGACTGTCTCTACTCAACCAACAAAATGCCCGATTAGAGATATGACTTAAACTATGAGTAAAACTACAAGGCCTTAAATTCAATCAAGTCCAGTATCAACACACACACATACACACACACACACACAAAGTGGTAGCGCTAGTTGTATTAGCATTCAAGGGGCTGTGGTAGGGAGAGCAGAAGAGTTCCAAGTCAGCCTAACCTATATATGTAATGAGAACTCTTAGAAAAGAAATGAAAGATATAAAGAAGAAAGTATTGTCACTTTCCTACCATAGAGTGAGTAACAGATTTAACGTACTGCTAGAAATCACACCAATTAACCCCCAGAGAAACACTTCACACCTGTTACATTGTGGTTCAAACAAAAAGCAATCTTACACAAACTCCAAAAACATTAGGTATATACTATTTGTTGAGGTAAAAGAAAGCTCTTGCTGGGCCGGGAGTTTGGCCTGGTGGTAGAGTGCTTGCCTAGCATGCACAAAGACCCAGGTTTGATTCCTTGATACCACAAACATAGAAAAAAAAAGCCAGAAGTGGTGCTGTGGCTCAAGTGGTGGAGCTCTAGCCTTGAGAAAACCCAAGCACAGTGTTCAGGCCTAAGCCCAAGACTAGGACTGGCAAAAAAAAACAAAAACAAACAAAAAAAACTCTTGTTTTGGAATGTGGGAAATTTTTGAATGGCGGGAACAGATAAAAGATGAATTTACCTTTCTAATTTTTCCTTTCAATTTGAATACAATAGATTTTGGCTTAATGTTAAGTATCTTAAGGTTAAGTATCCATTTTCTTGGTTCTCATGGGACACTGAATACTTATAAATTAGGGTGAAATATTTAATATTTTAACTCCATGGCTAAGAGGCATTTCTCAGTACTGAACCCTGTGATGTTATTCTCAAAGGTATGCATTTATAGGTAAAGATATACTTGAGTGGAGTTTTAATTCTCATTACCACAAAAGTGGAATAAGAGAATTTCAGAAACTTATTTTTTTTTAAGGGTTCTAGGGTTTGAACACGGGGCCTCATGCTTGCTTTCAACACTCTATCACTTGTGCTGTACCTTCCAGTCCTTTCAGCTTTAATTATATTTCAAGTAGGGCAAAGCATTTTTGGCCTAGCTTAATGATTCTTACTTAATCTTTCCATAATGGGGGTCCTCTTCACTTTTTGCCAGGGATGGTCTCAAACCTTTCTTCTCAATCTCTGACTTCTGAGTAGCTGAGATAAAAGGCATGAGCTACTGTGTCTGGTCATGTATTAAAGATATTAAAGACTGGCAGAGTGGCTTAAGTGGTAGAGCACCTGCCTAGCAATCTTAAAGCCCTGAATTTAAACCCCAATGGCCATCATTTTATCATTAGCCTCTATGTCTGATGACATTTTCAGTGTGGATACTGGATTAAGTGTTATGTGTGGGCCTCAAAAGAACTTTTTGGCCTCTGTTAAATCATAAGGCTAGGAAGGAAAAGGTATTTGAATTTTCTGAATTATTTCCCCCACCTCCATGTACTTTGCCTACCCAGGAATACAGTCAATTTACTTTTTGGGGCTAGTTGTGTCTGATCTCTTTACAGATGGAATCTTGTCCTAAAGAAGTTACCATGAGGGGCCGGGAGTTTGGCCTAGTGGTTAAAGTGCTTGCCTAGCATGCATGAAGACCCGGGTTCGATTCCTCCGTACCACATACATAGAAAAAAAGCCGGAAGTGGTGCTGAGGCTCAAGTGGTAGAGCTATAGCCTTGAGAAAGTCCAAGGACAGTGCTCAGGCCCTGTGCTCAAGCCCAGGACTGGCAAAAAAAAAAAAAAAAAAAAGAAGTTACCATGAGTTTGAGTTCCTGAGATATAAATTTTTCTGTTGGTGTGGCATAAATCACACTCTTATTTCAGAATTATTTTTTTTGTTCTTCAACACATCTCATAGTAAGAACAGATTAGAGGGGAAAAAAAATAAACTTGGAGCTGCAAGCTGATGGCAGATGCCTATAATCCTATCTATTCAGTAGGTTGAGACCTGAGGATTGTCACTGAAAGCTACCTGGGCAAGAGACTCTTATCTTCAATGAATCACCAGAAAACTGGAAGTGGAGCTGTAGCTTAAAGTGATCAAGCACTAGCCCGGTGCAAAAAAAATTAAAGAAACAGCAGGCACCCCAGACACTGAGCTCAAGCCTCACAACCAACAAAGCAAAAAGCAAAGCAAAACAAAACAAAACTGTTTTCATGGATTTTTTTTTCCGGTCCTGGGGCTTGAACTCTGGGCCTGGGTGCTGCCTCTAAACTCTTCAGCTCAAGGCTAGTGTTCTACCACTTGAACCACAGTGCCACTTCTGGTTTTCTGGTGGTTGGTTACTTGGAGGTAAGAGATTCATATGCTTTTTGTGCTCCGGGCTGGCTTTGAAACCCTATCCTAAGATCTTAGCCTCCTGGGTAGCTAGAATTACAGTTGTGAGCCACCAGCACTCAGCCCCCCCCCCCCTTTTTTTTCTTTTTCTTTTTTTCCCTTTTCTACCAGTCCTGGGCCTTAATCGAAGGGCCTGGACACTGTCTCAGGGAGCACTGTGCAAGGCTAGTGCTCTCCTGCTTAAGCCTCAGTTCTACTTAAAGCTTTTTAGTGTTTAATTGGAGATGAGTCTCATAGAGGGGCTGTGAGCATGGCCTAGTGGTAAGTGCTTGCTTAGCATGCATGAAGACCTGGGTTTGATTCCTCAGTGCCACATACATAGAAAAGCTGGAAGTGGTTCTGTGGCTTAAGTGGCAGAGCACTAGCCTTGAGCAAAAGGTGTCCAAGGACAGTGCTCAGACCCTGAGTTCAAGCCCCAGCACTGGGGAGAAAAAAAAAGTGTCTCATAGACATTCCTGCCCAGGCTTTTAAAACCATGATTCTCAGATCTCAGCCTCCTGAGTCGCCAGAGTTACCTAGCTACCTAGTATGAGCTACTAGAGCCTTGTTCTGAATGATCTCTTGAATCAGATCTTCCTACTCACTCTGGACTACCTGCCTGCCTCTAGACTGTAAAATAAGACATTTGGGGATCACTTTATACCCCACTACCAGAAGTGATGTATCAAAAAGAAGCAAGATATAAACTAAAACCAAAACATGTAAACTAAATACTTAAATTTCACCTAAATTAAAAGAATGAACATAGCACAACAATGACCTGTAATACCAGAATTTTGGAGGTAGAATTAGAACAATCATGACTTCAAGGCCAGTTTGGGCTACCCAGTGAGATTGTGTTTCAAACATTAAATATTTTAAAAAAGAGAGAAAAATGATGAGTCAACAAAAGAGGAAGAGAAAGAGCATTTCAGATAAATGAAAATAGCCTAAAGGGAGAAAAGTCTGGGGCACAAAGAATGAATGCTAGAAATGATTGCGGAGTATAAATCAGGGTGGTATCACATAGGCATCTAATAGCTAGGTTTACTACTTTATTTGCTGTTGTTATGATGATGGTGATGATCATGATGATATGTGTGTGTGTGTGCATGTGTGTGCCAATTCTGAGGCTTGAACACAAGACCTGGCTGTTGTTCTTTTTGGTGGTTAATTGGAGATTAAATAGAGGCTGCTTTGAACCATGATCCTTAGATCTCAGTCTCCTAAATACCTAGGATTACAAACACGGGCCACCAGTGTCTGGCTAGGTTTTTGGTTTTTTTGGTTTTGGTGCCCATTCTGGGGGGTTTGAACTCAGGCCCTGTGTGCTGTCTTTGGGCTTTCCTAAGGGTTGTGCTCTAACACTTAAATCACAACACTATTTCTGGCTTTTCTATGTACTGAGGAATCGAACCTGAGTCTTCATGCATGCTACTACTTCAAGCACTCTACCACTAGGCCCAACTCCTGGCCCATGGCTAGATTTTTAACTGTAAGTGTAATGGGAAACAACTGGAAAATTTTTATTAGGTGTCAAGAGACCCAATTTTAGAGTTCAAAGCAGGAGAGGGGATTAGAACTGAATATAGAGGGGAAAGAGGACTAGAGACGTTTGAGCAAGGCTAATGATACATTGCAAGTGGGAAAATACAAGAGAGCACAAGATAAAAGATGTTTTAGATTTGCAACTGCTATTGAATGAGATAGTTATTATGTGAAGGTAGATCAAAAAGAGGCAAGAGCTGGGAGTTTGGCCTAGTGGTTCAGTGCTTGCCTAGCATGCACAAAGACCGGGGTTCGATTCCTCGGTACCAAATACATAGAAAAAAGCCAGAAGTGGTGCTGAGGCTCAAGTGGTAGAGCTCTAGCCTTGAGAAAGTCCAAGGACAGTGCCCAGGCCCTGAGCTCAAGCCCAGGACTGGCAAAAAAAAAAAAACCCAAAAAACAAAAAAAAAAGACAAAAAGACAAAAAGAGGCAAGAGAAGAAGCAGAGAGGTCAGCTAGGGAACTTGACTTGAGGACAAGTGGGATTTTGTTTGTTTTTTGTTTTGTTTTGTAGGAAGCAGGCAGATTTTGCTGTGAGGAGGGACATCTCTTTTAATCATGTCAGATTCTACATGTTCATTTAGTATTGAAGTAATCACGTCCTTAAGACCTGAAATGCAAAGGAAATGTCTGAGCTAGAGAGATATAAACTTGAAATGAATTACTATATGGATAAATCATAATGGCATGGATTGGATGAGACAAGTCATATGAAAATGTTCAGGGAAAAGAGAGCAAAATAGCCAAAAGCCCTGCAGCACTGGAAAGGAAATCCAGATATGAAAGGAAAAACAAAAGAGGAAAGATATAAGAGTCTGGAGAAATGTTTCAAGAAGGAAGGTATAAGGACTAGGAGGTAATTTAATAGTAGAACATTTGCCCAGCAAAGGTTCTGGGTTCAAACTCCAGAATTAAGGGGGTGGAGGGATGAAGATAAAGGTAACTATTACAAATTTTCAAAATTGAATAAAATGACAGCTGAGATCATCCATTCAACCATGGGATTAGCAAGACATGGACCTTAAGAGTTATCTTTTTAATTAAGGCCTAAGAATAAAAGCTCATTTGAGGATGTTAAGGCACCAAGAGGAGCAGAAGCCACAAGCTTGAACTTGACTTCATATGATTTTTGGCAAGTTAAATTGCCAAAGGAAATGGAGAAAATGGGTAGTAGCTGAAAAAAAGTGGAATCAAATAAGTTTTAAAATTTGGAGTGAGGTTTTAGGTATAGGTAGAAATTTCTTTAGAGTCCCAGGGGTTGGGCTGGGAGCCTGGCCTAGTGGTAGAGTACTTGACTAACATGCATGAAGCCCTGGGTTCAATTCCTCAGTACCACATACACAGAAAAAGCCAAAAATAGTGCTGTGGCTCAAGTGGTAGAGTGCTAGTCTTGAGAAAGCCCGAGGACAGTGCCCAGGCCCTGAGTTCAAGTCCCAGGACCAACCAAAAAAAAAAAGTCCCAGGGTACAACAGATAGAAGAGAGACTTGACAAGTTGACTACATCAAAATTAAAAGGTTTCTGCATAATTAATGACATAGTTCCTAAACTAGAAAGGTGGTCAACATACTGGGAGAGTTTTACCAACAATATATTAGACAAAAGCCTAATATCCAATATATATATATAATATACATATACATATATATATATATATGGAGCTCAGCTGGGCACCAGTGGCTCACACCTATAATCCTAGCTACTCAGGAGGCTGAGATCTGAGGATCACAGTCAATTAACCACCAGAAAACTGAAAGTGTTACAGTGGCTCAAGTGATGGAGCACTAGCCTTGAGCTGAAGAGGTCAGGGACAAATGCCCAAGCCCAGAGTTCAAGCCCCATGACAGACAAAAGAAGAAGACAAAGAAGAAAAAGAAGGAGGAGGAGGAGGAGGAGCTCAAGAAACTAACCCCTCCCAAACCTAATAAACCAATCACTAAATGGGAAGTTAAGGGAGTTAAGGAGAAACTTCTCAAAGAGGTAAATACTGAAAAGAAATACATGAGGAAATGCTCATCATCTCTTATCATAAAGGAAATGCAAATCAAGAAAGCTCTGAGATTCCATTTCACCCTGGTTAGATTGATCAATATTATGAATTTGAACAACAACAAATGTTGGTGGAGATGTGGGGAAAAAGAAATCCTACTGTGCTGTTGGATGTTCCTCAACAACCTAAACAAAGATCTTCCTTACAACTCAGCCATACAATTCCTGGGCATCTACCCTGAACATCACAAGCCAGGATATGATAAAGACACTCACATTCATGCTCATTGCTGCACTGTTCACAATAGCCAAGATATGGAAACTGCCCAAATACCCCAATAGATGAATGGATTCAAAAATTATGGAACCTATACACAACAGAATGTTTTTTTTTGCCATTCCTGGGCCTTGAACTCAGGGCCTGATCACTGTCCTTGGGCTTTCTCAAGGCTAGAGCTCTACCACTTGAGCCACAGCACCACTTCCAGCTTTTTTTCTATGTATGTGGTACTGAGGAATCGAACCCAGGTCTTCGCGCATGGTGGGCAAGCACTCTATGCCAAACTCCTGGCCCTCACAATGGAATTTTACAGAGCCATTAGAAAGAATAATGTCATTTTCAGGGAAATGGATGTGTCTAGAACAATTTGTGTTAAGTGAGGTAAGCCAAGCTCAGAGAGAACATGCACATGTTCTGACATGTGGAAATTTGATCTAAGATTCCCTGGGATATGATAAATTATACAGGATTCTAGATACTCACACACAGTGAGACCAAAAGAGGATATGCTTAGGAGAGAAACACAGGAGTGTTTTATATATATTTCTTCATATATGAAGTGTGTCTTCATATATATATGTATATACACATGTATATAAATTTCATATGTACATATATATTATACTTACTGAAATGAACTTCAAGATATGGGAAGAAAAGACCTCTTTTTTGTTTTTGCTTTTTTTGCCAGTCCTGGGCCTTGAACTAGGCCTGGGCACTGTCCGTGGGCTTTCCTAGGTTTTCGTGCATGCTATGCAAGCACTCTACCACTAGGCTAAACTCCCCGCCCTGTTTTTGGTTTTTGATGATTTTTTTTTTTTTTGGTCAGTTGTGGAGCTTGAACTCTGGGCACTGTCCCTGAGCTCTTCAGCACTACCACTTTGAGCCACAACACCACTTCCGGTTTTTTGGTGGTTAATTGGAGATAATTAATGGACTTTAATGCCAGGCTGGCTTTGAACGATGATCCTCAGTTCTCAACCCCTAAATAGCTAGGGTTACAGGTGTAGGCCACTAGAACCTCATGATTCTGTCTTCTTTACCTTAGGTAGGGGGTACTCGAGTGTATATCTTTGGAGGTAGTTGGTGGGAGAATACAGAACTCGAGGGAAAAAGGTGAAAGAATGCAGCAGTGGAACTCATTGGACATTGATGCAGTAAACTATACACCTTCTGGGTGGGAACAATAAGGAGGGATTGGGAGAAGGTTAGGAAACAAGACACTATACAAAAGGAAATGTACATGCTACCTGACTCATGTAATTGTAATCCTTCTGTACATCATCTCTATAAAAACAATAAAGTAAATTGGGGGTTAGAGGTGAAGCTAGCATATGACTAGCATGAATGAGGACTTGGCTTCAATTTTCAGTGAACAGCTAGTCCAATATAAATGATTCCTAAAGAGAATAAGTAACTTGAGCATAGTAGCACACATCTGTTACCTTTTTTTTTAATTTAATTTTATTGTCAAGGTGATGTACAGAGGGTTACAGGCACATATGCAAGGTAGTGAATACTTTTTCTTTTCTTTCTTTTTTGTCAGTCCCGCAGGTTGAACTCAGAGCCTGAGCACTGTCCTTGGACCTTTCTCAAGGCTAGCGCTCTACACTTGAGCCATAGCACCTTTTCTGGCTTTTTTCTATGTATGTAGTACTGAGGAATTGAACCCAAGTCTTTGTGCATGCTAGGCAAGCTCTCTACCACTAGGCCAAACTCCCAGCCCCAAATTTGTTTTTTTTGTTGTTGTTTAGTTTCATTTTTAAATTAAATTATCTTTAGTTATACAAAGGTTTCAATTTAACATATCAGCTTGTAAATACAATGCATCTTGATCAATGACATCTCTTTCATTGTTTCCTCCATCTTTCCAAGCCCCTCTCCATTTTTTCAGTCTGGCAAATAGTAATAGATGGCCACTTCTAAGCTGATGAGAAAGCAAATCAGTTGGGAAGTGATGATAAATACTATTTGAATTGAATTCAGTGAACTATTTAAGCAAATAGGATTGTGAAATTCAACAAATGCACAAGTAAAAAACAAGACATATTTTACAGGGGATCAATCCAGTTCATAGACTGTAAGTTATACAATATTAAATTAACAAGGATTTGCCTTGCCAAGATTCTTGGCACTTTTATAGTAACTTAAATTGCATTGGGGGGAAAAAGCATAATACTAATTGAAAAGCAACTAATTATAAGCAATTATAAGTCAAATTATGTTTATACCACAATTAGTGTTTGAGGTGGTTTAGGAGACAGATTCTTCAGTTCAATAAGCAGTCATCAAATAATTGAATAGCTTGTAAAACAGAAATATGCCTTTTATGTTTATTCCAAGTATAATAGCAACATCCTCCTTTAATTATTATAATAAAATAAGAGTTTATTATCTTTTGTACCAATCCCCCATTTGAGTTGAATGCTTTTATAAACATGGCAAAAATAGTCTACGGACCTACCTCATAGTACATTTTCTTTCAACAGGTTGCACTGAAATATGTGAAGCCATGTTCTTGTAAGACAAGAACTACCCTGTAGGGTACCTACTGTGCAGAACTCCACTGAGGTTTGTGGTGTATTTTTTCATACTGATATTATCTTATTTCACTTTAAGCAAAGCTTTTCTCTAAGAATAGATAACTTTATCTAGTGGGAATGCCAGTTTTTATTAATTTATTTTTACTTTTGAAATGTTTTATTATAAAGGTGGTGTATAGAGAGGTTACAGTTACAAGTTACATAAGTGAAAAGTACATCTTCAAATGACTACTTTTAGCAATTTGGGTGCTAGAGCTTGAATTAAGGATTTGGGCATCTTTCAAGATTAGCACTCTAAAATTTAGCACTTTATAACTCCACTCCACTTGTGTGTGTGTGTGTGTGTGTGTGTGTGTGTAGACGTTTCTGCCTGGGCTGGGTTCCAACCGTGATCTTCAGATCTCAACCTCCTGCAAAAATAGGATTCCTGGCTGTGAGCCACTCTGGCACTGGGCTTTGTAAATCCTTATGCTGGAGAGATGATAGTATTATGAATCTGGTTGGGGGAGACAGGGATGGGAGGCTGGAAATGGGAGAGGGGTGGGAAGTATTGGGAAGAACCCCATTCAACTAGTTCCATCAGTTTAAGATATTTCCAAGCTGGGCGCAGGTGGCTCAGACCTGTAATCCTAGCTACTCAGGAGGCTAAAATCTGAGGATCAGGGTTCAAAGCCAGACCAGACAAGTCTGTGAAACTCATCTCCAGTGAAACACCAGAAAGCCGGAAGTGGCCCGGAGGCTCTGAGTGGTAGAGTGCTAGCCTTGAGCTGAAGAGCTCAGGGGCAGGGCCCAGGCTCGGAATTCAAGCGCCACAACCGACCAAAAAAAAGGGAGGGGGGCTATTTCCACGAAAAATATGATCGAGCAATCAAGCGTCATACTTAACTAATCTAGCTTTGCAGATGATTACATACTCACCAGTTGGCCTAAGGGAGCAGCCAACTCCAAGGCCAAGCCAGCCACTCGGTGGGAGGCAGGTGGGAGGTAGGTCGGGCGGGAGCTAGGGCGCCACGTTGCTTTTCTCTTTTGAAATGAGGGAGACCACGCTTCTGGCTATTGTGTAAAACGGGTGGAGAACTGCATTCACTGGCAAATCAGATAAAGCCTGAGAAGAATGAAAGCGCCTTCCAGCTCGACCCCAGGCAACCGCGTACGTTACAAATGTGGAGTGACATTGCCAGGGTGAAACACGCTTCAGAGAATGGCCCAAGTTTCTCAGCCGTCCTGGGGTACAACTACACAGGATCGAAACCACCACGCCACCCGAGCGCTGGCCCCCGCCCCCGCTGAACCCGGCCAACACCTAAGGACGCACCCACTGCTAGCCAGTTCTTTCAAGCAGCGCTGGTACCGCCTTCCCCCATTCAGTTCCCGCTCTCTCCACCCACCATGCGTTCAACCTCGGGCTCTCAGTCCCCAGCCTGGCCGCACAGCGCCGTCTCCCGCTCGGGGGACGGGGATAGCTCCATCTGTAGCACAGCAGGGAGCTCCCGGCGCTCCCACAGCAGTCTCACCCGCCAGCCAGCCGCCAATCCCGGATGACAGATTGACGGGGGCTTGAGCCTATGATGCACGGGGGCGGGACGATCGCGTCACTTCCTGGCCTGCGAGGAGCGAAGCGATATATAAAGTCGGCGCTCACGCAGCACACTCGCTTACACAGTATGGCCGGCGACATTAGCTAGCGCTCGCTCTACTCTCTCTAACGGGGAAGCAGCGGACTACAAGAGACTGAACTGTATCTGCCTCTATTTCCAACGGACTCACGTTCAACTTTCGCTCACACACACACACACACACAAAAGCCGGGAAAATTTTATTAATCCTTTTTTTAAAAAAAGTTAATATAAAATTATAGCAAAAAAAAAAAAAAGGAACCTGAACTTTACTAACAGCTGGAACAATCCGCAGCGGCGGCGGGAGAAGAGATTTAATTTAGTTGATTTTCTGTGGTTGTTGGTTGTTCGCTAGTCTCACAGTGATGGAAGCTGCACATTTTTTCGAAGGGACCGAGAAGCTGCTGGAGGTTTGGTTCTCCCGGCAGCAGCCCGACGCAAACCAAGGATCTGGGGATCTTCGCACTATCCCGAGGTAGGTACTGGGGACTCCGGCAGATCGACGTGGGCCTGAGGCACATCGCCGCCCGCCAGGCATCGGACTCGCCTGGTTCCGGCTTCCCTCATCCTCCAGGTGGGGCCGCGTCCGCGGACGGCGAAAGGCGCCGAGTCTCGCGGACCAGCGAAGGTGCAGGGCGGGAACCGCTCCGGCCGTTGCCGGGTCGGCACTGCCCTGGGGGAGGGGAGGAGTCTGGCGCGACCGCGTGCTCAGGTAACGTCCCGGCCGTGGTGGCGGCGGGCGGCCGGGCCTGGTGGGGCCGGTGCCATCCGACTTTCTCCCTGGGTAGTTTGTGGTCAGGGCCCGGGAGTGGGCCGCGGGGTCCGGGGACAGCGCGGGTTTCCTGAGGCAGGTGTGGCTGGGGCTCATTCGGGCGTGTCTGCTTAAGGGGAGGAGGAGGAGGGAGGGGAGAGAGCGAGGCGAGCCCGGAGCCGGACAGTTTCTGGGGGCCGGCCGGCCGGCCTGGGGCCTTCCCGGCCTCCGCGGAGGGGCTGGCAGGCGGGCCTCCCGCCGCGGGCCCGGCGGCCGCGCGCGGCGCTTGGGCGGCGGGATTGGGCGGGAGCGGCCGGTGTCGCAGTGACTGGGCCCCACCGCCGCCCTAACGTGCTCTGCACCAAAGCGCTCTCGGGGCCGGTAGGAGGGACAGCGAGATCCCCGGGCCATCGCGAACCGCCGGGAGCTGGACCTCCGTCTCCTGACCTTGGATTGTGTAACCTGTTACCCAGTCGTTGGGATCCGTGAGAGCGCAGAGGGGGTGGAGGAGGATGTTTGCCTTGCCTGCCTCACGGGGTGGAGGCCCATCTGCCCCAGGACTTAATGCCTTAAGCTTGAGCTAAGGAATCGGAGGCCCCACTCGCACCGCCGGCAGTCACGCGGGAGAGCTCTCCGTGGGTTTGCCGTAGAGATGGAGGCACAAATAAAATCGCAGGCGGTACCTGAGATGCCTAGGCCCGGTGCCTGCTGGTGATTGCATCCCGTGGCGGCCGCCTTAGGCCGTGCACGGGTTTCCAGCATATCCGTGCGGCGGCGACCATGGTGGTGTGGCGCCGCTGCCCGCTTCATTGAGAGGCGGCGGCCAATGAGCTCCTGGGCCCCACCGAGAGCCGGGCCCCGGGGTGTGGGCCAATGGCGTTGGAAGAATGTTGGCTTGCCCTGGCTGCCGTCCCCTGACAAAAAGCAACTGGGGAAGAGAATCCAGGCGGCCACGTGCTGGAGAGACTTTAAGACATACAAACTGGGAAACTCAGTTCCTATTAGTGTCAAGAGCGCTTTCACTGCAGAAAAAATTACACTGGCCTCACTTTTCAAGTTTCGGGTGACCACTGAAATGCCTAACCTAAGCCCTTACTAGGTGTCGAGCTCAGTTTTAAACCTATTTTACATAGTTTATATAGGTTTAACCAAGAACCGTTAATTTTCTCCCAAGTGTGGGGAGAGTTGATGTTTCCTCTTTTTTTTTTTTCTTGATCTTGTGATAGGTTTTTGGAAAAAACCACTGTGATGGGAATTATTACCTAGAAGATCTTAGGAAACCCAGGATTTTAAAAAGCCAACAAAATTTCATGTTGCTGTGACTTTTTTTTTAATATTTGAAGCCTTAAATAGTTTATAACACCTTAATAAAGGGAAGAGAATTTTGTTCTCCGCTTCCCGGGCAAAAGATCTAATAGTGCTTACTCAAGTAAAATGGAAGACAATTTAAAAGACAGCTACTTTTACTTAAAATGTTTAAGAACCACTTTTTCCTCTGTACAAAATATCACCTGTAAGAGCAATCTCATAGACTTCCATGTTTTAGTGACACATTATTGAAAGTTAGGCAATAGCTGAAATTGCCATACAATATGGATTTTTAAGGCATCCATTGGTAACCTCCATGGACTCAGGGCCTAAACACTGCCCTTTTGGCTTTCTTTTAAGGCCAGCGCTCTACCACTTGAGCCACAGCATCCCTTCCAGCTTTCCCTGTGTATGTGGTACCAAAGAATGTAACCCAGGCTTTGTGCATGCTAGGCAGCACTCTACCACTAAGCCATGCTCTTAAGTCTGAGAAAGAAGTGCTAGATACAAAATTAATGTTTTAGCAGGAGAGAATAATTTGCAGGAATCTGGCCTGTGAGGCACTACATTGGTTTGATAGGTGGCTTTTTTTGTTTGTTTGTTTTGCACTACTAAGGATTGAACTATATACCTCTTATAGGACAATGATGCGTAATGAAATGGCTTTTGTTGCTTCTGAACAGCAAGACTTGAGAATTCAAAAAGGACCAGGAGTTTGGCCTAGTGGTGGAGTGCTTGCCTAGCATACATGAAGACCCTCAATATCATACATAGAAAGCAGGAAATGGGGAAAAACATGAGAAGGGCTATCAATGTGTGAGAAGTAATGCACCTGCTATCTGACAAATGTAACTGTAACCCCTCCATACATTGCAATAAACATTTAAAAAAGAAAGAAAAAGCCAGAAATGGGCTGTGGCTCAAGTGGTAGAGCTCTAGCCTTGAGAAAGCTCATGGACAGGGCTCAGGCCCTGAGTTCAAGCCCCAGTACTGGTGAGAGAGAAAGAAAGAGGGAGGGAGGGAGGGAGAATTCACAAAGAACAACTGATTCAAGTTACTCCATCTCTGTAATGGAAGTAGAAATGTTAACACATTGAAGTAATGTATTTGATTTTTTTCCCCGTGTGGGTACTGGGTATTAAACATCGGGCCTGGACATTGTCCCTTTTTTTTTTTTTTTTGACAGTCCTGGGGCTTGAACTCAGGGCCTGGGCACTCTCCTTCAACACTTTTTGCTCAATGCTAGCACTCTGCCACTTAAGCTACTGCACCTCATTCAGCTTTTTCTATGTATGTGGTACCGAGGAATGGAACCTGGGTCTTCGTAAATGCTAGACAAGCACTCTACCATTAGGTTATGCTCCTGGCCAGTGCCCAACTTTTGAGTGGAAGTCTTGAGTGGCATGGGTTAGAATATTTAACAGTATAGTAGGGAAAAAAAAGTCCAGCATGTCAAGATGAATAAAGGATTGAAAGTTTGTTGGTGGGCCGAGAATGTAGCTCAGAGCAGGATGCTTGCCTAGTGCTGGTTTCATCCAGGGCACCACACATGGAAATATGTTGAATAAAGATCACTAGCCATGTAGAAATTGCAGCATCTGGCTGGGAGTTTGGCCTAGTGGTAGAGTGCTTGCCTAGCATGCACGAAGACCCGGGTTCGATTCCTTGGTACCACATACATAAAGAAAAAAAAAAAGAAATTGCAGCATTTGTGAGGAAGTCTAATAGAAAATAAGAAATTTTAGTGAAGGGGCAGGAGTTTGGCCTAGTGATAGAGTACTTGCCTAGCATGCACGAAGGCCCTCATTTGATTCCTTGGTACCATATACTTAGAGAAAAGCTGGAAATGGTGCTGTGGCTGAAGTGGTAGAGCTGTGGCCTTGAGATAAGTCCAAGGACAGTGCTCAGTCCCTGAGTTCAAGCCCCACAACTGGCCAAAAAAAAAGGATAAATTTTGGTGGGGGAAAAAAAAAAAACACGACTTCATCCGACCATAAAATGCTTTTGGTTATAAAATTCCTAACAGACCTTGAGCTATTCTGAGTAATGAAATGGGCTTATCTGGGAAAATCCAGTGGAGATAAAGAAGGATAAATGTTTTGTTTTAGGAATCAACAATGGTGATTTGAGTTTTGTAAAAATATGAAATCTGTAATATAACTTTCATTGGAGTGGATATTGTTATTCTTTCTGTGCTTTAAAAGTTTTCTGAACAAAACCATAATTTTCAGCGAAGAATTATAGCAGTACAAAGATACTCCTTATTTGACTACATCATTGCACAATATTGCAGCTACCATGATTTAAATATAGGAATGTATAGTCATTGCCAAAAACCCTTTTAGTGTGAGTGTTTTGGAATAGAAATGCTTCTAGTCAAAGAATTAAACTTCATTACATTCCTCATTACATTTGTACCAACCCACCTACCTCTGAGAAGCATACATTTTTTTTTTTTTTTTGCCAGTCCTGGGGCTTGAACTCGGGGCCTGAACACTGCCGTTGGGCTTTTCCTCAAGGCTAGTAGTGCTCTGCCAATAGAGCCACAGCACTACTTGCGGCTTTTTGTATGTATGTATTACTGAGGACTCGAATCTAGGTCTTCATGAACGCTAGGCAAACACTCTACCACTAGGCCAAACTCCAGGCCCCTGTGCATTACATTTTTTAAAAAACATTTTTTTATTAAGGTGTTGTACAGAGAGGTTAAGTATAGTTCAAAAAAAGTCAAAAGGCCAGGAAGATTAAAGTAGTGCATTGCATTTTTTAAAAAACATTTTTTTATACTGGGCCGGGAGTTTGGCCTAGTGGAAGCGTGCTTGCCTAGCATGCACGAAGACCTGGGTTCGATTCCTCAGTACCACATACATAGAAAAAAGCCGGAAATAGTGCTGAGGCTCAAGTGGTAGAGCTCTAGCCTTGAGAAAGTCCAAGGACAGTGCTCAGGCCCTGAGCTCAAGCCCAGGACTGGGAAAAAACAAAAACAAAAAAAACCATTTTTTTATTAGGTGTTGTACAGAGAGGTTAAGTATAGTCCAAAAAAAGTCAAAAGGCCAGGAAGTTTAAAGTAGACTAAGTACTGTGCTGTACGTGGGCATTAGAGATGGGAAATTAATTCTGGAGCAATTAAATTTCAGTACAAATACCACATTTTTCTGAGGGGTGAAATAAACTATTTAGAAACTATATTGAAACTTATACACATCATATCTATCATTATTTCCTTGTAAAGTTGAAACTTTTACTCTGGCCTTTTACAAAAAATTTGCTGGCTACTCCTTTGGAGAAAAGGTTTTACTGCCCTGCTTTCTGGTCACATATGTCTGGTTATAATGTCACATTGGGCTAGGAAATGATGGTGGAAGGTAGAATATTTTGTCACTTGATCATTTGGCAATATTTGGAAGCATTTTTTTGGTTGTCGGAACTGAGGTGCTCCAGCCAGTGCCAAGCAATCTCTAGGGACAACTGGCATAAGTGCCACAAAACCAGGGGCAAGAAGAAGCCCTACTACAAGAAACGGAAGTATGAGGTGGGGCGCCCTGCCACCAACATTAAGATTGGCCCCCATCACATACAGTCCCAAGTTCAAGGTAGCAATAAGAAATACCATGTTCTAAAAGCCATAGTGAGTGAGTGATTGTTGTCTTTAATGTACTATGTTATCTCTCATCTCTTTTGCTGTCCCTTGGTTATCTCATATGGTTACTGTATTTTACCTGATATGTTGTGTGTATGTTTATTTGGTTATTTGAAATAGGATATGGAAGGGGGGAAAACAAGATGAGGAGAGGGGGCGGGGAGAGGGAAATGGGGACCGGGACCAAGACATGAGAAAGGGTATCGATGTATGTGAATGAATGCACCTTCTATCTGGTGAATATAATGTAACCCTTCTGTTAATTACAATAAAAAATATATGGGGGGGGAAATGCCATGTTCTGAGGCTGGATGTGGGCAACTTTTCCTGTGGCTCTGAGTGTTGTATTCCTAAACAAGGATCATTGATGTTGTCTACAATGCATCCAGTAATCAGCTGGTCCTCACCATGACCCTGGTGAAAAACATCGTGCTCATCAACAGCATGCCGTTTCAGCTGTGGTACGAATCCTACTATGCGCTCCCCTTGGGCCATAAGAAGGGGGTCAAGCTGACTCCTGAAGAGAAAGAGATCCAAGAAGATTCAGAAGAAATATGATAAAAGGAAAAGGAATGCAGTCTTTTGGAGGAGCAGTTCCAGCAGGGCACTTGTCTTGCATTCTGGATGCTTGCATTTCATCCAGACAAGGCCAGTGTAGCCTAGCAGATGGCTATATGCTAGAAGGCAAGGAGCAAAGGTGTTTGTTCTAAAAGGAAAGAAAAAAAGAAAACAACTGATGCTGCTGCTAGCAGCTCGAAGCAGTGGATGGAGGCCAAGGATGGTGCCACACCCTATACAAAGAACAGTACAAAACCGTTACCTAGATTAGAATGTCAACACTGCTGTCAATTCATACACTCTTGGGCAGCCAGCTGATGATAGTTAAATCTGTAATCTTAGCTACTTGGGAGGCCAGCCCAGGCAGCAAAGCTCATGAAACTCCTCAATCCATTATTGTGTGCAGTGGCATTTACCTGTCATCTTAACCTATATGGGAGGCTGAAATGGGGTGAGGGGCGTGGCTGACTGTTCCAGGCTAGCCTGGGCAAGAAAAGTCCATGAAGCTCAAAATGGGAACCTAAGACATAGTAAGACATCTGTCATCAAACTAAAGGAAGCCTAACATGGGCAAATGGCAGTTCTGGCACATCTAGACAGAAAGCAAGGCCTTTAAAAGCCAGTGGCAATGGCCCATACCTGTAATCCTAGTTACCAAAGGGACTAAGATCTGAGATCACAGTTTCAAACCAGCCTGAGTACAAATGCCCCGTGACTCATATCTCCAATTAAACACCAAAAAGCTAGAAGTGCTGTGGTTTAAGGGGCAGAATGCTAGCCTTAAGCAAAAAAAAAAAACAGGAATAGCCCCAGGCCTTGAATTGGAGCCCTAGAATAATACTCTTTCCCTCTCCCAACCCCCCCCCCCTTCAGGATTTGAAGCCAGCCTAGGTAAAAGGTTCTTGTGACTCCATCTCCAAACAACCAACAAAACTATAGCTAGGGGTGTGGCTTCATGGTAGAGTGTCTCGCTGGCAAACTTGAGGCCAAGCATCAAACCCTAGTACTGCCTATATATAATCTCACCCCAGCCCTAAAAACAAACTATAGGGCTGGGAATGTGGCTTGGTGGTAGGGTGCTTTCCTAGCATGCATGAAGCTCTCTGGGTTCAATTCCTCAGTGCCACATAAATAGAAAAAGGTGGAAGTGGTATTATGTGGCTCAAGTGGTAAGAGTGCTAGCCTTGGGCAATAGAAGCTCAGTGACAGTGCCCAGGCCCCAGGGCTGGCATAAACAAAAGGCCATATTGGGTAACAGCCTGTAACAAGTTTGCAGTGGCTTGAAGGAGTAAAATATGAGTCCCAACAGTAATTCAGTACTTTTTTTTTCTGCTGAAGGGATGATGAGATGGGACCAAGAGAGAAAGTTAATTTTGCCAAAATGACAGAACAATTAGTAAAGCTGGAGACAAGTCCCAACCTGTAACTGAAGACAGCAAGATTCTTTCTGTTATGTTCTTGGGAATGATCCTAAAATCTTTGCAATTAACTTGTAGGAATAGTGATACCTGAAGTTTTCTGAGACGGCCCAGATAGCTAGGAGTTGATTAGGGCAACACTAGATGAATTAATTGAAGAATTAATTGACAAAACTAATGGCAAAATGGAAAAGGAATCCATGCTATACAAACTGCAAGTTCCAATGGTGGTGGGCCATTCATTGTAACTAACTACTGGGTTTACTCTTGCTCAAGTCCTCAGGCCAGATTCCTCTTCTCTGCCTATGTGTGGCGTTACTTCTTCCAAGGAGCACCCCTTTTCAGCAGTGTTCCCCAGGCCCACGCTGAAGTGTGAAGGCTTTGATATTCAACAGCTGATTTAAAATCTCCATCCCCAATATATTTTTTTTAATTCCTGAAAAAAAACTAGGGTCTAAAGGAAACTGATTTTTTTATGCTTATTAGGGCCAAAATAGAATAGGAAAGGAATCTATTATCTATAATAATTCAAAATAACCAACATTTTTTTTCTATAGAAGTACTATGCCACTTAGATAAAATAGTAAAAATTGCATGTAAGTATACATGTCCTCCTGTATACTTTTTATTATTTTGAGCTAGACTATTGCCAGGTTGGTCATATCATCCTCCTGCCATGGTGCACAGTATACTTTGTTTTCTTTTTTTTTGGTACTTGAGATTGAACCCAGAACATTGCACTTGCTAGACAAGGCTTTTTCCACTGAGCTATACATCCCAACCCAGTGTGTACAGTATACTTTCAAGGGTGATGAGCCTCCTTATCTACAGACTATGCAAGGTCCTCAAAATCATTTAGTGCATGGTGGGAAAAACACATAATGCTTCTCATTGCCTGCCCTGTGGCTATCTGTCTGTATTCATAATAATAATAATTTCAAGACTGGTTAAACCCCATTCAGAACCTACTGGTCAAGCTTTTCGTTTTTTTCTCCCTGCCAGGCCAGAGCAGTGTCCTGGAAACTCTTTGTGCTCAAAGCTAGCGCTTTACCACTTGAGCCATAGGAGATACTAATCTCATAGACCTTCCTGCCCAGGCTGGCTTTAAACCTTGGTCCTCAGATATCAGCCTCCTGAGTAGCTAGGATAACAGGTGTGAGCCACTGATGCCTGACTTTTCATTGTTGTTATTGGCCATAAGGCTTGAACTCAGGGCCAGAGCACTACCCCTGAGGTCTTTTGCTTAATGCTAGTACTCTGCTACCTGGAGCAACCACTCTACTTGTTGTTTTTGAGGGGTTAATTGAAGATAATAGTCCCACAGATTTTCCCTCCCAGGCTGTCTTTAAACCACGATCCTCGGGTCTCAGCCTCCTGAGTAGCTAGGATTATAACTGTGAGCCACCAGTATCCAACTATAAAGCATTTTTAATACATGTATGTCTATAAGAAAGTGAATTTTTTAATTAAGTCATAGTAGCAAATAATAAAATAGTTAAAACAATGGCAAATGTGGGGGCGTATGTCCTTAGGGGTACTTTTGCAGGGATCTGAAAATATTATAGTGCTTTAAGTTATCTTAGATCATTAGCTATTAACAATGTTATTGGTCTGATATATGGTTACAGTTAATGGTGGGTAACTGAAACCATAGATTATGAGAATCTTACTGCTGAGCAATAGGGAAGGATTTGTTAATGTGTTCAGTGGGTTGAGAATGTATGCTCTATCCAGAAGTCAATTGGGATATTAATGTAGCATTGTAGATCCAAATCAGATAAGGTGTAAAGAGAACACTGTGCTCTCATTTGTTTTTCATGGGAAGGATATGGGGATTTTCTGAGGTAGGTTTTAGGTATTCAGCCCAGGCTGGCCTTGAATTCAGCCTTGTATTTTCCTTTATCTGGTTATTTTTTTCCACACACACACCCTTTTTTGCATGAAAGAATATTTGCTGGACATTAGTGACTACTTCCTATAATCCCAGAAGCTAGGATTTGAGACCCTTATCTCATATAACCACTCCAAAAACCGTGAAGTGGAGCAGTGGTTCAAGTAGAACTTTAGCCTTGAGCAGAAAAAAGCTAAGTGATAGCACCCAGGCCCTGAATGCAAGCCACAATACCAGCACAAAAATAAGCAAAACATGTTATTAAAAATGACGTCTGTGGAATTGGGGTCTTAAACATTTGTATACACGGAGTTTAATGGCAAGGCATAAGTTGGGAGGGAGGCCAACCTAGACAAAAGACCAAAAAAAGACTTCAGTCAATAAGCTGACTTGGTGTACTCTGTGGTTCCCTGCTACGAGGGAAACTGCAGGGGAGAGGTAAGTGAGGAAGACTGTCTCTTAATTGTGACTTCTCCCCCTACCTCTAGAGGTGGGCTCTTTATGCCATGCTACAGAGGACTACTACAGTCCATCTGCATCAGTCTCTCAACTACCTGGGGCTATAGATAGATGCATATGCTTTTTATTTTTAGCTTAGGAAAGCAAAAACATGGCACAGAACAGTTGCTGGTGACTCAGCCCTTTAATCCTAGCTACTCTGGAGACTGAGGCCTTGAAAATTGAAGTTCAAAGCCAGCCAAAGCAGGAAAGTGCATGAGAGACCTAATCAGCAAAAAACTTAGAGGTAGGTGTAGGTTTCAGTGGGTTTTATATGAAAATAAAAGAAGTTGAGAATCTAGATTGGCAAATGTATGTGATTGCAATTTTTATTTTGTGGTACTGGGACTCACCCATGTCTTGACAAAATGCTTGGTGTACATTCTACCACTGAACCACATCTCTAGCCCAGATTTCTTAGATCAGCAATGGGAATTAATTTTCCTGGCCTGTTTGCATTTGATTACTTTTTATTTAATAATTTATAAGTGCAAAAGTATATTGTCATAGAGCAGAATATATCCATTTTCTGTCAGGTTATGTTAATACAGGATTTTGAAACAAAAAAATTCACATAAGCTAGAACGATATGAAGAATGTGATCAGAAAACTAGGAAAAAATTGGTCATTTTTGTCAACGCAGACAAGCTCTGTTAATCTCACTTTTCCATTATAGATCTGAATGGGATATACTTTTGAAGGATGTGCAATGTTCAATCATAAGTGTGACAAAAACTGACAAGCAGGAAGCTTATGTACTCAGGTAAGTCCTGTAAAACACGTTAGCTAACCAGTTTCTGTCCTAATCAAAACTGTGAAATTCCACATCATTCCTCACAATTTTAATTTTGTTAAATAGAATTTAGTAGCCTAGATGTTTTTTACTCTGCACCTGAGTTTATTCAATGAATGATTTAGTTTATATGAATTTTATGAATTGTTTAGTTTATACTGTGACAGGTCTTGGGGCTTTGAATTAAACAACTGACTCTACTTTTTTTTTTTGCCAGTTCTGGGCTTGAGCAATGTCCTTGGACTTTTTCAAGGCTAAAGCACTCCCACTTGAGCCACAGCACCACTTCTAGTTTTTTTTGTTGTTGTTGTTTGTTTTTTTAATGTATGTAGTACACAGGAATCTAACCCGGGTCTTGGTGCAGGCTAGCCAAGCCCTCTACCAACCACTAGGCCAAACTCCCAGCCAAGGTCAAACTTGTGTTTGGCATATATCAAAATCTTTATTTACTGTGTGCTGTGCCAGGCTCTGAAGGTATAATGCTAAACAAAAACTAGCATTTCTTTCCTAAAGTACTGGGGGGAAAAAAAAAAAGGGAGCAGCGCCACAGTGGAACTGGACACCTTGGAGTGCTATGCATTGATGACGAAGGTGGCGCCAGTGGCTTTGGGGACTGGCGCTGTTGGGCTCCACCAGGGCGGCCCTACCCATGGGCACTCTGGAGCTGCCTTTGCCATGCCATTGAGGTCTTGTGACCGCTGCCCGCCTACTTGTTGGTGTCGTCTGGTTGCTATGCACTGGGCACTGTGGGCTACTGTATGTCCACTTTTCAAGACTGCGAGGACGCTGCCCAAGACCTGCAGAGCCAGATGCAGGAGGCCTGAGCCAACTTAACCTGCAAGGGTCTGCACTTTTAACGCCCCCAGCGATTCTCCAATTAACCTCCAAAAACAATTAACCTCTCAAAAACAAAGTATGGCTTGGCTCAAGGGTAGGGCGGTAAGGGCCCAGGCCAAGTTCAAGCCCCATGACCCACCAAAAAAAAGAAAAAGAAAAAAGACAGATTTTCCTAGTATTTTCCAGTGCTAATCTCTCTAGAATTCTGATCAATAAAAGAGGAAAAAAAGCTGTGTATAAAGAGCTAATAGGGGGCTGGGAGTTTGGCCTAGTGGTTAAAGGGCTTGCCTAGCATGCATGGAGACCCGGGTTTGATTCCTCGGTACCACATACATAGAAAAAAGCCGGAAGTGGTGCTGAGGCTCAAGTGGTAGAGCTCTAGCCTCGAGAAAGTCCAAAGACAGTGCTCAGGCCCTGAGCTCAAGCCCAGGACTGGCAAAAAAAAAATAAAGAGCTAATAGACTTTTTACCTAGCCTCTTTTTGTGTAAGAGAAGAACATACATCTGCAGCATATTATTTGATTTAAGATAACATTTTTTGGTTTTTTGTGTGTGTGTGATTCTAGAGTTTAAGCCCCTACTTGCCTTACTAAACAAGTGCTCTACCGCTTGATATACCGCACCTAAGAAAATGACATTTAAGAAGTGGTAGTCAAACTTGGCATGACGGCAGGTGTCTGTTACTCTAGTACCTAAGAAGCTGAAGCAAGATGATTATGTATCCAGTGAGGCCTTATCTCCAAAAAAATAAACCAAAAAAATTGTAGATGATCAAGCCAGAAATTATCAATGATAATCCAGTAATAGGTTAGTGGTTTCCTCAATCCTGCATATTGTAATAATCTTGTGATTTTTCAATTACAGTGAGAGTAGCATGTTTGTCTCCAAGAGACGTTTCATTTTGAAGACATGTGGTACCACCCTCTTGCTGAAAGCACTGGTTCCCCTGTTGAAGCTTGCTAGGGATTACAGTGGGTTTGACTCAATTCAAGTAAGTAATCAAAGATATTGTTTAAGCTTTATTTAGAGGGACAAAAGTAGTAGGACTCTTAAGTTCATATACTTAATACTTTGGTTATTATGCATAAATATGTGGGCTAGATCAAGTCGTAGAACAGCAACCCTAAGCAAGAAAGCTGAATGAGACTTCAGGGTTCTTAGTTTAAGCCCTGATATTGTTACACACAGGACAATGTGGTCAGCACAGGAGAAAAAACTAAAAGGTTCGCTCTGTTTAGTGAAGAACAGCAGAAAATATAAAGGGATTAGAGAATGAAGAACATGAGATGCTTGCAGTCATGGTCACTATAAGCAGTAAAGAACTGGAGGATGGAGCCATGGCTCAGTGTCAAATCACTTAATTAAGATATGCAAAGTCCTGTGTTAGATCCTGAGTACCACATTTCCCTACCTTTCAAAAAGTACGATAAATAAGCTGGAGACTGGTGACTGCCTATCAGCTACTCAGGAGACTGAGATCTGAGGCTGTCAGTTCAAAGCCAGCTATTTTATTGTTTTCAGTGCTGGTGATTGAACCCCAGGTTCTTGGGCATGCTGGGCATGTATTATTCCACTAGCATTGCCACCCCAGCATTATCAATGTTTTTGTTTTTAACCTATTAAATTGAGTCACTGACTTTAAAAGAAGGTGTATGTAAGTTGGGTGCCAAGTACAGCAGAGTTTTGATTTTGTTGATTTAATATTTGGAAAATCACTGGTTAATTTAGAAAAAAAAATCCTTAAAAACTCTCTCTTTTTTTTTCCCCTCCTCTTTTAAAGAGCTTCTTTTATTCTCGTAAGAATTTCATGAAGCCGTCTCACCAAGGATACCCACACCGGAATTTCCAGGAAGAAATAGAGTTTCTTAATGCAATTTTCCCAAGTAAGTTTAGAGGGAATGTAAGTAACCATAACTTTCTTCCTCTTAAAAAGGTCCACCTGGGGCTGGGAGTTTAGCCTAGTGGTAGAGTGCTTGCCTAGCATGCATGAAGACCTAGAGTCGATTCCTCAGTACCGCATACGTAGAAAAAGCTGAAAGTGCTGCTGTGGCTCAAGTGGTCAATCTTTAGTCTTGAGAAAGCTCAAGTACAGTGCTCAGGCCCTGAGTTCAGGTCACAAGACCA
Source organism: Megascapheus bottae (assembly GCF_031878675.1). Taxonomy (NCBI): domain Eukaryota; kingdom Metazoa; phylum Chordata; class Mammalia; order Rodentia; family Geomyidae; genus Megascapheus; species Megascapheus bottae. The sequence goes on along the minus strand of NC_143516.1, from coordinate 37,769,309 downwards.
GCCAAAAAAAAAAAAAAGTGCTAGAACTCTACCACTTGAGCCTCAGCACCACTTCTGGCTTTTCTGTGTATGTGGTACCAAGAAATTGAACCCAGGGCTCCGTGCATGCTAGGCGAGCACAACACAACTAGGCCAAACTCCTGACCCTGAAGCCCCATATATTCTTTAAACAGTATGGGAAGGAAGTTGACATGCAATGACTTGTACTTAAGTGAATAGCCTAAAGTTGAAATTCTAATGCTTGTGGGAGATGGATTGTGTAAACTTTAATTTATCAACCATTTAGGCCAACCTGTTAGTGGAAACAAATTTGTCTCATGACAGCCTTCAGAGGGAAAAATTTTTTTTAGATTGAGGTGGTGATCTGGTCTATCTTGGAATTCAATTTTACTTCACTGATAGCATCTCATAGGTAGCAAGCATGTAGTATAATACACTCAGGCTTATTGGGTGCTTATTGGTTGGGTAGTATTAAGCCATCTTGTTATGGATTTGTTGTATTTATTTTATACTGTTCACTCAACAGATGGAGCAGCATATTGTATGGGACGGATGAATTCTGACTGTTGGTATGTTTGCTACAATTTGGTGGGTATTTTTGTTGTCCGTTTAAGATTGTTACTTACACAAACCTCTTAACTTTTATATAGGTACTTGTATACTTTGGATTTCCCAGAGAGTCGGGTAATCAGTCAGCCAGATCAAACCCTGGAAATTTTGATGAGTGAGCTTGACCCAGCAGTTATGGACCAGTTCTACATGAAAGATGGTGTTACTGCAAAGGATGTCACTCGTGTAAGCATTTTCAAATTTTTCCACTGTTTTAGAACTACTACTTTTTTGTGTCCGTACTAGGACTTGAACTCCAGACCTAGGCACTGCCCTTTGTTTTTTGTTTGTTTGCTTGTTTGTTTGTTTTTTCACTCAAGGCTGGTACTTCCACTTCTAGCTTTTTTCTGGTTAATTGGAGATTAATCCATGAGACTTTTCTGCCTGGTTGGCTCCAAACCAAAATCCTCAGATTTCAGCTTCCTGTGTAACTAGAATCACAGCACCTGGCTTAGGACTATATTTTTGTGTTGCATTTACAGTTTATTTTTCAAGTTTGTTTCATTCCATGTTTGTTTTCTTTCCCAGGAGAGTGGAATTCGTGACCTGATACCAGGTTCTGTCATTGATGCCACACTGTTCAATCCTTGTGGGTATTCGATGAATGGAATGAAATCAGATGTAAGTAAAGTAATTACAGCTAATTTCAGGGGCGGGTGCGCGCGCAAGGGTGTGTGTAAAAGTTCCTTTTCCATTGCTAACACAACATTGTTTTTCTAAGGGAACTTATTGGACTATTCACATCACTCCAGAACCAGAATTTTCTTATGTTAGCTTTGAAACAAACTTAAGTCAGACCTCCTATGACGACCTGATCAGGAAAGTTGTGGAAGTCTTCAAGCCAGGAAAATTTGTGACCACCTTGTTTGTTAATCAGGTAATTTAATGCCTCAAAGCCTTGCATATTATTAGGCAGGTAGGTGTTCTAACTCACATCATTTGATTCTTAATTACTATAAGACTTACTTATAGGAAAGTGAAAGTAGCAAAGCCTGCCTATCACTAAATACATGGAAAAATCTCACACATTCTAGTCCTTCAATCACATTCAGAGAAGTCTATTATGTTTTGTTTTTTTTTTTTAAGTCTGTAAATTGGATACACTAATGGCCTTTTCCATTTTTCTAGAGTTCTAAATGTCGCACAGTGCTTTCTTCGCCTCAAAAGATCGAAGGCTTCAAACGTCTTGATTGCCAGAGTGCTTTGTTCAATGATTACAATTTTGTTTTTACCAGTTTTGCTAAGAAGCAGCAGCAGCAGAGTTGATTAAGAAAAATGAAGAAAAAACGCAAAAAACGAAGACACATAGGTGGTGGTGGCTGCTTTCTAGATGTTGATACTGGGGGTCATGCTTTCCATAACTGCCACCTTGTAGTTGCAGAAAGCCCTAGATGTAATGATAGTGTAATCATTTTGAAGTGTATGCATTATTATATCAAGGAGTTAGATATCTTGCATGAATGCTCTCTTCTGTGTTTAGGTATTCTATGCCACTCTTGCTGTGAAATTGAAGTGCATGTAGAACATAACTTTTATTGTAAGAAACTTTACAACATGTGTGAAAACAATTCAATTTGGTTTATGCACAGTATATTTCTGCAGGTATCATCCAAAATTCCCCACAGACAAGGCTTTCGTCCTCATTAGGTGTTGGCCTCAGCCTAACCATCTGGGACTGTTCTATTATATTGCTGCCAGAATTTTACATCCAGTTACCTCCACTTTATAGAATATGTTCTCTACTAATGTTACTGAAACCAGTTTCTACTTCATACAGATGTTTTTTGCAACAGCAATTAAAATTTTTCTTCCACAAGTTGGATCCTCGTGAATGATTCTAGTTATTACTCTTTTTGTGTATTACTATTTTAATAATTGTTCTTGCATTTGTAGTCTTGTAATTGGTTTCTTCCCTCACCATGGTGTCTTCTCCTCTGCCCCTCAAATAAAGCAATACACTGTTACACTGTGGGTTTCTATATGAATTTTCATGCCCCAGGTGGGGAAGCAGGAAGATGATCCCTGAGTTTAATTTTCTTTCAAGGGTGTTAGAATTTTGCCTCTTTAAAGTAGCAAAGTTGAATGTATTCAAAATCTTTTGAATCATTTCCAGCAAGAACCCATAGAGAATTACAGATTTCCAGAGTACTCTTAACAATCCAACTATATTCTATTCTTAAATAAATTGGATTAGCTTCAGATGAAATATACAAAGTTATTAAGTAGTGGTATAAAAGAACTTATCACTGAGTATGTAAGGAAGAACATTTAGCATAAAGGATATCTATTCTGCTTGGATCATTTACCTTATACTTTCAGCAGCCATTGCCACTAGTTTTCATTAATAATCTCTACTATAAACTTGGGTTCAGAGCAGAATCACTGGCGTTTTCATCTTATGGCTTAAAGTTCTGTGGTTTTGTGATGCATGTGAAATGTTGATTCTTCTTGTTCCTGTATGGTCTTTTTACCAAGGCAGTCATAGGACGAATAATGTCCAGAATGAGAACTGTCAGGTTATTCACACAACTGCGTGGCAGGGATTTTGAATGGATAAAAGACACCAAATTTCACAAATACTCAACAGGAAATGACTAGAAGTATAGGCTTTCAAGAGTTGGCATCTTTTAGCTATATTTGCAAAAACTGGTAATCAAGCAACCAAGAAGAGCAAAATTAACTAAATTTTGTATTTGTTGTCCACAATATTTTCTTGATAATTTCTGGACCGATGCAGTGATGTTTTATTCCTTCTGTATTTATAAATGAAACACCTTTTGTAAGTGTTTCTAAACAATTCCTACTTGGTTTGAGATCAAGTGGTCGGAACACTGTTTTGACTTTTATTTTAAGCATGCTGTTGATCGAACATTTAATTGAAGCTTTCAGTTAGCTTTATCAGTTTGATTCTTACTGAGCACAGTACCTAATGTTTAGACTTGCTCTGTCAAGGAGGATTTTGCTTTTGAACAGTATCCCAGTCGATTTTGATGACATTTTTGGCTTGAGGTCTGGTTTTTCTTTTCCTAATATAATTAAGAGTTCTAATGTTGAAAACTTGTGCAAGTTTATATGGAGCAAAGCCTAGAAAGATGAGAACTGTAGATTGAATAGAAACCTAGCCTGGTAGAGGAGGGAAAATTTTGGTGCCATAATTTCTCTCTTCATTGGTGTTGGACTTTAATCAGTTGAAATGTATTTCTGTACCACAATGTAAGCTTCAATAAAAGTTTGCTTAATTAATTGTCTAGACACACTGAGAAAGTTTTGTCTTGTATGTCTGACCAAATACCATAATGAAATCAAAAGTGTGAAGGAACGTTCTACCCTACAGACCTAGCTATTGAAACAGGGAGATTTGCTTTATGATGGTTTATAGAACAATCTTAATCTTGTAAGAAATATTTCACTTTACCTCTATATCATGATTTGTGGGTGTGTGTGAGATAGGTGCTGGGAATTGAAACCTAGAGTCTATGTATGTTAAGCAAGTTTCCATTTAAGCTATGCCCCAAAGTTGGTTATCTCCATAAACTGGCAAATTTCCATTCCTAAAAATAAGGTAAAGGTTAATGACATCTGGCAAATGTTCAGTTAAATAAAAACCAGGCTTGGGGCCAGGAGAGTAGCCTCATAGTAGAGTGCTCACCTAGCATGTATGAAGCCCTGGGTTCGATTCCTCAGTACCACATACACAGAAAGCCAGAAGTGCTGTGGCTCGTATGGTAGAATGCTAACCTTGAGCAAAAAGTATCCAAGGACAGTGCCCAGGCCCTGAGTTCAAGCTCCAGGACTGGCAAAAAAAAAGAAAAAGCCAGGCTTTGAAGAGCCTACCCATGTTCCCAGCTAACTGGGGTTGAGGCAAGAAAGTTGCTTGAGCCTAAACATGAGTCATCCTAAACACCTTTTCTTTAAGCCAACACTTAGTTTTTTGGTTTTTTTTAGATGGTTTCACTGTAGTACCTTCCTGATCTACAGCTGGTGATTCTACTTTAGCTGCCAAGTATTATAGATTTCTGTCACAATCTACAATCAGATTCCATTCCTTAAAAAATTGGGGGGGGGACCCCTTATAATTCCAGCTAGATGTGAAGTTGGGAACTTACACTGAAGTGCTATGCTGTAGAGAGGATCACTTGATCAAAGTATACATTATAAATAGAAGCTGGGGGATGGCTCACACTGGCAATCCACATCCTAAAACACTCAGGATCCTGAGATCTGGAGATTGCAGTTCAAAGCTAGCCCAGGCGTGAAGCACCATGAAACAACCTCCAATTAACCACTAGAAAACCAGAAGTGGTGCTGTGGCTCCAGGGGTAGCCTTGAACTGAAGAGCTCAGGGACAGTGTCCAGGCCTAGACCCCACAACGGGGGATGAGGGGGACTAGCCATAACAGGAAAGCTGAAAGTGGACCTGTGGCTCAGGTGGTGGCATGCTAGCCTTGAACTGAAAAAGTTAAGACATAGTACCCAGACTCTTGAGTGCAAGCCACAAGTAAAGCTTTGGGGAAGAATCCCAGAAGTATATAGTTTGCCAAAAGTAAGCCTAATTTACATTATCAAAATTAATGACTGCACAATAGATAACCAATAGAACTGGCATTTATGAACAAAATGAAGTATTTGGGACTGACTATTAGGGGGAAACCCTTAGACTATCAAAATTTTCTTGATACGCTTTTTAAAACCCACATAAGACAGTTCCAAACAATAGGCACAACTGAAACAAGTTCTGGTGGTGGCCAGTCTCCACTCTTAGGCTCAAGGGTTTTTCTTTCCCATAGAATTTAATCCAATGGCAACTTGGACTGAATTTAAATCTGAACAGATGCGCTCAATCCCCAACACAATTGGAGGATGAAATTCAGTCATTGGAATGAGAACATCTAGTTATAAATTTTAGTCCTGCAGAAGATTCATTGGGGTTTCTTAAACAGTCTCATCATACATTAAATGGAGGTAGGGCTGCAAAAGGGACAGGAGCTTAGGGGAAAAGTAAAAGAGTGGAAAATAATTAAAATTTAGGCCTGGGAGTTTGGCCTAGTGGTAGAGTGCTTGCCTAGCATGCACGAAGATCCGGGTTTGGTTCATCAGTACCACATAGAGAAAAACCAGAAGTGGTACTGAGGCTCAAGTGGTAGCCTGAGAAAGCCCGAGGACAGTGCTCAGGCCCTGAGTTCAAGCCCAGGACTAGCAGAAAAGAAAAAAAAATTAGCTTGGGGATATTTAGCCTAGAAGAAAGCTACAGAGTGAGAAAGCTGGGTGCTGGTGGTTCATGCCTATAATCCTACCTACTCAGGAGGCTGAGATCTGAGGATTCCTCTGCAAAGCCAGCCTGAGCACTGAAGTCTGTGAAACTCTTATCTCCAGAAAATCGGAAGTGGTGCTGTGGCTCTAGTAGTAGAGAACTAGCCTTGGGCTGGAGAGCTCGGGGACAGCACCCAAGCCCAGAGTTCCAGCCCCATGACCAAAAAAAAAAAAAAAAGTGACAATAAGAATAGGGCACTAAAACTTAGGGAAACAGGAGACCCTTCAGTTAGTCACCCAGTTCTTACTTTAACCCTAACCCAAGATGAAGGTATGGAACAAGATGGCAGGAGACAGGAAGGAGGCATGACAGCAGTTGTGAGATAAACAACTTCTTTCCACGTGGCATGTGTTTGTCACATTCTCTCTCTGTTGTATTTCTCTTCTAATAAAAAAATCACCTTTTTTTTTTTTTTTTCAAATCACCTGTCTTGCCTGAATTATTTTGCTAGGTATAGGATTAAAGTTTGGGGGGTTCGGGATTTAGGTCAGTGGAAGAACATTTGTCTGGCAAGTGTAAGGCCCTGAGTTCAGTCTTCAGCTCTGAAAAAAGAAAAAAGTTTGGCCGTTCTAAACTGAGATAACATATTTGGAGCATGGACCAGGAAATTTTTCTGCCTTGGACTTATCTTGGATGGGCTGTTCTGGTCAAAATAAGTTGAGGGATTTTTAATGTTCTAACATACCAGCACAATTCTTGGCATATACTAGGTGTTTGATAAAACTTTTTGGAATGAGCTTGGATATTATCCTTGTCTTCTTAGTTTCTTTTTTTTTTTTTTTTTTTGCCAGTCCTGGGCTTGAGCTCAGGGCCTGAGCACTATCCTTGGACTTTCTCAAGGCTAGAACTCTGCCACTTGAGCCTCAGCACCACTTCCAGCTTTTTCTATATATGTGGTACCAAGGAATCGAACCCAGGTCTTCGTGCATGCTAGGCAAGCACTTTAACCACTAGGCCAAGTTCCTGGCCTCCTTAGTTTCTTTTACCTCCATTTAAAAAATGCATCTAGCAAGTCTGATTCATCCTTTAATGGGATTTTTCCCCCATTTTCATCCTTTGTCAGAGACTAAGCACTGCATCCCTTTGGCTACTACCACTTCCTGCTTGACCTGTCTCCTGAGGCTCAAGTGGTAGAGCAGTAGCCTTTAGTAAAAAAGGGTACAGACAGCACTTAGGCTCTGAGTTCCAGCCCCAGGACTCACACAAAAACACCCAGATAAGGGGCAGTTTTTTATCATTCAAAGAGGAGGGCAAATTTAGGTAGCCCTGCCTTTACCTGAGGTTTTTTTTTTTTTTTTCACTTTGAGTCACAACTCCATTTCTGGTTTTCTGCAGAAAGAATCTCACAGACTTTCCTGCCTGGGCTAGCTTAAACTTCCATCTCCAGTTCTCAGCCTCCTGAGTAGCTAGGAAATACAACAGGTGTGAGCCACCAGTGCTCTGTCTTCTGCTTTTTTCATTTTGTTGTATTTTATTTTTTGCCAGTCCTGGGGCTTGAACTCAGGGCCTGGTCACTGTCCCTGAGTTTGTTGTTGCTTTTGCCAGTCCTGATCTTGAGCTCAGGGCCCAGGCTCTGCCCTTGGGCTTTCTCAAGGCTAGAGCTCTACTGATTGAGTCACAGCACCACTTATAGCTTTTTTTTTTTTTTTTTTTTTTGGTCCCTGTGGGGCTTGAACTCTGGCCTAAACTCTGTCCCTGAGCTGTTCAGCTCAAGGCTACCACGCTACCCCTGGAGCCACAGCGCCACTTCCGGTTTCCTAGTGATTAATTGAAGGTAAGAGTTTCATGAATTTTAGGGCCCAGAGTTTGGCCTTGTGGTAGAGTGCTTGCCTAGCATCCCTCAGTATCACATGCATGAAAAGGCTGGAAGTGGTTCTGTGTATCAAGTGGTAGAGTTCTAGCCTTGAGAAAGTCCAAGGACAGTGCTCAGGCCCTGAGTTCAGTCCACAGGGCTGGAAAAAAAAGAAGAGAGAGAGAAAGTCTCATGAACTTTAGTGCCTGGGCTAGCTTTGAACTGTGATCCTCAGATCTCAGCTTCCGGAATAGCTAGGATTACAGGAGAGAGTCACTGCGTCCAGCTACTTCCAGCTTTTTCTGAGTATGTGAAACCATACAGTAGGAGAGAAGCTTAATGGCTTTTTCTTTTTTCTCTCTCTCTCTTTTTTTCTTTTTTTTTTTTTGTGGGTCATGGGGCTTGAACTCAGCCTGGGCACTGTCCCTGAGCTCTTCAATTCAAGGCTACTGCCCTACCCTTGAACCAAGCCACACTTCCCGTTTTCTAGAGGTTAATTAGAGATAAGAGTTTCAGGTTCTTTTGTGCCGTGGCTGGCTTTGAACCTTGATCCTCAGATCTCAGCCTCCAGAGTAGCTAGGATTACAGGCATAAGCCACCGCACCGACTGCTGCTACTGCCTCTTCTTCCTCTTCTTCCTCTTCTTCCTCTTCCTCTTCCTCTTCTTGCCAGTCCTGGGGCTAGCACTCAGGGCCTGAGCACTGTCCTTGGGCTTTCTCAAGGCTAAAGCTCTCCCACTTGAGCACAGCACCGCTTCCCACTCCCACTTTTTTCTATGTATGTGGTACTAAGGAATAGACCTGGATCTCCATGCATGCTAGACAAGCACTCTACCCTTAGACCAAACTCCTGGCCTCTGACACTGCATTTCTACAGCAGGCTAATAAGGGTTAGCTAAAAAAAAAAAAAAAAAAAGTCCCCATTAATTTTTTGACTATTAGCACAATAAAAATTAAGTGCATTTTGCACGTGATCACATTATACATATTATGAGACAGGTTTGTTTGTTTGTTTGTTTATTTTTGGACCTTCATCAAAGCTATATTGGCAAAAGAAATACGATGGTAGCCTCACAAAAGTCGACATTGCTAAAACAGTAAGTCATGTTCTGTTCATCTGGAAGGAAGCCATTTTCCCACTGGAAAGCACTAACTGATGAGGCGATAGGAGGGTTTAGGTGTGCTCACCAACTTATCCTCTTAAACATGAGAAAGTGGTGTGTTCCAAAGGTTTATGCTTAGAAACAGGAATAAGAGTTTAATTGCTGCTATTAAATTGCTGCTATAAAACTCTTGCGCCTAGCAACAGGCTTGGCTTTACAGCAGGCACTTTTGCTCTCTGATTCTATCCTGCTGATCAGCACAGCGATGAAAGCTAGCTTCCTACACAAGAGTGCTGTGTTCACGAAGTGCAGCCCGGGAAATATGGTGTTCCTAACGTATGCCAAGTTCTATTTTCCACCATCTTGTCTCATTTGCTATTCGGCTCAGAGCTATGGCAATTGCAATCTAAGGGCACCCATTTTAATTGTTCACCGTTCCTTTACTGTGATCTCAGTAAGCTTCTGATTATGATGACAAGGGACTCAGGAATCATATGACACTTGGATAGTATGGATTGTAGGTGACAAGTATGGATATTATACAGGAATTTGATCCTGAGAAACAAACCACATCTTGAGGAGTCAATTGGGAAAGCTGATTACTGCAGGTAGACTCTTCCTGTTTCAAAGACCTGAGCCCAGAATGTAACTAATACCAAGATTTTAAAGACAAAAACTATGGGTTTGGAGTGAAGATTAAACTTTAAAAGTATTAAGCAATGCCTAGCATGCATGAGGACCTGGGTTGATTCCTTGGTACCACATACATAGAAAAAGCTGAAAGTTGTGCTGTGGCTCAAGTGGTAGAGCTCTAGCCTTGAGAAAGCCCAAGGACAGTGCTCAGGCCCTGAGTTCAAGCCCCAGGACTAGCAAAAAAAATTTAAGCAAAAGCCAGGCACTGGTGGCTCATACCTGTAATCCTAGTTACTCAGGAGGTTGAGATCTGAGGATCATGGGTCAAAGACAGACAGAGCATGAAAGTCTGTGAGACTTCTATCTCCATGTAACCACCAGAAAGCCAAAAGTGGCACTGTGGCTCAAGTGGTAGAGTGCTAGCCTTGAGCTGAAGAGCTCAGAGACAGTGCCTAGGCCCAGAATTCAAGCCCCATGACTAGACTGCCCCACCACAAGAAAAAAAAGAAGTATTAAGCGAAACAAACCACATGGGGAAATACTCAGAGGCTGAGCAAAGCAAACCATTTAGGGGAATAATCAAGGGCAAGTATTCTCTATAGCAAAGCTTTCCTGGGGTTAAAAAGCATAACAACTGCAATTCAAAGAACGGCCTCTCTCACCTCTAGGCTTTTCAGAGCTGGGTGAAAAGCCTCCTCCACCCAGCAAGGCAACAGGATGGCTGTGAGAGCAAGGTGATGTTAATCAGACCCAGTGTCCTCTTTCATGGGGACATCACTGAGTTTTTCAGGTTAGATGTTAAAAATGTGCACATCATTAGAACAGATAATCCCTGCAAGACAGAGAAACGTCCACAACTTCAGTTTGTATTGGATGCCTCCAATTTCATTGCAGCCCCTTCTAGCAAAATAGCTAGAAGGCTAATGGTAATGAGACCGCAGAAGACAAGACTGAATTCTTTGAGAGTTCAGAAGTAGTCCATTAGAGATCTCTTCTAAAATTAAGTAAAAAAAAAAAACAAAAAACCTCTTTGGTCCTTTTTCTTTTAAGTGAATGCAATTTTAGTTGACTCCTCATATTGACAGAAAATGCATCAAGGCAGGGAGTAAGATGGGAGTAAGTATTTTCTTGAACTCAGCAACCCTCAAATAAACAAACTGTGGAGTTATTTTCTTCTTCCATCCCGAGCTCCAGTGTAGTCTTTAGTAATCATCTATCAAGGTAAGAGACTATTGTAATTGTTCTCACAGCTAGATTTTTATCTACCATTGTTCAAGCCAGAAGATGCTACAATTTGAAAATGATGCTATCAGCCATGATTATGATCTGTCTGAGTGGGTGTTGCTGAAAACACCGATACTAGATTACTCTACAGTTACTGGATATAACATTTTTTGCGAGGAACGGGGAGGAAAAGGCTTGCCAACAGACTTGGAGTAGATCTTTACCAGGAATACATCAGACAAAGACCTAACATCCAAAGTGTACAAGGAGTTCAAGAAACTAACCCATCCCAAATCTAATAAACTAATCACTAAATGGACAAGGGAGCTAAGGAAAGAATTCTCAGAAGAAGAGGTAAAAATGGCAAAGAAACAAACACATGAGAAAATGCTCATCATCCCTGGCCATGAAGGAAATGCAAATCAAAGCAACTCTGAGCTTCCATCTAACCCCAGTTAAATTGGCCAACGTTATGAATTTTAACACAACAGATGTTGGTAGATATGTGGGGAGAAAGGAACTCTACTGAGCTGTTGGTGGGAATGTAAACTAGTACAACCACTCTGGACAGCTGTCTGGAGGTTCCTCAAAAAATTTCGCATAGGGACCAGGAGTCTGACCTAGTAGTAAAGTGCTTGCCTCGCATGCACAAAGACCTCGGTGTGGCTCCTTGGTACCACATACATAGAATAGCAGAAGTGGTGCCTTGGCTCAAGTAGCAGAGTGCTAGCCTTGGGAAAAAAGACCAAAGACAGTGTTCAGGCCCTGAGTTCAAGCCCCAGGACTGGCACACACAAACAAAAAATTAAGCATAGATTTTCTTTACAAGCCATACCAGTCCTGGGCATCTACCATGAACATTACAAGCCAGGATACCACGAAGATACCGGCACATTCATGTTCATTGCTGCACTATTCACAATAGCCAAAATATGGAAACAGCCCAGATGCCCTACCTAGTTGAATGGATCAAAAAAGTGTGGTATCTATATACAATAGAATTTTTTTGCTAGCCCTAGGCCTTGAACTCAGGGCACTGAGTTCTGTTCTGGGGCTATTTCCTCAAGGCTAGTGTTCTACCACTAGAGCCATATTACCACTTCCGGCTTTTTTCTATGTATGTTGTACTGAGGAATCGAACCTGTGCCTTCATGCATGCTAGGCAAGTACTCTACCACTAGGCCAAACTCCCAGCCCTACACAGTAGAATTTTATCCAGCCATTAGAAAGAATAAAATAATGTCATGTACAAAGAAATGGATGGATTTAGAGCAAATCATATTAAGTGAGGTAAGCCATGCCCAGAGAGACAAACCGCATATGTATTCTCCTATGTGTGGAAGCTAAACACAGTCCCTTTTTTTTTGTGAGTTGTGGGGCTTGAACTCTGTGCCTGGGCACTGTCCCTGACCTCTTCAGCTCAAGGCTACTGCCCTACCCCTTGAGCCTCAGTGCTACTTTTGGTTTTCTAGTGGTTAACTGGAGATAAGAGTCTCACAGTCTATAGTGCCTGGGCTGGCTTTGAACCGTTATCCTCAGATCTCAGCCTCCTGAGTAGCTAGTACAGGTGTGATCCACCACACCCGGCTTATGCCAAGGCTTATATAAGTAAAAGTTTAGCTAGGGTTTATGTAAATAGAATATACTCTCGTGAATGGTAGAAAATGAAAATAATTTCATTGGAGATATAATTTACATACCATAGTTATGTATTTTGAAGAGTCAAAACTCATCAAAACATCAATTAAAATATTGTAGATGTCATATTCAACAGTAAAGCTTTTTATATACTCTTACTAGGTAAATGCTAGACAGTAATACACTTTGTGTTTTTATTCACTAGCTACACTGTCAGAGAATGTAATGCCAAAAATCAAAATCACAATGACAATTACATTTTTGACCTTTCAGCACATTTTGTCCCTTGTTAATAGCAAAATTAAATTCCTCAAGCTTTATTCTTGGATCAGCCATTTAGACTTCTTTGGCCATGAATAAATTACTCAACCTCTCTGGGACTAGCTTGTTTATAAATCTTAAGGAGTTATATTAAATTACCTTAAACGTTTCTTTTTGTCTTTGTTAGTCGTGGTGGTTGTAGGGCTTGTACTCAGGGACTATGTGCCGTCCTTCAGCCTCATGGTTCTACCACTTGAGCCACAGTTCCTCTTCCAGTTTTTGAGTGGCTAATTGAAGATGAGTTTCACAAGGACTTTTCTGCCAAGGCTGGCTTTGAACTGCAATCCTCAGATCTCAGTTTCCTGAGTAGCTAGAATTATAGGCATGAGCCACCACTGCCACTGTCTTAAAAGTTTCTTTTAACACTGACATTCCATTTTATGTTTCTTATTACAAATAGGAAAACACAGAGGGAGAAATTGGAAGAAAAGAGTAAAACTATGACATTGTCTAAAATGAAATGTACTGTTTACCTGACTTACATGACTGTAGCTCCTCTGTATAGCACCTTTACAATGACAACAATTTTTTTGTCAGTCCTGGAGCTTGAACTCAGGGCCCATGCACTGTCCCTGTTTTATTTTTTTGTTTGTTTTTTGCTCAAGACTAGCACTCTACCACTTGAGCCACAGAGCCACTTCTGATTTTTCTGTTTATGTGGTACTGAGGAATTGAACTGAGGGCTTCATACCTGCCAAGCAAGCATTCTACCACTAAGCCACATTTGCAGCCATGACAATAAATGTTTTTTAAAGTAGGGAAATAGAAGCCATGCATGGTGGCTCACACCTGTATTCCTAGCTAATCAGGAGGCTGAGATCTGAGGATCGAGGTTCAAAGCCAGCCTGTGCACTAAAGAACATGAGACTCTTATCTCCAATTAATCATTAGAAAATGGGAAGTGGGGCTGTGGCTCGGGGGTAGGGCAGTAGCTTTGAGCTGAAAAGCGCAGGGACAGTGCCCAGGCCCAGAGTTCAAGCACCATGACTCCCCTCCCCCTCCCCGACACAAGAGTAAGGAAACAGATACTCTGGTTTCTTTCTAAATCATATAAATCTTTCATTTTTCACAAATAGGAAGATAGAAATGATAATATCTTACTATGTAACATTCTAGATGTTATACAATAAGAGAAAGAAAAAAGCATAATTTGAAAAGTCAGATTATCACATCTTCATCTAGCCTGGATTCACAAGCAAATGGGAAACCCAATGCAGAGAAAATGTCATCACCTTATAGGTGCATGCACAAGCACACACACACACACACACACACACACACGAGCACGTATCCTGGCTTGAACTCAAGGCCTAGGTGTTGGGCTGTCCCTTAGTTGTTATTGTTGTTATTTGCTGAAGCCTGGTGCTCTACCATTTGAGCTTCCACTGCTGGCTTTTTGCTGATTAATTGGAGATAAGAATTTCATAGACTTTCCTGCCTGAGCAGGGGAGTCTAATCATGATCCTCAGCTCAGTCTCCTGAGCAGGTAGTGTTACAGGCATGAGCCATTATCCCCTGGCTTTTCTTAGACTTTTTAGGCATATCTGCTCTCTAGGACCTGCCTTGTCAGCAAGCCAAGCTTGCTTGTACTCCATCAAGGAGGATGGATTGAGAGTCATAAACTCCCTGGCTTGGTCTTGGGAATGTTTCCATTTATCAGAGGCTAGCAAAGCTCTTGGAGACAGGGATAGGAAGGAAGAAGAGGCCTGGAGCATATAAGATCTCCATAGAGACTTGGGACAGGAGATGACTTGGCTGAAGGATGGTTGCTATGATAGGTTTTGTGTTTTGTTATCCTTTGTAGCTACCCACTTTCTGGCAAGTGAGAAAATGTGTTGGACTCATTTGAATTCCTGCTATTTTTATATGATTTTTAATTATGGGGAAGCAGTAGGAATGAGAGGATACTGGTCATCTTGCTCATCAGCATGCAGTAACGATCTCAGCTTTCTTTGTTCAGCTTCTCTGCAGTAAGGTAGTGAGCATCCTGGTCTGCTGGTCTACTTCTCCAGAGCAGAAAGGAAAACAAAAAAGGGCAAAGTCTATATAGGTGAATTTTCTACAAAGATCCAAGACTTAAGCAGAAATATTAACTTTGTTGGAAAGTACTTACCTTTCATTTTCTAGTGGCACTTGTGGGTTTGAACTTTGGCCTCATGTTTGGTAAGCAGTGATCTACCGCTTGAGCCATGCTTCTGGCCTAACACCCCAAAATTTCGATAATGGCAAAAATATACATAGCATTTCTACCCTTAGATTCTGTGCCAACCACTTTGATGTTTGGAGGTCATTTGATAGATAATTAAATTGTTCTTCTCATTTTGTACATGATGAAGCTGAGACACAGGGAGACGTCTAAAGTACACCCAGAATATACATTTGGTAAGAAGTGAAGTTTGATGAATTCAGGAAACCTAGATCCAGTGTCCAGGTTTTTTGTTTGTTTTGTGTGTGCGCACCAGTACTCAAACTTGGGGCACGGACACCGTAACTTGGCTTTTTCCTCTCAAGACTAGCACTCTATCACTCTCGCCACTCTTTCACATCCTTTTATTTTGGCGGGGTGGAGGGAGAGAATTTTATTTTACCTTATTTTATTTTATTTATTTATTTTTGCCAGTTCTTGGGCTTTAGTGCTCGGGATGGATTTGAACCGAGATTCTCAGATCTCAGCCTCCTGAATGGCTAAGATTACAGGCAGAAGCCACCTCGGGTCTTCATGCATGATATGCAAGCACTCTACCACTAGGCCACCCGGCCTGTCTTTTTTGTGTGTGAGTACTGGGGCTTGAACTCAGGGCCTTGGGACTGTCCTTGAGCTATCTCAAGGCTAGCATTCTACCACTTAAGCCTCAGCACCATTTTTAGTCTTTTCTGTATATGTGGTACCCAAGAATGGAACTCAGGGCTCCATGCATGCTAGGCAAGCACTCTACCACTAGGCCACACTCCCAGTCCCAAATAATTTTTTAATTGTTATTATAAAGGTGAGGTACAGAGCAGGTACAGTTTTGGCTTAGGTAAAGAGTACATTTCTTTTTAACAGTGTCTCCCCTTCCTTCACTTTTCCCTGGTTTTCCCCTGCAATCTCCACCCAGAAGATGGATAGTTCGTTTCGACATAGTGTCTAGTGAGTACTACTGCTGCATTTATTTACCCTTTGTCCCTCCATTTCTGGGCCCACCCTTTACAGAAGTTATCCTTTTATGATTTTTTTCTGATGGTTTGAGAATCAAATCCAGGAGCTATACATACATACTAAACCCACACATTCCCACTGAGTGACAGTCTGTAATTTCTTTCTTTTTTCTTTTTGCTGTGCCAAGACTTAAACTCAGAACCTCACACTCAGCTTTGCTTGTTTGGTTGATGCTTTCTCACTTTGGTCATACCTCAAACTTAGTTTATGGCTGGTTGTTTTGGAGAGAGTCTAGCAGATTTTTCTGCCTGGACTACCCTTGAACTATGATCCCCAGTATCTTAGCTTCCTGAGTAGTTAAGATTACAGGATTACAGATTTGAGCCCCCAGTGTCTGTATTAGCTTGTGTGTGTGCGTGTGTGTGTGTGTGTGTGTGTGTGTGTGTGTGTGTGTGCGCGCGCGTGCGCACTTGTGAGTGCTGGGGCTTCAGCTCAGGGCCTAGGCATTGTCCTCGAGCTTTTTTACTCAAGGCTGGTGCTTTACCACTTGAGTAACATCACCACTTCTGAATTGTTGGAGGTAAGAGTATCACAAACTAGTCATCTAGTACTATGCTGAGAAATACCAACTTAGGGAAAAAGGGCTCTTCCTTTTAAGGGAAAGACTTTTTTTTTTTTTTTGGCCAGTCCTGGGCTTGAGCTCAGGGCCTGAGCACTGTCCTTGGACTTTCTCAAGGCTAGAGCTCCACTTGAGGCTCAGCACCACTTCCCACGTTTTCTATGTATGTGGTACCGAGGAATGGAATCCGGGTATTCGTGCATGCTAGGCAAGCACTTTACCACTAGGCCAAACTCCCGGCTTAAGGGAAAGACATTTTTTCTTTACATTTACTAACCAATTTAGGAAGCACTTATTAAGTATACATTGTAAAGGAACAGCTGTGTTACTTTTGCATAGGTAGATTAAAAAGAATGTGAGGGGCTGGGAGTTTGGCCTAGTGGTAGAGTGCTTGCCTAGCATGCACAAAGACCCAGGTTCAATTCCTTGGTACCACATGCATAGAAAAAAGCTGGGAAATGGTGCTGAGGCTCAAGTGGTAGAGCTCTAGCCTTGAGAAAGTCCAAGGACAGTGCTCAGGCCTTGAGCTTAAGTCCAGGACTGGCAAAAAAAAAAAAATGTGAGGCTTAAAGTAGTACAACATGTGTTTAGATGCATAAGACACTGAATGCAACCCTTAGCACCATAAAAAAAGTAAAAATTCAAATATTCCATCTCTGTGCCAAAGGAATTTCTATGCTTGGTACAGACAAAAGCTAAACATAATACACATAAATTCCTTAATAATTCAATGACATTTACTACCATGTAGTCAACTTCTACAGAGCCAAAAAAGGCAAAGAGTGAATGGGTAATTGTCACCACAGTAGGAAGGAAAGCAAAGTACAAGAGAGGATTCTCAGCTAAATCCGGTGTAGTATAACCTCAAAGCTGTTTGGACTCAGAATGACTCTTAAACTCTAAGCACTTCTCTCAAGTCTTCTGGGTTAAGCCAGTTTCACATCACTTAATGAATGCATCCATTCAGTCATGAATTCAATAACCTTCACAACCACATAGCACTGTACAGATCAGTGAAAAGTAATTCACTTAAGACACTTAAAAACAAGTTGAGAATATGCGTACATACATGAACTAACCAATACAAGATGGAATAGAAACTCGGGTGTGGGCTCAGTGGATGAATGTTAGATAAGAGGAGACCAGCTAGGGCAAGTTGCTTGGATCAAGAGAGTTAATGGGTAAGGAGAAAAGGTCAGCCTAGAAAGTAAATGACAGTGGCAAAAAA
Source organism: Megascapheus bottae (assembly GCF_031878675.1). Taxonomy (NCBI): domain Eukaryota; kingdom Metazoa; phylum Chordata; class Mammalia; order Rodentia; family Geomyidae; genus Megascapheus; species Megascapheus bottae. Next base: position 37,751,693 of record NC_143516.1, on the reverse strand, counting down.
TTAAACAAGGCAGGATGTAGAATTTCAAGAAATCTACTGGGTGGGAACAAAAGGGTTAGTTAGTGGGTGAAAAGGAAGCATGTAAGGTTGGATAAGATATAGTAGGTTCTGATACAAGGGCAAACTGCCCTAAGAAATGAAAACATTTGTATCATACTAAAACACAAATGTTAATCCAGAGTTTGGCTAGGTGGTAGGGTTTGTGCCTAGCATGACCCCAGTTTGAAGACCCAGGTTTGATTCCTCGGTACTATATACATAGAAAAAGCTGGAAGTGGTGCTGTGGTTCAGTTGGCAGATTCTAGCCTTGAGAAAGTCCAAGGAGAGTGCACAGCCCCAAGACTGGTAAAAAAAAAAAAAATAAAAAAGCACAAATGTTTAGTTATTTAACTTTTATCTTCTGCCTTGGTGCTAGGGATGCAACACAGGGCCTCGTCTCATGGTATGCATATACTACTAATCTACACATGAGTCCGGCAGTTTTGTTCTTAAAACTTTTTTTTTTTATGGCTTCTTCTGTGTATGTGGTACCAAGGAATCGAACTCAGATTATTGTGGATGCCCAGCAAGCACTCTACCACTAGGTCATGGTCCCAGCCTGTTATTTCCTTTCTTGAAATATATTAATAATAAATCATTAATTTATAAGACCAGACTATTTAAGTATATTTTACTTTTATTTATTTATTTGTTTTTGTTCAAAGGCTTGAACTTCCCCTTGCACTGGAATTTGCCTTTCACTTTGGCTTGTCTTTTTCTGCTCAAACCTAGCACTCTGCTTGAGCCACATTGTCACTTCAGGTTTTTGGTGGTTAATTGGAGTTAAAAGTCTCACCAGGAGGCATTGTGGCTCTCATCTGTAATCCTACCTACTCAGAAGGCTGAAGATCTGAGGATCGCGATTCAAAGCCAGCCCAGGCACTAAAAAAGGAAAGTGGGGCTGTGGCTCATGGGGTAGGGTGGTAGCCTTGAACTCAGTGACAGTGCCCAGGCCAAGTTTAAGCCCCATAACTAAAAAAAAAAAAAAAGAAAAATGTCTCCCAGATGTTTTCTGTTTGTCTGGGTTGAAACCTTGATCCTCAATCTCAGCCTCCTGAGTAGCTGGGCCTACAGGCATACTAAAAAATATAGATAAAGGGATATGTCATCAAGATGATATGACAAGCTTGGTGTGGTAGTACTTTCAATCCTGGCACTTGGGAGATTGGAGGAATAAGGATGAAGCTAAACCTGCTTCAAAAATAAATGTGGGGAGGCAGTGGGGGAGGGAAATGGCAACAAAAACCATGAGAAGGGGTATCAATGTGTGAAAAGTAATGCACCTACTACCTGGCGAATGTAACTGTAACCCCTCTATACATTACCCTTACAATTAAAAAAAAAAAGGTGTGTTTAGCCACATACAGAGGCTCATGCCTATAATCCAAGCTACTTGGGAGTCTGGAGATCTGAGGATCTCTGTTCAAAGCTAACCTGAGGCACTGAAGAAACTTAGACTCTTATCTCCAATTAATCACTGGAAAACAGGAAGTGGGATGGGCCCAGTGGCTCTGCCTGTAATCCTAGCTACTCCGCAGGCTGAGACCTGAGGATCAAGGTTTAAAGCTAGCTGGGGCACAAAGCCCCATGACCCAAATAAAAACAAAAAACAGAAAAAAAAGTTCTGGACATTGATTACACAGAATGAGCCTACTTAACACCACTAAACTGTACTGGTAAAATTAAATTTTAAGGATGGCTGTGGGGCAGGAATTCAGGGCCTGGGTGCTAACCCTGGGCTCTTTTGCTCAAGATTAGTACCTAACATTTTGAGCCTAGTGCCATTTCTGATTTCCTAGTGGTTAACTGGAGAGAAGAGTTTCATGGACTTTCCTACCCAAGCTAGCTCTGAACTGAGATTCTCAGATCTCAGCTTACTGAGTAGTGAGGATTGCATGTGTGAGTCATCAGTGCCCAGCTAGGTTTTGTTGTTTTTTAGTATAGGTCTATGAGCTGGGCTCGGTGACTCACACTTGTAATTCTAAGTATAAGTCTATGAATTTAGACTGAAGCTATATCATCTTTTTTTTTTTTTTTTTGCCAGTCTTGGGTCTTGAACTCAGGGCCTGGGCACTGTCCTTGGACATTTTTTGCTCAAGGCTAGCACTCTGTCACTAGAGCCACAGTGCCACTTCCAGCTTTTTCTATGTATGTGGTTCTGGGGAATCGAGCCCAGGGCTTCATGCATGCTAAGCAAGCATGCTACCACTAGGCCACACTCCCAGTCTTCTTTTTATGTTTTAAGATGGCAGATTAGAGCATGCCAGAAACCTGAGAAAAGCAATGTGCTGGAGACTGAAAGGTACATCAACATAGATGGACATCAGGACACTTAGAACTTAGGTTGGTTGACATTCTGATCCTGGCTGCCCACCAATGAGGGTGTGTGTCACCAGCTGTCTGCCAACTACCTCATTTAGTCAGAGTTTCTGCTTACTCATCAGTTTAGCTTACTCAGTTCTCTAAAACTAGCTTTTGGCTTCTCTCCCCACAATCCAAACTATTTTTCTCTGAATGTATGTACCAGTTTAAATTCTTGACAGGCTAAATCCACATGGCATCAAGAACCAGCTTAGCTCAGTTTTCAAACTGCAGTGCAATTCAGAATTACCTGGAAAGCTACTAGCATTTCTGATTTTAGTAGTAAGGGGTGGGGCTTGAAAATGTGCATTTTTGAGTGACGCCCAGGTAAAGCTGGCTACCATAGCCTGGGAACCACCCGTGAGAACACTGGTCCAGTTAATCATCCTTTCATCTGAACTGAGCAGCTGGGGCAAGCTACCTCATGTTACCAATTCCATACTTCTGAACTGACTCTTGGGTCCCTAGCTGGAGTATTTTTCTCGAACTTCTTTTCCTCATCAGCCTCTTCATTTGGGTGATTATCTAAGTTCATTAGGTTTTTGTTTTTGTTTTTTTGTCAGTCCTGGGCTTGAACTCAGGGGCCTGGTCACTGTCCTTGGACATTTTTTGCCTTTTTGCTCAAGGCCACTTGAGTCACAGTGCCATTTCTGGTTTTTGTTTTTTGTTTTCCTGAGTATGTGGGACCGAGGCATTGAACCCAGGGCTTTGTGCATGGTAGGTGAGCACTCTATCACTAGGTTATGCTCTTGGCCCCAAAGTTCATTAGTTTTTCAATGCAAGTGTCATCATTCACTGACTTTTTCCAGCGTCTCAGCTCCATACACCTATCTTCAGAAAAGCTGTCTGTCTGTTTCATTTATAAATTGCCAAATGATTTCTCCCATGGACAGTCTTCACATGCTTGCTTTATGGTTTTCCTGGAGAATACTCATTGCCATCACATTACATGTGATTTGGTTACACATGAAAATGAGCTTTTTTCTTTCTTTTCTTTTCTTTTAACCTGTTCTTGGTCTTGAACTCAGGGTCTTGGTACTGTACTTGAGCTTCTTTTGCTCAAGGCCAGCAATCTACGCCTAAGTTGTATTACCACTTCCAGCCTTTTCTGTTTAGATGATACTGAAGAATCAAGCCTAGAACTTCATGCATGCTAGGCAAGCACTTTGCCACTAAGCCACATTTCCAGCCCCAAACTAACCTTTTTGTGTGTGCTGTGGAATGGAACTCAGGACCCTTGGCATACTAGATAAGCACTCTATCATGCAACTACATGCCCAAACACTCTAGCCTTCCTTGGGCTTCCTAAATCCGAGAAACTTCTCAGGAGACTCTGGTATTCTACCTAACAATTATGAAGGTTTTGAGGTCTCTTCCATCATGCATGTATGTACTTATGTATGCATGCGTGCATACATGTATGTACATGTGCATGCTTGTATGTATGTGCTAGTATTGGGGCTTGAAAGCTGGGTTGAGATCTTGCTTAGCTTTTTCTGCTTGTGACTTTTTTTGTGGGTCATAGGGCTTGAACTCTGTGCCTGGGTGCTATCCCTGAGCTCTTCAGATCTAGGTTCTCCTGAGTAGCTAGGATTACAGATGTGAACCACCATGCCAGCTTGCTTGCGACTTTTTTACTTGTATTATACCTTCATTTCTGGCATGTTGCTGGTTAATCTTCAATAAGAGTCTCTATGATTTATTTTCCCAGGATTGGCTTCAAACTGTGATCCTCAGATCTTGGCCTCCTAAATAGCTAGGATTACTGATGTGAATTATAGGTGCCTTATTCTTCCATCTATTTTTGCTGGGCACAGTGGCTCACACTTACGATCCATGCTACTCAGGAGGCTGAGATCTGAGGATCACAGTTTGAAGCCAGCACAGGCAGGAAAAGTTGGTGAGACTCTTACTTATCTCCACTAAAACACACACACACACACACACACACACACACACACACACACACACAGCAAAACAACAACAAACAAACCCATAAAGCATACGCTTTCAGTACTAGTATGTGAGCTAATCCAATGCCCCCCCCCCTTTTTTTTTTTTTTTTTGCCAGTCCCGGCCTTGAGCTCAGGGCCTGAGCACTGTCCATGGGTTTCTCAAGGCTAGAGCTCTACCACTTGAGCCTCAGCACCACTTCTGGCTTTTTTCTATGTATGTGGTACTGAGGAATTGAACCTGGGTCTTCATGCATGCTAGGCAAGCACTCTACCACTAGGCCAAACTCCTGGCCCATCCAATGCCCTTTCTACATTTATCAGGAGCTTCATATAAAGTAATCCTGATTTTGAGGACTCCAGCAGACTCCAATCTAGTCTGTCTACTCTATCTCTCCATGTGCCATTTTTCTCCACCACTACTATTTTCCAGTAGTGTCACACTACTACCAAATTATGATCTGCTTTCTTTCTCATTAAAAATATTATTCCAGTCTTATTTCCAATATTAACTTTTCTTTTTAGAAAGAGAGAATGTTTAACTATGCTCTCAATATTTAATGGAATCTGGCTTTTGGTAAATGACATTTACCTCTAACAAAGTGCTTCTCCAAGTATGTTCCTCAGAGCAAGGTGTCATCTGGGAAAAATGTTGTGTGCTTTTGATTTCAATCCCCAGCATAGAACAGAGAAAAGAAATGCCCTTTTTACTTACTATCTGGTGCTTTACCAGAGTTCTGCTACTTCATCTAAATATTGATAGTGTTTACAGATCGATAAACTAGAGAAACCATCCAGTGATTCTGTTGCACTGCAAGTTCAAAAACTAGTGTCCTAGCTAGCATTTAGTTTTCAGAAACAGAAGATACAGATTAAAAAGACCCAATGGAGCTAGGTTCCAGCTGGTGTCAGCTCATGCCTAGAATTCCAGCTACTCAGCAGGTTGAGATCCTAGAATCTTTGTTCATAGCCAACCTAGACAGGAAAGTGCATGAGAGTCTTTTTCCCAGTTAGCCACCAAGAAAACTCAATCGAAGTGGAGTTGTGGCTCAAGCAGAATGCTAGCATTGAAAGGAAAAAGCTAAGGACCTACTCCCCTACCCTGAGTTCAAGTGGGCGCTCTCTCGCGCGCTCTCTCTCTTTCTCTCTCTCTCTCTCTCCCTCGCTCTCTCCTTACATTTACAATATTAAATATTGTTATTATAAAGGTGATGTGCAGAGGGGTTACAGTTATATGTCAGGTAAAGAGTATATTTCTTTTGGGACAATGCCAGTGCTCTTTTTTTTCAAGTTTTATTATTATTATAAAGATGTTGTACAGAGAGGTTACAGTTATATAAGTCAGACGAGTTCGGGCGTGTTCAGGGTAGTATGGCCATAGGCAGTTATATAAGCCAGGTAATGAGAACATTTCTTTTTAGGACAATGTCACTCCTTTTTTTCCCTCTCTTAAATTAGGCTTTTGCTATGGAAAAAGAGCAGATTAAACTATTTTCAATGCTTTTGTCTCCTCCTAGCGGCAGACTTTTTAATATGGAGACTAACAACCCACCTAATATTTTTCAGCAATTATATTACAGATTTTTCCCAATTATTCCACTTATTAACTGCAATTAAAATTAATTGCCACACTTACCAGAACCAGGGTTTTTCTCCCCACAAGCTATTAGATCAGAAGGCTCCACTCTGATGGGCAGAGAGGGAAAGAATTTACCAATATTCAGCTTCCAGAGAGGAAAGGGAAGACCTTATCGGCATGTTGTCTCCAGTGGAGCGTGGTATGGGTTATAAGCACTAAATGTGTAGAAGGAATGCAATGCTGTCATTTTGTTTTGTAGTTTTAATTCAGCTAGCTAGGGGGCTGCAGGAGTAATCAGGCTTCTGTGTGTGTGTGTGTGTGTGTGTGTGTGTGTGTGTGTGTGTCCGTCCTCCAAGTCTCTTTTGTTCTATTTTATGGCTGTTGATTTTATTTTTTGCCAGTCCTGGGGTTGAACTCAGGGCCTGGGCACTGTCCCTGAGCTTCTTTTACTCAAAGCTAGCACTTTATCACTTGAGCCACAGTGCCACTTTCACCTTTTTTCTTTTTCTATGTGATATTGAAGAATCGAACCTAGGGCTTCATACATGCTAGGCAAGCACTCTGCCACTAAGCTACATTCCCAGCCCTGGTTGATTATTTTTAATACTGCAAAGGAAAAGGCAGTTTTAGATGGTTCCTTTTGTTTCCTATTATTGTAAATTGACATCTAAAAGTAGTTTCCTTCGCAATGAGAGGTAGTTTTGGTTTTTCCATTTTTTTTTTTTTGCCAGTCCTGGGGCTTGAACTTAGGGTCTGGGCATTGGACTTGGACACTTTTGCTCAAGGCTACTGCTCTGCTACTTGAACCACAGTACCAGTTCTGGCCTTTTCTGAGTATGTGGTATCCGGGAATCAAACCCAGGGCTTCATGCATGCTAAGCAAGCATTCTACCACTAGGCTATGCTCCTGGCCATTGGTTTTTCAGTTTTTACTTCCTAATTGTAATGTCTGAATGACCTTTAAAATTTCTCTTATTGCCGGGCTCGCTGGCTCACACGTGTGATCCTAGCTACTCAGAAGGCTGAGATCTGATGATCAGGGATCAAAGCCAGCCCAGGCACAAAGACCATGAGACTCCTATTTCTGTGCTCTTCTTGCCCCAAAGCCAAATAAACTCTTTTTTTTTCCATCTCTTGGAATTCTTTCTTTCTTTCTTTTTCTTTTTCTTTTTCGCCAGTCAAGGGGTTTGAACTCAGGGCCTGTGTGCTGTCCTGAGCTTTTTCCCTCCAGACTAGCACTCTACCACTTTGAACCACAGCTCTACTTCTATTTTTCTGGCCATTAAAGGGAGTCTCACATATTTCCTGCCTGGACTGACTTCAAACCTTAATATTCAGATCTCAGCTTCCTGAGTAGTTAGGATTATAGGTGTGAGCCACCAGCTCCTGGCTGGAATTCATATCAATTATACTACTACTACTGTTACTACTACTACTACTATTACTTATTATTATTATTATTGTGAGCCATGGGGCTTGAACTCTGTACCTGAGCTGTACAGTTCAAGGATTCCACCCTACCCATGGGCCTGGGTGTTGTCCTTGAGCTCTTCAGCTACTGCCCTAACCCTTTGAGCCACAGCCTCTCTTCTCTTTTTCTAGTGATTAATTGGAGATAAGAATCTCTCATTCTTTAGTGCCCGGACTAGCTTTGAACCGAGATCCTCAGATCTCAGCCTCCTGAGTAGCTAGGATTACAGGTGTGAGCCACAGCAACCAGCTCAATCAAGATTATTTTATATGAACAAAGGCACAGAGGCATTGTGCCTTTGGGTCCTCTCTCCTGGGTCATTTCCTGTGTCCCTGTGTATTTTAGGTCTAGCTTCCTCCTATGAAAGATAACATGTGTTTGGTTGATCTGAACTTGGCTTACCTCACTTAGTATGATTTGTCCAGCTCCATGTACTTCCCTACAAACAACATAATATTATCATTCCTAATGGCAGTGTAAAATTCCATTGTGTATAGGTACCACATGGTTTGGGATCCACTCATCTATTGTAGGGCATCTGGGTTATTTCTATAGTTTGGCTATTGGGAATAGTGCAGCAATGAACAAGAATGTCTTTTCGGTATCCTACCTTGTGTTGTTGTGGGTAGATGCCTAAGAATGGTCTGACGAGATCATAAGGAAGATCTATGTTTAGCTTGAGGAACCTCCAGACTGCTGTCCAGAGTGGTTGTACTGGTTTACAGTACCACCAACAGTACAGTAGGATTCCTATTACTCCACAACCTGGGCAACAGTTTTTGTTCAAATTCGTGGTGTTGGCCAATCTAACTGGGGTGAGATGGAATCTCAGCCCTTTCCTTTATGACCAGAGTATTTTCTCATATGTCCTTTGCCATTCTTACCTTGTCTGAGTCTAAAAAACATTTATTTATTTATTTATTTTAGCTGACAGGTACTGGTGGCTCATGTCTACAATCCTAGCTATTCTGGAGGCGGAAATCTGATTATCTCAGTAAAGTCTGTCAGGGTAGAAAAAGAGAGACTCTTGGAGGAGGTGGAGGAAGGGAAAGGGGAACAAAAACATGAGAAGGGGTATCAAGGTTTGAGAAGTAATGTACCCATTAGTTGACAAATGTAACTGTAACCCCTCTATACATTATCCTGACAATAAAACACAATAAAAAAAAAAAGGGAGGTTCTTATCTGTAAGTAACCATCAATCTGCTAGTGGTGTGGCTCATGTTGTAAAGCCAGCTAAAAACAAAAAAGCTATGCAAGCTAGGCACTGAGACTCACCCCTATAATCCTATCTACTCAGGAGGCTGAGGTCTAAGGATCGTGGTTCAAAGCCAGCCTAGGCAAGAAAGTCTGTTAACCACCAGAAAACCAGTGCTCCAGTGGTGGAGCACTAGCCTTGAATGAAAGAACTCAGGCACAGCTCCCAGGCCCTGAGTTCAAGCCGCACAATTGACCTAAAAGAAGAGAGAGAGAGAGAGAGAGAGAGAGAGAGAGAGAGAGAGAGAGAGAGAGAGAGAGAGAGAGAACGGAAAAAAAAAACCAAAAGGTGTGTAGGGGGGGAAGGAGTTTGGCCTACTGGTACAGTGCTTGCGTAGCATGCACAAAGACCTGGGTTCAATTTCTTGGTACCAGACACATAGAAAAAACTGGAAGTGGTGCTGAGGCTCAAGTGGTGGAGCTCTAGCCTTGAGAAAACCCAGTGCTCAGGCCCTGAGCTCAAGCCCAGGACTGGCAGAAAAAAAAAATTACTAGTACTAAAATATCAGTGATAGATTAAAGGTACATGGAATGCTTATTATGTGCTAAATTGGGAGCTGATTCTATTTTACATGTAGTATCTCATTTGACCCTTAAAAAATAGCCACTTTGCCTAAGCCCTTGAGTTAATAAACTCAGCAGGAAGTGGCAGGTATCAGACTTCAAGGCTTCAAAGGTCATCTTAACCTCTAAATCATCCTGTCTCAGGTACAAAGGTTACCAGAAATTTAGGGCAACTAAGTTGATCTAGGTCCTTTTGTCTGGCAAGAGAAGAACTCAATATAACAATAGACATAATAGAAATGTTTATTAGAAAGTATGGCAGTGGGCTGGGAGTTCGGTCTACTGGTAGAGTGCTTGTCTAGCATGCACGAAGTCCGGGGTTCGATTCCTCAGTACCACATACATAGAAAAACCTGGAGACAGTACTGTGGCTCAAGTGGTAGAGCTCTAGCCTTGAGAAAGTCCAAGGACAACGCTCAGGCCCTGAGTTCAAGCCCCAGGACTGGCCAAAAAAAAAAAAAAAATCCTAATAGAAAGTATGGCAATGAAAATAGATGTCAGCTGTGCTTTGGTGGTTCAGGCCTGTAGACCCTGCTACTCAGGAGGCTGAGACCCAAGGACTGCATTCCAAGCCAACCCAGGAAGGAAGGTCCCGGAGATTCTTTTTTCTTTTCTTTGTGGTGGTGGAACTTGAATTCTGGGCCTGCGTTGTCCCAGAACTCTTCTGCTCAGGGGACCACCCAACCCTTTGGGCCATAGGGCCGCTTCCGGTTGTCTGGCGATTAATTGGAGATGCATCTCATGAACTTTTTAGTGCCCGGGCTGGCTTTGAACCTTGATCCTCAGATCCCAGCCTCAGTAGCTAGGATTGCAGGCGTGAGCCACTGCGCCCGGCTTCTTGTTTTCATAAACAGCTCCTCAGGGGGCAAGAGGCCGTTCCCACGTGGTCGGGATGCACTGGGCCTCCCGGCACTGGGTTGGCTGACGTCGCCATCTTGAATTCTGGAAGGGGCTCCGCCGCCCTTACTCCGGATGGCGTCTTCGTATGGGCGTGGCCAGGGACGGCGGCTCGGAGGACGCGCGGGGCCATGGCGGCGGTGGCGGCCGAGGAGGATCTGTGCTGGGAGATCGGAGACGATGAGGCGGAGGAGGAGGAGGAGGAAGAAGTGGAGGAGGACGACGACGACGTAGAGGAGGAGGTAGCCCCGCGTGGGGGTCGCGGTGATGGTGGTGTGGCTACGGGAAGCGCGTGAGCGGCCGGATCCGGCCCGCGCGCTGGGCCGGCCGAGCTCAGTCCGGGTGCCCACCGCGGTGGGGACGGGGGGGTCGGGGGGGAGGCGCGGGTCGCTCCGGGGCGTTCTCCGGCTGGCCCTGGACCTGGCTTCACGGAGCTGGGGTCCCGGGGAGGCGGGCAGCCTCAGGGGATTTCGGCTTTTCCTGCTTGTCTCTTCTTGCCAGCTGCGCAGGCTTGCTCCTTAATCCTCCTTTCTTCCACCAGGAGCAGTTTGTTTTGGTGGAATTAACAGGAATTATTGATTCAGATTTTCTCTCGAAATGCGAAAAGAAATGCAAGATTTTGGTGAGTCTTCTAGAATTGGGGAATTGTCCAGGATTATTATTATTTTTTTAAAACCAGTCCTGGGGCTTGAACGCAAGGACTGAGCACTGTCCTTGGACTTTCTCAAGGCTAGAGCTCTACCACTTGAGCCTCAGCACCATTTCCAGCTTTTCTATGTATGTGGTACCAAGGAATCGAACCCAGGGCTTCATGCATGCTGGGCAAGCACTCTACCACTAGGCCAAACTCTAGCTCCAGATTTTTTTTTTTTAAGACATAAATGGCGAAATGCTTGTCTGCAAGCATACTCCACCTTACAAAGCAGTGAACTTCTTGTTAGCATACTTTAGTCCTGAGAGTTCCACACATGGATTCAGTGTATCAGCCATACTGTCCCTGTAGCTTTTCCCCTAGTCCACACCCCCTTCCTAATTGAATAACCCCTGTCATTCATTTTTCCATTCCTTTCAGTGTGTGTATTAATTGCACCAAGAGGCTTCACCATGGTACTTCAGATGGGCATACTCTAGCTCTTGCTGAGAACAATCTTCTCTACTGAAAAGCAGTGATTTCTTTAAGGGCCACAGAAGTACAGGGGGCACTAAGGTAGTAGAGAAAATGTCTACCTCTGAGTATAAATGTGTGGCTGGAGAGAAAGTTGAAGGGATGGAGGTAACATTTTGGTTTAGAGCTATCAGACCAGCAGAAAAGAAAAAATGCAAAGAAAGACAAAGAAACAAAGGAATGGGTCTTGGGTGTGCACAAGCATAACTGACAGAATAGGTGACCTTAGTTTGGCCTGTGACTCCCTTGATCATTATTTCACTTCTGGGGGAGCTCTTGTTCAGGGGTACAGACTCAGTTTCAATTGTGGGAACTTGCCCTCACCTCACTTGGATGATCTGTCCTGTGAGGCAGGCTATTGGCAAGCCAAGAGTGGCTTTGAACCATGATCCTTATATCTCAGCCTCTTGAGTATCTAGGTTTGTAGGCAGGAGCCATTGGTGCCCAGGCTATGATTTTTGTTAATGACCCTTTTCTTTATTCTGTTGTAGGGAATTGACACTGAGAGGCCCATTCTGCAAGTGGACAGCTATGTTTTTGCTGGAGAATATGAAGGTAGGTAGGTAAAACTCCCTTTTTTGGGTTTGTGCATGTTTTGTGATCCTAGGGCTTGAACTCAGGGCTGAGATGCTGTCCCTAAGTTTTTCTGCTAAAGGCTAGTGATTTACCACTTGAGCCACAGCAGCACTTCAGGATTTTTGGTGGTGGTTACTTGGAGATCAGTGTCTCACAGACTTTTATCTCTGGCTGGCTTTAAATTATGATTCTCAGATCTCATCCTCCTGGGTAGACAGGGTGACAGAATTACAGACTCGAGCCATTGGCACCTAGAAAAACTTATTTTTTTGGTTGGTGCTCTACCACTTGAGCCATAGCACCAGTTCTAGCTTTTCTATGTATGTGATACCAAGGAATTGAACCTGAATCTTTGTGCATGCTAGGCTAGCACTCTACTGGTAGGCCAAACTCCAGCTCCCCCTCTCTTTTTTTTGTGGGTCATGGGGGATAAGAGTCAAGGGTCTGACTGGGAGTTTGGCCTAGTGGTAGAGTGCTTGCCTAGCGTGCACGAACACCTGGGTTCGATTTCTCGGTATCACATACATGGGAAAAAGCTGGAATTGGTGCAGAGGCTTAAGTAATAGAGCTCCAGTCTTGAGAAAGTCCAAGGACAGTGCTCAGGCCCTGAGCTCAAGCCCAGGACTGGAAAAAAAAAAAAAAAGTGTCTCGGGTCCTTTTGTGCCCAGGCTGTTTTATTTTTTTTTTGGCTAGTCCTGGGCCTTGAAGTCAGGGCTTGGGCACTGTCCTTGGGCTTTGAGCCACCGAACCACTTCGGCTTTTTTCTATGTATGTGGTACCTAGGAATCGAACCTGGGTCTTTATGCATGCTAGGCAAGCATGCTAGGCAAGCACGCTACCACTAGACTAAACTCCCAGCCCCCAGGCTGGTTTTGAACTTTGATCCTCAGATCTCAGCCTCCTGAGTAGCTAGGATTACAGGCGTGAGCCACTGTGCCTAGCTATCCTTTTTATTTTTAAAGTTTTACTTTTTTTCATTTGCCCTTTGGAGAAAGTAGTTGTTATTTTTCAACAATTTACCTTTAAATTTTCTATAGATACCCTTGGGACCTGTGTTATATTTGAAGAAAATGTTGAACATGGTAAGTAATATCTACATTAGCTCAATTTTTTTTAAACTATGAATTCAAATATTTTTTAAAAAGATTTTATTAACATTGAATTTTATTTCAAATGTCATGTTTAGCAAACAAGTAAGTATTCAAGAAGGGATTCTCTATATACAATCACTGGCAAATAGATTTTAGAACATAATCAAAATCAAGCTGAGGGTTTATATGTCATAGATACATATCAATCTATATAACATGTCTATAAGTATATATCCCATCATATATTTTTATGTCAATGTAGTTATGTTTATATCTCTAAGACTATGTCCATAACCTTGGGTACCCAAATACTGAGTCATCGCTCTTGTACTGTTTGGATCTAATAGCCATGTATTAAGGATACCATGTGCCTTTTGTTGCTTTGGTCTTATCTTACTCAACATGATTCGCTCTAGATTCATCCACTTGCCAGAGAATGCCATTATTTTATCTTGTCTATTGGTTATGTAGAATTTCATTGTATATATACTACATTTTTTGTATCCATTCATCTGCAGCAGGGCATCTGGGTTGTTTCCATCGCTTGGCCATTGTGAATAGTGCAGAGATGAACATAGCTGAGCAGGTGTCCTTATCATATCCTGGGTTATGATGCTCAGGATAGATGCCCAGGAGTGGCATGGCGGGATCATAGGGAAGATTTATTTTCAGATCTTTAAGAAACGTCCAAACTGCCTTCCAGAGTGGCTGAACTAGTTTACATTTCCACTAGCAGTGCAGTAGGGTTCCTCTTTCTCCATTACCCTGCCAGCATTTGTCGTTGTCTGAGTTCAGAATATTGACCTTTCTAATTGGAGTAAGGTAGTATCTTAGGCTTGTTTTTATTTTCATTTCCTTTATGACCATGGCTGATGAGCATTTTCTCATATGTTTTTCTGCCATTTTTTAAGTCTCTCTTTAGTTCCCTTGCCCATTTAGGGACAAATGCTTAATATCCAGTATCCACAGGGGACTCAAGAAACTAATCCCCCAAACCCTACTTCAAATATGTTTTGAGACAAGGTCTCAAACTTGTAGCTTTCCTTCTGAGTACATTATTATTTTTGGTGTGTGAATATGTGTGTGTGTGTGTGTGGCATCAGGCTTGCTAGAGAAGTATTCTCCTACATACACTCCTACCCTAGAAAGGAATTGAAGAGTGTGTGCTTGAGACACGGTTGTATTATGTAATTTAGCCCTGCTTCAAGCCTTCAGTACTGCAGTCTCAACCTCCTGAATGTTGAAATTACAGTCTGCACCATCTTAGTTATGATTTACTTCACAAAAATGCTATTACATATACTGTTTTATTATCTTCTTGTACTTATTTTGAGTGTCTTTAAATTTACATTTAGAAATACATTGATGGGCTGGAGGCAAGCTCACTGGGAGAGTAATTGTCTAAAATGTGAACCTCTGGGTTAATTCCCTGACATGGCAAAATGGTAGGGCTTGGATTTATAACTCAATGGAAGAGGTGTGCTTAGCATGTGTAAAGCCCTAGGCACAAGTTCCAAGCGCCAGGAAGAAAGAGGTTGATGAGTGTTTTGTCTTCAACTGCTTAGGTTGGACTAAGTGAAATTGCCAGTTTGGTTTAAAATGAGCAGTTTCATATTGTGCACATTAACATGTATTAATGTTGCTGTCCATAAATTTGACATCAGATTATACTCATAGCAGTATGCAGTTTTTACTGTTTCATATCTTTGGCTCACAGAGCTTCATCCTCCATTCTAGGAGCACAGTTTTCTAAAGCTGCAACTCTAGGCAGCTGTTTACAAGCAGCATTTTTCCCCCCTTAACCTTTCTATTTATTTATTTGTTTATTTGTTTATTTATTGTGTGGGTCACAGGGCTTGAACTTGGCTGGGGCACTGTCCCTGAGCTCTTCAGCTCCAGGCTACCAACCTACCCTTGAGCCAAGCCCTGCTTCCCATTTTATAGACATTAATTGGAGATGAGTCTCCTTTCTAGAGGTTAATTGGAGGTAAGAGTCTCAGGTCCTTGGATCCTTTTGTGTGCCGGGCTGGGTTGAACCTTTATCCTCAGATCTCAGCCTCCTGAGTAGCTAAGATTAGAGGTGTGAGCTACCGCCCGGCTTTATTTTTTTATTTTTTGGTCAGTTGTTGAGTTTGAACTCTAGGCCTGAGCATTGTCCCTGAGCTCTTCAGATCAAGGCTAAGGATTACAAGTGTGCCCAGTGGAAGTCTGCATTCTGTTCTTCATTTTGAGTCATACCTAGTAGCCCAAATTCCCAGTTTAGAGCTTGAAACTATCATGCTTATGGTTTTAATCTCTTTGCTATAGTTTGTTTTGGAGATATTTGCTGTTTTGGGGTCCAGTCATGCTGTCAGTGATAATATTCTTTTTCATTTCTCTACTTTGAGCTTTTTAATTCTATCTTAATGTGAGGTAGTTTAGTCTAATTCCTTAAAGTAGAAATATTGGGGCTTTACATTTTAGTGGAATTAAGTAGTATAATAATTGAGTTCATTTTATGTCCTAGTGGATGCAGAAGGCAATGATAAAACAGTACTAAAATATAAATGTCATACAATGAAGAAGCTCAGCATGACAAGAACTCTTCTAACAGAAAAGAAAGAAGGAGAAGAAAATATAGGTTTGTATACTTAATTCTCTGAAAAGAAGTAATCTAGTTTGAATGGCCTTTCCAGCTGGCTTCTTTGAGATCAAGTACTACATGAGAAGAAGGCAGAATGTCTTTTACAAACTAGCCTTAGAAGTCAAACTGTCATAAAATAAAAGTAAAAGCTGGGCACCTGTGTCTTATGCCTGTAATCTTAGCTCCATAGGAGGCTGATATCTGAGGATCACAATTTGAAGTCTGCCCAGTCAGGGAAGTCCATGAGACATTGATCTCCAATTAACCACCAAAAAGCTAAAAGTTGAGCTTTGGCTCCAGTGGTAGACTGCCAGCTTTGAGAGAAAAAGTTAAGGACAGCATCCAGGCCCCTGTATTCGGACCCTGGTACTCACACAGAAACACATGCATGCACACACATGCACAAAATTTACTTTGATAGTTTTTTAAGGACCATTTCCTGCATGGAGGGCAGGAAATGTTTCTGTTTCTCCTAAGTTTAACTACATTATACTAAGATAAGTCCTTTCTAAACCTTTAAAAGAAAGAATGCACACAGTGTTATTTCTGTAACATGCTACTCGTTGTGGGAAGGGAGTACACAGGCATGAATAACAGGAAAGTGAGGATCACTGGAGACCTCTTATAGCTGTGGCAGTCTGCTGCAGGCAGAACACACCACAGTGGAGCTGTGATTCTCACCTCATAGCTTGTACTCTTAAGTGAAATCACTAGGGACTAGGTAGGTAGCCGAGTGCGCAGCAAAGTCAAGGTCTTGGTTCAATACTTAGCACCGTCTCACTTACCTTATCCTAAACAGCCTCCCTCCTTAGCATACCCCACCCTCTCCAAATAATGGAAAGGAAATAAGACTTCTTCCTTTGAAGATCATAAAGAAGTATCATGTATTAAGAAATTAAGTAGATTATGGTCTTGGAATGTGGTTTAGTGGTGGAGTGCTGGCCGATAATGCTTGAAGCCCTGGGTTTGATTCCTCGGTATCACGTAAACAGAAAAGGCCAGAAGTGGTGCTATGGCTCAAGGAGAGTCTTAGCCTTGAGCAAAAAAAAGCTCAGGGACAGTGTCCAGGTCTTGAGTTCATGTCCCAGGACTGACAGAAAGAAAAAATTAAGTTTGATGAGGAAGTTGTATGGAAGTGACAAATTTCTCTTTAAGTTCTGAGATGACCGTGAAAGCTCAAATTATTTGTCATGATGAATGAAGATTGAAATCTGGGAAAAGTATAGAACCATAATTGAAGTTGATTACTTCTAGTGATTTTGATGATATATAACTATACAGTCATTCCAAGACCTTCCAGGAAGGTAGAAATTACATGATAATTTTATCCAGTTACAGTTGCTCTATATTGTTTGGTTTTGAAACATAGAATGAAAAATGTAATTACAATTTTCATATTG
This sequence comes from Megascapheus bottae, assembly GCF_031878675.1. NCBI lineage: Eukaryota > Metazoa > Chordata > Mammalia > Rodentia > Geomyidae > Megascapheus > Megascapheus bottae. The sequence continues at coordinate 37,734,718 of NC_143516.1, read as the reverse complement.
TTTTTCTTTGTTTGTCCTCTAATCCCCTACACATGAATTAGGTGGAGTAGAATGGCTGCAAATGAAGGAAAATGACTTCTCCTATAGACCCAACATGATCTGTAGTTTTGTACATGAAAATGAAGATGAAGTTATAGTTCCAGCTCCTGAAAAACCTTTGGATTTGGAAGAGCAAGAGATGCAAATGAAAGACAGTTCAAATTTGATTTATGAGCAGGAAAAACCAGTGCACCTAGGACTACAGGATCCTGGCCCTCTTGCCGGCACTCCTTCTGAGATGGAAGGTTCTGTTTTTATGGAAACTCAAGATGATGCCTTGGAAATCACTCCTCGATAAAAATATTTTCTCATAACTAGTCATGGACTTAATTTTTTTTAAATGTAAAAGAATTGGCTGTGTAGCTTACAGTTGGCTCACTGTTTTAGCCGTATGAATTCTTTTGAGTTATTGCACAAGTTAATATCCCAGACACTGAGGACCAAAAATAGTTTTTTTTTGTGGGTCTGGAGCTTGAAATCTGGGTCTGGGCGTTGTCCCTGAGCTCTTCAGCTCAAGGCTAGGGTTCTACCACTTGAGCCACAGCACCACTTCTGGTTTTCTGGGAGTTAATTGGAGATAAGAGTCTCACAGACCGCTCAGGCTGGCTTTCAGTTGTGATCCTCAGATCTTAGCCTCCTTAGTAGCTAGGATTATAGGCGTGAGCCACTGGCATCCAGCTTTTCAAAAAAATAAAAATTTTAAAACATGAGTTAATGACTCTCTTGCAACTCTCTTGGTGCTTGAACTTTGATCCTGGGCTTGAACTCTAAGGCCTGGGCACTGTCCTCGAGCCTCTTTGTGTTCAATACTAGTGCTCTACCTCTTGAGCCACAGTGTCATTTCTGCCTTTTTCTGAGTAGTTTATTGGTGATAAGAGTCTCACAGACATAGCTGGGCAGTAGCTCATGCCTGTAATCTTAGCTACTCAGGAAGCAAAGATCTTAGGATCATGGCTCAAAGCCAGCCTGGGCACTAAAGAATGCCCTGGCTGAGGGGTAGGGCCGTAGCCTTGAGCTGAAGAGCTCAGGGACAGTACCTGGGTCCCAGAGTTCAAGCCCAATGACCCACCAAAAATAAATAAATAAAAAATTGTAAGCTGTGATTAGCACAGCAAGATGGAAGATTAGCTTCTGATACTATTAATATTAAATGCCCTGGGCTCTTGTTAGAGATTAATAAGAGTCCTTTTCTTTTACTAAATGTACTTGAGTTTACCTTTCAGGATTACAAGATAAGAATGGGACTTGGGTGCAGGTACAGTTCAATGATAAATTATAGTGTGTATGAGGCTCTAGGTTCTATGCCCAGCATCACCTAACAACTGAATAAAAAAGCCACATTTTTAAAAAAGGCACCCCCTTTTGATAAATATGTGGATAATAAAAATGTAGTATAAATGTCTGTTCAAATACATGGGCAATGGGAGTTGGGCATGCTACTACACATTTGTAATCACAGCCCTGGGATTTTGGTTCTAGGCCTACTTTGGAAAAATGCTGGAGTATCTATCTGAAAACCTAAAGCAAAAGGGGCTAGTCATAGCTTAAGTGAGAGTGCTTAAAGCCCTGAGACCAAAACCTTACTACTACCAGATAGAGTTCCATTCCAGACTAGGTGAGATAGTGAGACTGCCTCAAAAGAACAAAAAGCTGGGTGCTGGTGGCTCGTGCCTGTAATTCAGGCTACTCAGGAGGCTGAGGTCTGAGGATCACAATTCATAGCCAGACCAGGAAAATCTATGAGACTTATCTCTCAATCACAGAAAAAGCTGGAAGTGGTGTTGGAGATTAAAGGTAGCACTGAGGCCCAAGGTTCAAGGCCTAGTACTGCCAAAACCAAAAAACCCTAGGGATCTTAGCATTCTATTAAGTGCCATATTGCTTTTTTTTTTTTTTTTTTTTTGGCTTGCTCTGGGTCTTGAACTCAGGGTCTGGGAACTGTCCTTAAGACACTTTTTTTGTTGAGCCACAGCACCACTTCCAGCTTTTTTTTGAGTATGTGGAACTGAGGGATCGAACTCTGGGCTTCCTGCATGCTAGGCAAGCACTGTTACCACTACACTACTCCCCTGGCCTATTAAGTGCCATATTGCTTCTTGCAAACATACCTGGAAGTATCTTTTGCTTTAGGTTTTCATTCACAACCAGGGTTTGATTCCTCAGTTCCATACATAGAAAAGCTAGAGGTGGTGCTGTGGCTCAAGTGGTAGAGCACTGGCCTTGAGGAAAGCCGGAGGCCAGTGCTCATGCCCTGAGTTCAGTCCCCAGGACTGGCAAAAAAAAAAACCAACAAAATCCTTAATATTGGGATCAGAAGTGTGGCCTAGTGGTAGAGTGCTTGCCTAGCATGCATGATGCTCTGCATTCAATTCCTTGGTACCATATACACAGAAAAAGCCAGAAGTGACCCTGTGCCTCAAATGACAGAGCACTAACCTTGAGCAAAAAGTGTCCAAGGACAGTGCCCAGGCCCTAAGTTCAAGCCCCAGAAATGGCCAAAAGAAAAAAGAAAAAGGTCCTTCGTATCTTCAAAGTCCTGTTCTAGTCCCTGATTCTGGGGACTAGAGGCCAGGAGTTTGGCCTAGTGGTACAATGCTTATCTAGCATGCACAAAGACCAGGGTTCGAGTCCTTGGTACCCCATACATAGAAAAGCTGGAAGTGGTGCTGAGGCTCAAGTGGTAGAGTGCTAGCCTTGAAGAAAAAGCCCAAGGACAGTGCTTAGGCCCTGAGTTCAAGCCCCAGGACTGGGGGAAAAAAAAAGGTTCTAGGAACTAGGATATAGGCATTTTAGAACTCGACTCCTGAGCAGCTAGGATTATAGTCATGAGCCACCAGTACCAGGCTTGGAAATTTGTATTTTGAGAAGATGACTGATATTTAAATTATCCAGAGGTAAGTCTTTTGAGTCCTCTATCTTGTTTCCTACAGGGATTTCTGGGCTACACTGTAGAGAGAGATTCTAGATGGAGCCTAGTGATCTGATTTGAAATGGAGCCGGGATTCTAGAGAGACCAAGGGGGCTGGAGTTTGTAGGAAAAAAGTCAGAGCTATATAGAAAGAAAAGTCTAACAGGAGGCTGAGATCTGAGGATCAAGGGTCAAAGCCAGCCCAGGCACAAAAGGACCTGAGACTTTTATCGCCAATTAACCTCTAGAAAATGGGAAGTGGGGTCTGGCTCCAGGGAAAGAGCTCAGGGATAGCACCCAAGCCGAGTTCAAGCCTCACGAAATCTAGAGAAAAGTCTATAGATTTGCAGAAGAGTATTCTGGTTGGGTGCCAATAGCTAATTCCTATAATCCTTTAATCTGAGGTTTGTGGTTTGAATCAAATCTGGGCAGTAAAGTACATAAGATTTTTTTCTTTGCCAGTATTGGGGCTTGAACTCGGGACTTGAACTCAGGGCCTGAGCACTGTATTTGGGCTTTTTCAAGGCTAGAGCTTTACCACTAGAACCACAGCACCACTTCTGGCTTTTTCTATGTATGTGATACTGAGAAATCAAACCCAGGTCTTGGTGCAGGCTAGGCAAGATCTCTACCAGTGGGCCAAACTCCTGGTCAGTCCATGAGATTATTTTTTAAAATTTTATTTAAAATTTTATTGTTGGGGTGATGTACAGAGGGGTTTTATTTCTAATAAACTACTCAGAAAAAGCTGGAAATGGTGACATGGTAGAGCACTAGCCTCGGGCACAAAGAGGCTAGAGGATGGTACTCAGGCCCTGAGTTCAAGCCCAGGACCAACACAACACAAAGAATGTAGTTCGAGGCCAGTTCTAGTTTGGGCCCTATCCGAAAAATAACTAACCGCACAAGGGACTGGAGATATGGCTCAGGCGGTAGTGTGCTTAAACAGCACGCAAGAAACTCAAGAGTTCAAACCCCAGTACCACCAAGAGAGTTAAAAAATACTTTGGAGAAAATCACAATCAGTATTTTTAGCCATCTTTTTTGGGGGGGAGTGGGGTGGGGCGGGGGTTATGGAGCTTGAACTTTGAGCTTTTCAGCTCAAGGCTAGTGCTCTACCATCTGAGCCGCTGCGCCATTTCTGGTTTTCTGGTGTTTAATTGGAGATCAGGGTCTCTTGGATTTTCCTGCCTGGGCAGGCTATGAACCGCGGTCCTCCGATTTCAGCCTCCCGAGTAGCTAGGACTACAGGCGAGAGCCACCGGAGCCCGGCTCAGCAGGCTTTTAAGTACGAAGCAACTGTGGTGGTCATAAACTTTTGGATCTCCCTTGTGTTAATGGTGCCCATTTCACACTCATTTTTTGTAACTCCACGAATACTTTCCTTGCTGTCAAACTTCCTAGAATCCCTCTCGAAAGTTCCTGAATTCCTAATATTCATATTCATGAAGCCATTGTTTGTTTTTTTCCCTTTATACTTGTAATTCCGACTGGAAAGCTAAAGAAAAAAAACCGTCGTCAAGGTAACAGAACGCGATTCACGCAAAATGGACGCCAGCTCCCCGTTTCTTTCTGAGACTTGCTCCGTAGTTTCCGGAAGTTGACTGGCGCATTTCCTGTTTCGCATTTCCGCTCCTGCCGGTTCCGGCGCACGCGCCGGTCTCACTGTTCTCGTGGTTCCCTGCGCTGCCTGTGCGTTCGCCGGGTTCGGGTTGGAGTAACCATGGATTCTTTGGATCGAGTTGTGTGAGTACCCTGGTCATCCTCGTGGGGGTGAGGACGGCGGGGACAAGGTCTCCGTGGCCACCGCCACCCTCTCGAAGCTGTGTGCTATTCGTGTCCGGGTCCGTGCGGGTCTGTGGTCCAGTCGCGCGGGGAGGCCCGGGAGGACTCGGAAGCCCCCGCCGCGAGGGCGGAGGACTGAGGGCCTGGCCGCTTTCATCCTGCCGGGGAGCTTGAGCCCTGCTTCCTTAAGTGTGAGTGAGAGTGCCGTGCGGGGTAAGAGCACCGGCCTTCGAGTCTGACAGATCTAGGTGACAGTCCGGGCGGCACTACGCTTTGTGACTGTACCATCGACCTCTCCAAAGATCAATTTACTGATCTCTACGGGTGCGCAACTTTTGAGCAGTGAGCGTTTTTTTTTTTTCTTCCCCCGGTCCTGGGGCTTGAACTCAGAGCCTGGGCACTGTTCTTGGATTTCTTTTGCTTAAGGCTAGGAAAAGGCTACCATTTTTGAGCCACAGTACCAATTCCGGGCTTTTCTGCGTATGTAGTACTGCGGAATCGAACCCAGGGCTTCATGCACACTAGGCCACATTCCCAGCCCTTTATGAAGTTTTTCTGCAGCATTTGTGAACTGTCCATTAGCTTTCATTATTCCTTTCAACGTTATAGCTTCTTGCTGTGTGTGTGTGCGTGCGCGTGTGCTATGATTTTCTGATGATTTATAGGTGTAATGCAAAAGACAATTTCTTTTTGTTAAGAGATCCAGCATACTAATGAGTTGCTGTTTACAGACATCTGATTTGCTTTCATTGCTCGTTAATGAGATATGTAAAACCACATACCTTAGAGTATATGATGCTTATTACTGTATAGACAAATTACATCTCTTGAGTTTTTAAAAATTTAGCAACTGTTAGTTGTACAAGGGGGTTCATTATGCATATAATGCAGTTTGATCAGACTGATCACCTCAACCACTCTCTACATAGCTGCTAATTTTTTTTTTCTTTTTTGTGCCTGTCCATGGGCTTGAACTCAGGGTCTGGGTGCTGTCACTAAACTTTTTATTATTCTTATTTTTTCCAGTCCTGGGCTTGAACTCAGGGCCTGAGCACTGTCCTTGGGATTTCTCAAGGCTGGAGCTCTATCTCCTGAGCCACAGCTCCACTTCTGGCTTTTTGCTGGTTAATTGGAGATATGAGGCTCTTAGTCTTTCCTTCCTACCCTGACTGACTTTGAACTGTGAGATCTTAAGTTCCTGAGTAACTAGGATTGTAGGCATGAGCCACTATCACCTGGGTCTTTATTTGATTTCTATGTTGAATTTAGGCTTTTGCTTGCTAGTTTCTCTACCAGTTGAGTCAGCCTCTAGATTACTTTAGATTATTTATCAGATAGCGTCTCACTATTGTGCCCAGACTGGTTTGGCACTATAATCAACCTATTTCTACCTCCTATATAGCTAGGATCACAGGACACTACCATGTGTGGTTTGTTTGTTGAAATGATGTCTCACTTTTTCACTAGGCTAACTTTAAGCCTCAATTCTGGAATTATAAATATAGATAAGTAGTTGGGATTATAGGTACTATCTATCACACCTGACCTTCCTGATTTAATTTAGTAAATAATATGCATCTTGATCAGTCAGTAACTGACTAAGTGCTTTGTGTGTATCATTTTATCTGGAGAATATTTTAAATTCCACATAGGAAGCTAAGCTAGATGTACATTCTGTTGTTTTTTTTTCCTCCTTACATATCCATAATACTGGAGAAGGAATGTGTAATAGTTTTTTAGATAAAAGGATTTTGTTACTATATGGCAGAGAACTTTCAAAAGCACGATACTCATGATGCCCCTTTCCCAAAGGTAGTGACATGCTACTCTACTCCTTGCTGCTTTACTCCCTGCTGCTCACATCAGATAAGCAGAATGATTTGCTTTCCATTCATGTTATACAAGATGATTGCTATACATCAGTGTTTAAATCTAGCATATTGTGAAGATTGGCCTACACTAGTTATGTAACTGTGGGCACATTACTTCTCTCTTTTGTTTGCTTCATCTTTAGACTGTACCTTGCTAGAGTTACTCTATTAAAAGGGTTAACCATTGCCATGTGCTGGTGATTCACACCTGTAATCCTAGCTATCTCTGAAGTAGGCTGAGAGCTGGGGATCATGGTTCGAAGCTAGACTGGGTAGAAAAATTTACAGGACTCCTATCTCCCACTGACCAGTAAAAACCTAGAAGTGGAGCTGTAGCTCAAGTGGTAGAACAACAGCCTTGAGCAAGAAAGCCAAGTGGACCAAGTGCCGGTGGCTCACATCTGTAATCTTAGCTGAGATCTAAGAATTGCAGTTCAAAGCCAGCCCTGACAGCAAAGTTCATGAAACTCTTAACCTCCAATTAAGCACCAAAAAGCCAAAAGTGGAGCTGTGGCTCCAGTGGTAGGAGCTCTAGCCTTCAAAAAAGAAGCTCAAGGACATCACCCAGGCCCTGAATTCAAGTTCCAGGAGTGGCATTAAAAAAAGGGGGTGGGGGGATTTGGCCTAGTGATAGAGTGCTTGCCTAGCATGCATTAAGACCGGGGTTCGATTCCTTGGTACCACATACATAGAAAAAAACGCCAGAAATGATGCTGTGGCTCCAAGTGGTAGACTTCTAGCCTTGAGGAAACTCAAGGACAGTGCCCAGGCCCTGAGTTCAAGGCCCATGACCGGGAAAAAAAAAAAAAGCCAGCAGCATGGTGGCTCACTCATGTAATCCTAGCTACCCAGGAGGCTGAGATCTGAAGATCAAGGGTCAAAGTAAGCCCAGGCACAAAAGGACCTGAGACTCTTATCTCCAATTAACCTCTAGAAAATGGGAAGTGGGGCTTGGCTCAAGGATAGCGTTGCAGCCTTGAGCTGAAGAGCTCAGGGACAGCACTCAGACCGAATTCAAGCTCCATGACCCACAAAACAATATTCATTTGAGTTCTTTAATTTTATGAAATTGAAGAAAAGGCAATAATAAAATAATACTGAGAATATCAAAATGTACATTTTCTTATAAATCTAAAAGCTATATAAAACACTTAAGCAGTAATGGAGTACCTTCTATTATCTCCCTAATAGAGCTTGTTTTGACTTTTTGTCTTGGTGCCAATACTGGGGTTTGTACTCAGAACCTGTGTGGTATCCCTTAGCATTTTTTTATTTTTTATTTTTATTTTTTGCTAGTCCTGGGCTTGGGCTCAGGGCCTGAGCTTTGTCCTTGGACTTTCTCAAGGCTAGAGTTCTACCACTTGAGCCTCAGCACCACTTCCCAGCTTTTTTCTATGTATGTGGTACCAAGGAATTGAACCTGGGTCTTCGTGCATGCTAGACAAGCACTCTACCACTAGGCCAAACTTCTGGCCCTCCTTTAGCTTTTTTTGCTCAAGACTGTGTTCTCTCCCACTTTAGCTCCACTTCTGTCTTTTTGTGGTTAATTGAAGGTAAGAACCTCATCGTGGACTTTCTGTCGAGAATGGCTTTGAATTTCGATCCTCAGATCTCAGCCTCTTGAGTAGCTAGGATTGTAGGTGTTGAGCCACTGAAGCCTGGCTGAAGATTTTTTTTCCCAATGATGGAATCTTAACTGATAAATATAAATGTATATAAATGTAATGCCTGTTGATATTTAAGATTTTGGTCAGTTGTACTGTGAGGAAACTGGTTATAAATTATGCTTTTCCAACAGAAAACCCAAAACAAAGAGGGCTAAGCGATTCCTTGAGAAGAGAGAACCCAAACTGAGTGAAAATATTAAAAATGCCATGCTGATTAAAGGGGGAAATGCCAATGCCACAGTGACACAAGTTCTCAAAGACATGGTATGTATATCTATTTGTCTTTACTAGGGAGTCCAGGCCTGCCTCTTACATGCTCAGTGAAGTGGTATTGAAATCAGTTTAGAAGTTTGCCTTGTCTTAAGATTTACTCCCCTTAGATAAAAGCTGACATAAGAGGTTTAGCAGAGTACTGCTTTTCTTTAAAACAGTTCCTGTGGTAAATTTAGAACTAGCTTTGATTACTAGTGTTTCATTTATACACATTTTCAGAAACATTTAGTATATAAAATGAGGTAAATGAAGATTATTGAATATTTATTCATTTGGCACCACTAAGTTAGTGTTCTGTTTTTGGGGTCTTGCTATATAGCTCAAGCTGCCTTCAAACTCGGTATCCTCCTGCTTCAGCTTCCTAAGTGCCACCATACCCAGCCTTAATGTGTATTCAAGCTTGACTAAACTCCATGTGTTAATTAAGCATAAATCAATGCAGATATCAGAATGCCTACTATGTGCTTGTCCTGTATGAAATGTTTATCCTAAATGTCGTTGTGTAGGTGGGACCCAGCTCCTTTTCTTCCCATATCCTGTCAACACAATGATCTCTAAGCTCTAAGAGCAACACAGTATTGAAGATTATTACAGTAATTAACATAATAGGCCAGGCGCTGTAGCTCATGCCTGTAATCCTAGCTACTCTGGAGGCTGAGATCTGAGGATCAAGGTTCAAAGCCAGCCTTGGGCACAAAAGGACCTGAGATTCTTATTTCCAATTAACCGCTAGAAAATGGGAAATGCAGTTTGACTCAAGGGTAGAGCAGTAGCCTTAAGTTGAAGAGCTCAGGGACAGTGTCCAGGCCAGAGTTCAAACCCCATGACCCACAAAAAACAAAACAAACAAAACCCAGCAACAACAACAAAAGCAATGACTCAAGTTGGCAAGAAAACATGGTGATGCTCATTGTATTATACTAAGACAGGGCAGCATTTGGCTATGAACATCAATAGTTTTGGTACTTGACATGGTGGTGCATACCTGTAATCTAGCTAGCAATCAAGTAAAAGCTGGAGGATTGAGAGTTTAAGGCTTTCCTGGGCTACACAGCAAGACCCTGTCTAAAATAAACCCATGAATGTGTTGAGTACACACACATACACACGAAGTAGGGAATCATTAAAGGTTGATAGACTATAAAAAGGACATAAAAACCCTTTCATTAGGAATATCCTAAGTTAGAATATTAAGGGAGCCATGTAGAAGACAGGACAGGATTCAGGAACCAGAGCAGTTTCCGAATGAAACCATGCTTTATTTTAACCTCTGTTCTGTAGAATGTTTTATTTTAAAGTTATTATTTTTTTTCAGTATGCACTGAAAAAACCATATGGTGTTCTATATAAAAGGTAAGCAATTTCTGATATATTGAATTTATTTGTATTTGGATATTTGAAATTTGATAGGGAAGGGGGGAAAACCAAGACGGGTGGGGGGTGTGGGGGGGGAGGGAAATGGGTACCAAGACATGTGAAAGGGTATCAATGTATGTGAATTAATGCACCTTCTATCTGGCAAATATCATGTAACCCTTTTACTAATTACAATAAAAAAATATTTAACAAGAAAAAAAAAAGGTAAGCAATGGTTTTTACTTTATTTTAAATTATTTTGTCTTATTAGAAAAGTAACAATTTCTTTGTAAGATTTTTCTCCCTATACTTGTGGCTTGAATAATTCCTGGTTACTACTCCTGATCTTTTTTGCTCTAGGATAGTGCTCTATCATTTGAGCCATAGTCCTACTTAATAATAATTCTTTGTAGATAAAGAGTCTCAATGAGCCAGCAGGGTGACTCATGCCTGTAATCCTAGCTACTCTGGAGGCTGAGACCTGAGGATCTTGGTTCAAAGCCAGTGGGGCACAAAAGAATGTGAGACTCTTATCTCCAATTAATCACTACAATACAGGAAGTGGGGCTGTGGCTCAAGGGGTAGCCTGGAGATGAAGAGCTCTGAGACAGCGCCCAGGCTCAGAGTTCAAGCCCCATAACCCATCCCCCCCCCCCCAAAAAAAAGTCTCAAGTCTCCTGGACTTTCCTGTCTAGACTGACTTCAAACCTTGATCCTTAGATTTCCACTTCCAGAGTAGGTAGGATGACAAACAGAAACCACTGATACCTGGCTAAAAATAAATGATTTTTCCCAGTGTTCTTCTTTTTTTTTTTTTTGCCAGTCCTGGGCTTGAGCTCAGGGCCTGAGCACTGTCCTTGGACTTTCTCAAGGCTAGAGCTCCACCCTTGAGCCTCAGCACCATTTTTGGCTTTTTTTCTATGTATGTGGTACCGAGGAATCGAACCCAGGTCTTCGTGCATGCTAGGCAAGCACGTTACCACTAGGCCAAACTCCCGGCCCCCAAATAAATGATTTTTTTAATGTGATTTTATTCCCTGTTTCAGGATCTTGCATTGCAGTAAGTTATAGTGATTTATGAAAATTGCCTATTTTTGTCTTTCATTATTTATTCATATGTTTATTTTGTACTAGTACTGGATTTTAACTCCATTTCTTGGCTTGGCTTTTATGCTCTACCAATTAAGCCACAACCCAGTTCTTCCATGGGCTTCTTCATTCATGGACCTATGGTACTGTGTGGGGTGTGTGTGTGTGTGTCCATCCATCCATTCATGGCCCTGTGGTACTGTGTGGTGGCGGTGTGTGTGCGTGCCCACATGCCTGTGTGCCTTGGGGCTTGAACTCGGCCTTTTCAGATCAAAGCTACTGCCCTACCCCTTAAACCACAGCCCCACTTCCGGGTTTTCTGGTGGTTAATTGGAGATAAGAGTCTCACATTCTTTAGTGCCTTGGCAGGCTTTGAACCGAAATCCTCAGATTTCAGCCTCCTGAGTAGCTAGGATTAAAGGTGTGAGCCACCATGCCTGGCTTACTGTGATACTCTAATTTTTTGTTTTTGGTGCAAATGGTGGGGCTTGAACTTAGGGCCTTGGTGCTGTCCCTAAACTTTTTTGCTTAAGGCTGGTGTTCTACCACCTGAGCTCCACTTCTGACTTTGGTTGTTAATTAAAAATAAGAGTCTCACAGACTTCCCTGCCAAGGTTAGCTTCAACCTTTGATGCTTAAATCTCACTTTCCCTGACTAGCTATGATTGTGGCCATGAGCTTGGCTTAACGTTGATTTTCTGCTGTTTTTTTTTTTTTTTTTTTTTTTTTTTTTTTTTTTGCCAGTCCTGGGCCTTGAACTCAGGGCCTGAGCACTGTCCTTGGTTTGTTTCCAAGGGTAGAGCTCTACCACTTGAGCCTCAGCACCATTTCCGGCTTTTTTTCCTATGTATGTGGTACTGAGGAATTGAACCCAGGTCTTAGTGCATGTTAGGCAAGCACTCTATCACTAGGCCAAACTCCTGGCCCAAAATAAAATTTTTATTGTTAATATTACAGAGGAGCTACAATTTCATAAGTCTGGCATTGAGTGCATTTCTTTTTTATTGTACAATGTCACCCCTTTGTTTTCCTGTTTCTCCTTCCCATCTCTGCCCACAACTTACATAGGTCATTTTCCACATAGTGTATACAGGATAGCTTGATTGCATCTGCTCACTCTTCCTTCTTTACTTTCTGCACTCCTTCCCCACCCCCCATTGCCTGGGCATGTTTTTCTTTTCTTTTCTTTTTTCTTTGTGGGTCATCAGGTTTGAACTTCGCCTGAAGCACTGTCCCTGAGCTCTTCAGCTCAAGGCTGCTCCCTTATCCCTGAGCCAAGCCCCACTTCACATTTTCTAGAGGTTAACTGGACATAAGAGTCTCAGGTCCTTTTTTGCCTGGGCTGGCTTTGAAACTGGACCTCAGATCTCAGCATCCTGAGTAGCTAGGATTACAGGCATGAGCCACCAGGCCCTGGCTAACCTTAGGACTTTTCTATAGCTAGTTAATTAATCTGATTGTAGCACATGTAGTCATTTTTCACTTTGCACTAACCATTTTTCTTTTTTTCTTTTTTTTTTTTTTTTTTGGTGGGTCATGGTTCTTGAAGTCTGGGCCTGGGCGCTGCCCCTGAGCTCTTCAGCTCAATGCTACTGACCTACCCCTGGGCCTGGGCATTGTCCCTGAACTCCTCAGCTCAAGGCTACCGCCCTATGGCAGGAGCCACACCCCTACTTATTGTTTTTTAGAGATTAATTGGAAATAAGAGTATCATGTTCTTGTGTTCGTTAGTGTCTTGTGTTCTTTAGTGTCTGGGCTGGCCTTGAACCAGATCTCAGCCTCCTGAGTAGCTGGGATTACAGACATGATTCACTGGCTGGCACCAGTTTTACTTTTACCATTATACTTCTTTTTTTGTGCTAATCCTGGAGCTTGAACTCAGGCCTTAGGCACTGTCCTTGGGCTTTCTCAAGGCTAGGGTTCTATCACTTGAGCTACAGTAACACTTTGGCTTTTTCTGTGTATGTGGTACTGAGGAATCAAACCTTGGGCTGCATGCATGCTAAGCAAGCACTCTACCACTAGGCCATGCTCCCAGCTCCCAGTAATTATACTTTTGGCATTCATTTTCTCACTAGACTATAAGCTTCATAAAAGCAAGTATCTTATTGATGAAGTATCTGTAGCTTCAAAAATAGTGCCTGGAATATAATAGGCACCAAATAACTGTACTTGTCAATATCTTTAATGTCAGTTAATGAGTTTAACAATCACCTTAATATAAAGTTATCTTTTACTCAGCGTATTTGCTTAAATTTTTCAAGAATATTAAAGTTGGAATTACCTATTTTAATATTCTTAGGAAAAACATTACAAGACCATTTGAGGATCAGACATCACTGGTAAGTATGAGTTTTTCCTGATTTTGATTTGTTTTTTTGTGGGGAAAGGGGTAACGGTACTAGGGCTTAAACTCAGGGACTTATCTTCTCTATTAGCTTTTTGCTCTAGTAGGGCTCCTGGAGCCCTATCACTTGAGCTATACCTCCACTTCTGGCTGGTTAAGTTGGAGATAAGAACCTCACAGACTTAGCTGGCACTGGTGGCTCACGTCTGTAACCCTCACTACTCAGGAGACTGAGATCTGAGGATCATGTTTCAAAGCCAGCCTGGGCAGGAAAGTCTGTGAGACTCTGATCTCCAGTTAATCTCTGGAAAACCAGAAGTAGTGCTATGGCTTGAAGTGGTAGAGTGCTAGCCTAGAGCTGAAGAGCTCAGAGACAATGCCCAGGCCCAGAGTTTAAGCTCCACAACTGACTCCCCCAATATATATTTATATGTATATATTATATATACATGTAACTATTCATATATAATATTAGTTTATATTGGCATAGTATATCAGTAATATATTTAGTCTCATGAAATTTACAATGAAGAGCTAAATATGAAATTTTTTCTATATATATGCCTCTAGTTTATTATATATTCCATTAACTTCCAGTAAGACTTGTTTTTTTCTTTTCTTTTACCAATTCTAAGGTTTGAACTCAGAGCCTAGGCACTATCCCTGAGTTTCTTTTGCTCAAGGCTAGTGCTCTACCACTTGAACCACAGCACCTTTTCCAGCTTTTTCTGTTTATATGGTACTGAGGAAGAGAACCCAGAGCTTCATACATGCAAGGCAGGCACTCTACCAACTAAGTCATGTTCCCAACTCTTGATAAAGTGCCTTCCTTCCTTCCTTCCTTCCTTCCTTCCTTCCTTCCTTCCTTCCTTCCTTCCTTCCTTCTCTCCCTCCCCCCTCTCTCTTTCTTTCTTTCTGCCAGTCCTGTGGCTTGAACTCAGGGCCTGAGCACTGTCCTTGGGCATTTCTCAAGGCTAGTGCTGTACCACTTGAGCCCATAGCCTCACTTCTGGCTTTTTCTAGGTACTGAAGAATGGAACCCAGGTCTTCATGCATGTTAGGGAAGCAATCTACCAGTACTAGGCCATGCTCCCAGCTCCATGATAAGATTTCTGAAGGAGGTTTTTGTTTGTTTGATTTTATAGGAATTTTTTTCAAAGAAGTCAGATTGTTCTCTATTCATGTTTGGCTCCCATAATAAGAAGCGGCCAAATAACCTAGTAATAGGTAAGTATCATTTTCTTTCCAGTGTTTTTATTTACAAATCAGCTCTGTGATTCAGATTACCAGAGAATGCTCAGGATTCAGAATTAACCAGCAAGATCTAAAATAGCATTTTTTTACCTTGTGACATTGAATAAAATGGAGCATAGTTCAAGAGTAGAACTTTGCCTTTGGAATTTTTTTTTTGGTCTGCCTTGGGGCTTGGCCTCAGAGCCTAGGCCTTGTCCTTGAGCTTTTTTTGCTCAAGGCTGATGCTCTATCACTTTGAGTCATAGCACCACTTTTGGTTTTCTGGTGGTTAGTTGGAAATAAGAGTCTCGAGGACTTTCTTACCTGGTCTGATTTTGAATCACAATTTTCAGATCTCAACCTCTGGAGTAGCTACAGTTACAGGTGTGAGCCACCAGTGCCCAGCTTGGAATTGGGTTTAATTACCAATACTACCCAACAAAAAGTTTTTCTTCCAGTTTCCATTTAATAAGGACCATATTAGTATTATCCAACCAATATAGGACAGTAAGACAAGAGTGAATATGATAGAGTTGCTGAGTTATTAATACTCTAAGGCTGTGCTTTTGCTCTTTATGGAAGCAGTTCTGGTTTAAAAAGAAGTGTAGCCCTTAGGACACTTAGCATCCTCCCTTATTTAGTTATAGATACAATGTGGTTACCTTGTACTTGCATTGGATGCACTGGCCTCCTAATTACCATGATCTAAAAATATGCTGTGAAAACCAGAGCTGAAAACATGGCTCAGTCATATTGTGTCAGCAGGCATAAGAAACTTAAGTTCAAAGATCAGTATCTAAGAAATGTCCCTAGTTATTTTCCACTAGGCACCTCCTCCTTCCAGGAGCCAACATAGCCTCCTGTCTTCATGTTCTGAGTGCTGGTGTTCTAGGCATGTGCTACCAGCTACCATGCCTGACTCTTTCTTTTCTTTTCTTTTCTTTTCCCTCCCTCCTTCCCTCCCTCCCTCCCTCCCTCCCTCCCTCCCTTCCTTCCTTCCTTCCTTCCTTCCTTTTTTTTTTTTGCCAGTCCTGGAGCTTAAACTCAGGGCCTGGGCACTGTCCTTGGACACTTTTTGCTCAAAGCTAGCCCTCTATCACTTGAGCACCACTTCTGGCATTTTCTGTATATGTGGTTCCAGGGAATTGAACCCAGGACTTGGTGCACATTAGGCAAGCACACTACCACTAGGTCAGGCTTCCAGTCCCTCCCCCACTTTTTTTTTTTTTTAAATAATATAATGGACTTGTGCTAAATTTTTTGTAGAATAATATTCTAGCAATCTTCTCTAGGTCTGCTGAAAATAAGGAACACGTAGTAGAGTCTAGAGAAGGAGGAGAGCAATTGTTAGGCAGTTTGAACTTCTAGGTAAATGTGTACACATAGTTGGCTGTTTGGGAATGTACATGCTTAAGAGTACACTTTCCTTCTAGGTCGTATGTATGACTACCATGTATTGGATATGATTGAATTAGGTATTGAGAAGTTTGTGTCTCTAAAGGATATTAAGGTAAGACACTGAACGTAAGATTGGAACACATTTTTTTAATGGAAATCTTGACCAGTCCTGACATTTTGTGGTAGAGACTACGAATTTAAGCATCTCTTTGTGTGCATGTGCGTATGCAGACATACATGTGTGTTTGTTACTTGGGCTTTAAGTGAGGGCTTTATGCATTTGCTCAGCTTTTTTTATTTTGGTGCGGGTTCTGGGGATTGAACTCAGGATCTAGGCACTGTTCAAAGGTTAATGCTCTACCACTTGAGCCATTACTCTACTTCTGCCTTTTTGGTGGTCATTTGGAGATAAGTGTCTCATGGACGTTCTGCAGATTGGCTTAATATGGGAATCCTCAGATTTCAGCTGCCTGAGTAGGTAGAATTACAGGTGTTGAGCCACCAGTGCCTGATTCAAGAGATTTTTCTTTTCTTTTTTTCTTTTCTTTTCTTTCTTTCTTTTTCTTTTTTTTTTTTTAATATTTATTGTTATAAAGGTGATATACAGGGGCCAGGAGTGTGGCCTAACAATAGAGTGATTGCCTAGCATGTGCAAAGCCCTGGGTTTGATTCCTTGGTACCACATACACAGAAAAAGCCAGAAATGTTGCTGTGGTTGAGTGGTAAAGTGCTAGCCTTGAGAAAGCTCAAGGACAGAGCTCAGGCCCTGAGTTCAAGCCCCAGGACTGGGGGAAAAAAAAAAAAAAAGGTGGTATACAGAGAGGGTTTACAGTTTGCATAAGTCAAAGAGTACTCCTTCCTTCTTTTCTTCCCTCCCTCCCTCCCTCTTCCCCTTCCCCTTCCCCCTTCGCCCTTCTTTTCCTTTCCTTTCCCTTCCTCTCCTTCCCTTCCTACTTTCTTTTTGTCAATCCTGGGGGTTGAACTGGGCCCTGGGCACTGTCCCTGAGTTTCTCAGTGCTTAAGCCTAGCTCTCTACCACTTGAGCCACAGCACTGCTTCTTGCTTTTTCTGTGTATATGATACTGAGGAATTGAACCCAGGGCTTCATGCATGTTAGACTCTACCACTAAGCTATATTCTCAGCCCAAGAATATATTTCTTTTAGGAAAAAGTTACCCCTTCCCTCAGTCTCCCAGTTTCAGAGTTTTTTCCCTCCATTTCCTGGGGCTTGCACACTGTGATTTATCACTATCTCAACCCTTCCCCTGGAGTCATAGCCCCTTCCCATTTTCTGCTGGTTAATTGGAGATAAGAGTCTCAAGTTCTTTAGTGCCAGGGATGGCCTTGAACCCTGATAGTCTGATCTCAGCCTCCTGAGTAGCTAGGATTACAGGTGTGAGCCATAATGCCAGGCTCCTTTGGAAATATTTTTAAAAATACAATTTTGTTATTAAGATGTTGTACAAAGGGGCAACCATTTCCTAAATTAGGTAAAGAATATAATTTTTTTTGTATACTTCTTTGCTTTTCCTTAATTTGTCTCTCTTGTCCCTGTAAGTTGCATAATTCATTTTTTCTTTCTTTTCTTTTGCCAGTCCTGGGGCTTAACTCAGGGCTTGGGCACTGTCCTTGACCTTTCTCAGGGCTGGCACTC
This sequence comes from Megascapheus bottae, assembly GCF_031878675.1. Taxonomy (NCBI): domain Eukaryota; kingdom Metazoa; phylum Chordata; class Mammalia; order Rodentia; family Geomyidae; genus Megascapheus; species Megascapheus bottae. The sequence goes on along the minus strand of NC_143516.1, from coordinate 37,717,098 downwards.
TACCACTTGAACTACAGCACTACTTCTGGCTTTTTCTGAATATGTGGTACTAAGGACTCAAATCCAGGGCTTTGTGCAAGCTAAGCAAGCAATCTACTACTAGGCCATGCTCTTGGCCTGCATGGTTCATTTTCTATATAGTATATACTGAATACCATGGCAATGTTTGTTTATCCTTCCTCCCTTCATTTCTGTGTCCTCCCTGTCCCTCTAGAAAGGCAAAGTAAAAATAAAACCAAAAGATTATTCGTTTTTTGATACTTATGTGTATGCATATATATTCACATATATGCATCCTAATGAAACCCTCCCTATATAACTAATATCTGCTAATTTAAAAAAGTTAAGTAATAACCAACAAAAAGCCATTCTGGAGGCATAGTTCAAATGGTAGAATGCCAGCTTATAAAGCAAGATTAGTGACAGGATAGATCCTGAGTTTTAATCCCCATTCTTCTACAAAGAAAAAAAAAGTTAGCCTTTTTTTCCTACCTTCTTGTGTGTTTTGAGGTTTAGAGTGCTAGACAAATAGTGTACCACATGAACCATATCCTTAGCTCAAAATCCTACCTCATATTATGTCTGGTCAGCATATACAGTCATAGTTTTAGTACAGTTAATAAAGTAGAAAACATTTTTTTCCCCAGTCATGGGGCTTGAACTTGGGGCCTTAGCACTGTCCCTAAGCTTTTTCACTCAAGGCTCACTCTACCACTTTGAGCCACAGGGCCATTTTCAGTTTTCAGGTGGTTAATTAGAGGTAAGAGTCTCAGTGGCTTTCTTGCTTGGGCTGGCTTTGAACCATAATTCTTAGATTTCAACCATCTAAGTAGGTAGGATTACAGGCAACGAGCCATTGGCATCTGGCTTAGAAAACTTTTTTTTTTTTGCCAGTCCTGGGACTTGAACTTCTTTTTTTGGGGGGGAGTAGGGTCAGTCGTGGGGCTTGAACTCTGGGCCTGGATGCTGTCCCTGAGCTCTTCAGCTCAAGGCTACAGTTCTACCCCTTAAGCCACAATGCCACTTCCAGTTTTCTGGTGGTTAATTGGAGATAAAAGTCTCAAGGACTTTGGTGCCCGAGCTGGTTTAGAATCAGGATCCTCAGATCTCAGCCCTCCTGAGTAGCTAGGATTACATACAGGTGGGAGCCCCTGCATTCACCTTCCTTGAGCTTCTTTGGCTCAAGGCTAGTACTTTACCACTGGAGCCAGTTCTGGCTTTTTCTGTTTATGTGGTACTGAAAAATCAAACCAGGGACCTTAATGCATGCTAGAAAAGTACTCTACCTCTGAGCCACATTCCCAGCCTTAGAAAACATTTTTATAAATAAATACTATCTTAAAATCAGCATCTAATATATATATATATATGTATATATATACACACACACAATGTTTTTTTTTTTATCATTTCATAGAACAGTAAATGTCCTGAGGGAACAAAACCCTTGTTAGTATTTGCTGGTGATGATTTTGATGTAACAGAAGACTATCGAAGACTAAAAAACCTTCTTATTGGTAAGTATTAATCATTATCTGCAGGGCAACTTAAGTAGTCAGTTTAAGACTTTGTGGCTGCTATGCCACTTGAAGTGGACAGTCTCTGTCCTCACCCAACTTTTTTGATCTCTTCATTGCCCCCCACTCCCTTACTGGGACTTGAATTCAGGGTTTGGACACTATCCCTGAGCTTCTTTTGCTCAAGGCTTTCTACCAGTTGAGCCACAGTACTTCAGGCTTTTTCTGTTTATGTGGTACTGAGGAATTAAACCAAGGACTTCATGCATGCTAGACAAGTGCTCTACCACTAAGCCACATTCCCAGTCCCCCTATTTCTTTTTATCTTGTCTTTTGAGATAAAGGAAGTCTTGGCCACATATCCCATGCTGACCTAGAGCTCACTAAGTAGCCTAGACTTGCCTTAAACTTGAAGTCTTTCTGCTTTCTTGGCCCTATTAGTTATTTTTTCCCTGCTTTATTATTTCCAAGAGTTATATTTTTTGCCTGTACTCTGGAAATAGGTGTGTGTGTGTTTACTTGTCATGGGGATTGAACTCTGGGCCTGGGCCCTGTCTTTGAGCTCTTCAGCTCAAGGCTACTTCTACCCCTGAGCCTCAGCCCCACTTCCCTAGTGATTAATTAGAGATAAGAGTGTTAGCGAGATAGAATGTGAATTTGGCCTAGTGGTAGAGTGCTTGCTTGCCTAGCATTGCATGAAGACCCTGATTCGATTCCTCCATACCACATACATAGAAAAAGTGGAAATGGTGCTGAGACTCAAGTGGTAGAGCTCTAGCCTTGAGAAAGCCCAAGGACAGTGCTCAGGTCCTGAGTTCAGTCCCCACAGCTGGCCCCCCCACCAAAAAAAAAAAGAGAGAAAGAGTGCTAGCGAGAGTCCTAGCTTCTCTGGAGTCTGAGTTCTGAGGATCTGTGTTCACAGCCATCTGGGCACAAAAGGACTGGAGACTTTTATCTCTAATAACCTCTAGAAAAGGGGAAGTCAAGGGTAGGGAAGAGCTCAGGGACAGTGCCCAAGCCAAATTCAAACTCCATGACACCCCCCCCCCCCCGCCAAAACAAAACAAAAAAACCCCAAAAAACTCTGGCTGACTTTGAACCGTGATCTTCAAGCCCAGCCTCCTGAGTAGCTAGGATTACTCTATTTTTTTTTTTTTTTTTTTTTTTTTTTTTTGCCAGTCCTGGGCTTGAGCTCAGGGCCTGAGCACTGTCCTTGGACTTTCTCAAGGCTAGAGCTCTACCACTTGAGCCTCAGCACCACTTCCGGCTTTTTTTTCTATGTATGTGGTACCAGGGAATCGAACCTGGGTCTTTATGCATGCTAGGCAAGCACTCTACCACTAGGCCAAACTCCCAGCCCCCAGAACATTTAATTTTCTACATTTTTTTCTTCTTGTGGTGGTAGAGATTAAACCCATAATCTTGAGTATATTAGTTGAAAGCTGAACCACTGAACAATTCTGTACTATAATAAATGACTACTTCAAAAACTGGGCACAATTATTTATTTAATTTTGTTTTTTTTTTTTTGGTGGGTTATGGGGCTTGAACTTGGCCTGGACGCTGTCCCTGGGCTCTTCAGCTCAAGGCTGCTGCCCTGCCCTTGAGCCAAGCCCCAATTCCCATTTTCTAGAGGTTAATTGGAGATAAGAGTCTCAGGTCCTTTTGTAGCCTGGGCTGGCTTTGAACCTTAATACTCAGATCTCAGCCTCCTGAGATTATAGGTCTGAGCCACTGCACCCAGCTATTTAGGCTATTTATTTAATTTTTATAAAAACTGTAGAACTTAGCAGTGATCTGTAGTTCTAGCTGCTTAGGAGGCTGAGACTAGATTACAGTTCAAAGCCAGCCTGAGCACTACAAAGCTATGAGACTCTTATCTCTAATTAATTTCTAGAAAACAGGAAATGAGACTATGGCTCAAGGGGTATGGGGGTAGCCTTTAGCTGAAGAACTCAGGAACAGTGCCCAGGCTGAGTTCAAGCCACAAGACACATACGCAGACAAAGCAGAAGAGGGGCCGGGTACTGGTAAGCTTATGGCTATAATGTTAGCTACTCAGGAGGTTAAAGTCTGGGGATCATAATTTAAAGCCAGCCTAGGCAGGAAAGCCAGTGCTACTCTTTATCTCAATCTAGCTATTAAAAAGCCAGAAATAAAGCTGTGGCTCAAGTGGTAGACTGCTATCCTTGAGTACAGAAGCCCAGTCACAGCATCTAGGCCTTGAGTTCAAGCCCTAGGACTGGCAAATAATAAATAAATAATCTAAAACAGGGCTCTGTTTGCCTCTTGGTTATTACTATTCATTCATTCACACCGGGTATTGCTTGGTAGCCCAGCTGGGCATTGGTGGCTCATGCGTGTAATCCCAGCTACTCAGGAGGCTGAAATCTGAGGATCATGTTCAAAGCTAGCCCAGCAAGAAAGTCCTGAGACTAGAAGTGGCACCGTGGCTCAAGGGAGGGGCAGTAGCCTTGAACTAAAGAGCTCAGGGACAGCCCCCAGGCCCAGAGTTCAAGTCCCACCACTGATCCAAAAAAAAAAAACCAAAAAAACCTCTAAACTTTACAGTCCTCCCTTCCTCCCTCAGCCTAGAATTACACGACAGCAGAGCAGACCTAGATTTCAGCATCATGTAAGCCCCAACTTGTCATTATTTGTGCTTCCACTAGATGGCATGAAATGCCACATAATACAGTGGTAAAGGAGGCCAAGGAAACAACAGGAATTGGACAGAAGCAGGATAGATGAGGAGAGGAATGAGGTTGGGATTGTAGACTATCACAGCAAGTTAGGGTTTCTTTTCTTTTTTGTAGGACTTGAATTCTGCACCTGGGTGCTATTCCTGAGCTCTTCAGCTCAAGGCCAGCACTCTACTACATTGAGCTTCAATGCAACTTCTGTTTTTTTTGGTAGTTAATTGGAGATAAGAGTCTCATGGACTAGGCTGGCTTTGAACCACGATGCTCAGATCTCAGCCTCCTGAGTAGGTAAGATTGCAGACATGAGCCACCAGTGCCCAGCACTCTTCTGGTTTTTGAGTGGTTACTGGGAGATAAGAATTTCATGGACTTGGGCCTAGAGTTTGGCCTAGTGTTAGAGTGCTTGCCTAGCATGCACGAAGACCTGGGTTCCATTCCTCAGTACCACATACATAGAAAAAGCTGGAAATGGTACTGTGGCTCAAGTCGTACAGCTCTAGCCTTGAGAAAAAGCCCAGAGATAGTACTCAGGCCCTGGTTCAAGCCCCAGGACTGGCAAAAAAAAAAAAAAAAAAAAAAAAAAAATCATGGATTTAGCTGCCCAGGCTTGCTTTGAACCATAATCCTCAGGTCTCAGCTCCTAAGTACTTAGGAGTACAGGGGTGAGCCACCAGCGCCTGCCAGTTTACCCCCTTGTTCTTTCTTTTTCTTTTTTTTTTTTTTTTGTGCTGTTCTTGGGGCTTGAACTCAGGGCCTGGGTTTCTGAGATTGTTGTTGTTTACTCAAGGCTAGTGCTCTACCACTTGAGCCACTGCTCTAGTTTTCATTTTTTTTGATCATTAGTTGGAACATAAGAGTTTCACAAACTTTCCTGCTATACTCTTTTTGTACCATGATCCTCAGATCTCAGCTCTTGAGTAGCTAGGATTACTCGTGTTTGCCTCTAGCACCTGATTTGTAGAATGAATTTTATGCTCTTCTGGGTAAAAAGTACATGCCTATAATCCCAGTGGTGTGAGGAGGAGGAAAGCAATAAGAGGATCATGACTTTCAAGCCAGCCTAATTATATATAACAAGAATGGTAACTGATGTCTCACTTCACACCTATAATCCCAGTTACTCAGGAGGCTGAGATCTGAGGGTCTTCATTCAAAGCCAGCCTAGGCAGGAAAGTCCATGAGACTCTTATCTCCAGTTAACCACCAGAAAACCAGAAGTGGAGCTGTGGCTGCTAGCCTTAAGTGAAAGCTTAGGATTAGCACCCCGGCCCTGAGTTAGAGCCCCAATATCAACCTTATCAACCCAAAAATGAGAGAGAGAGAGAGAGAGAGAGAGAGAGAGAGAGAGAGAGAGAGAGAGAGAGAGAGAGAGAGAGAGAGAGAGAGAGAGAATATAGCACAGTGGTAGAGTACTTGCTTAACATGCATAAGACTTTTTGGTTTTGATCTTCAGCAACACACACACACACACACACACATTATGCCTTGATTTACACTTTTTTTGGGGTGCTAGACCTGGACTTGAACTCCAGCACTATCTGGGCACTATCCCTGAGCTTCCATTCGCTTAAAGCTAGCAGTACCATTTGAGCCACAATTCCATTTCCAGCTGTTTTGATGCTTTGTTAAAGAGTCTCATGGACTTTCCTGCCCAGGCTTACTTCAAATCTGATCCTCAGATCTCAGCCTCCTGAGTAACTAACATTATAGGTGTGAGCCACCCTGTAACTGTCTTGATTTATACTTTTTAGAAAGATATGCATCAGTGTTTTCAAAATTCTCTGATCCCAGCCAAAGCAAATCTTATGGTAAATGATACTTTTGTGCCGCGTATTGACACAGGGAGAACTTGAAAACTGAAAAATGAACATGTCTCAGTGAATTAAACGCAGTCATGAGAGAGAGTGAAAAAAACCTTTGCACCTTATTCAGGGATTTTTTTTTTTTTTTTTTTTGGCCAATCCTGGGCTTGAGCTCAGGGCCTGAGCACTGTCCTTGGACTTTCTCAAGGCTAGAGCTCTACCACTTGAGCCTCAGCACCACTTCCGGCTTTTTTCTTTTATGTGGTACCGAGGAATTGAACCCGGGTCTTCATGCATGCTAGGCAAGCACTTTAACCACTAGGCCAAACTCCTGGCACCTCAGGGATTATTTTTTGTGCTATTCATTTTACTTTTGCCAGATGTATAGTAGATCAGAAGAACGTTTGGAATGAAGCTCTTTGTAACTGAACTTGGAAAGCATGCTTGTTTTATTTTTTTCTTTAGATTTTTTCAGAGGCCCCACAGTATCAAATATCCGACTGGCTGGATTAGAATATATTCTGCACTTCACTGCGATGAATGGGAAGGTTTACTTTCGAAGTTATAAGTAAGTGCATTTCTTATCATGTGTCTCTTAATCCTCAAGGTTCTGTCATTTTACTTGTTTCATAGTGCTAAAAACTAAAATGGGAGTCTGCACAAAAGGTTAATTTGGAAAGCTTACAGACTAGTTTCTTCTGCCTCTGAAGCTTCTTTGACAGGGTGATCCGGTAGTGTTGTACTGTGTGTGAGCCTAACTCAATAAGGTCCTCCCTAGCTTTTTTTTTTTTAAATTATAGATTCATGTATTGAATGAATTCAATAATCAGATGAGCAGTGATAAAGTAATAAGATATAAACATCATAAAAATTTTAGTTTTTTTTCAGAGTAAATTCTTACTAGTTAAGAATAAAATACATTATTTTTGCAAAATATAGAGCTGGATTTCAGCAGAACAACTTAATAAAACCAGGCACAGTGTATAATTAGTCAAAATGAGCTGGGTGTGGTAGCTCACGCCTGTAATCCTAGCTACTCAGGAGGCTGAGATCTGAGGATTTTGGTTCAAAGCATGCCCAGGCACTGAAGCCCATGAGACTCTTAACTCCAATTAACCACCAGAAAAGTAAAGTAGCACTGTGGCTCAAGGGGTAGGGCAATAGCCTTGAGCTGAAGAGCTCAAGGACAACACCCAGGCCCAGAGTTCAAGTCCCATGACTGACAAAAGAAAAAAGTCAAAGTGTATATAGATTAGTTAATATAAAATTACAATTCTTTGATATCTGGAGGGGATAAGACATACTCAAGATAGTTCAAATATTCTTAGAGAATTTACCATTATTAGGCAATATTTAAATGTGATACAACAAACTATCTTATGCAGAAAATAAAACTTTCATTTTTTTTTTTAAATTGTTTTTTGCTAGTCCTGGGCTTGAACTCAAGGCCTGGGCACTATACTTCGACATTTTTTGCTCAAGGCTAGTGTTCTGCCACTTGAGCCACAGAGCCACTTCTGGCTTTTTCTGTGTATGTGGTATCAAGGAATCCAAGTCAGGGCTTCATGCATGTTAGGTAAGCACTCTACCAGTAGGCTATGCTCCGAGCTGAAGAGCTCAGGGACAGTCCAGGCCAAGTACAAGCCCCCTGACCCACCCCCCCCCCCAAAAAAAAAAGTACAGCACTAACCTTGAGGAGAAGAGCTCAGGGTTAGTGTCCAGGCCTCAAGTTCATAAATAAATAAATAAACAATATAAAAGGACTAATAAGTATCATTTTGTCCTCTGTTCAGCCTGTCTTCTACTGCATTGTCAGCACAAGAAAAATCAAAATAAGGTGTGTTTTCATTATAATTTAATGACATGCTATATATAATATGCCTTTCAAGGTAAACCGTCCTTTAAGCATAATGTTTTGTTTTTTTTCTTCATAATGAAGTAGATGACTGACTACCATATGTTCATTTAGCATCCAAATTAAGCTAAATATTCACCTTTTTGTCAATAACTTGCAGCTTGGTCTCAACTATATTGAGTTAGAGATACCTCTTTTAATCATAGGAGTTAAAGTGAAATAACTTTTTTTTTTGCTTGTTTTGTGGCATGAACTCAGAGCCTGGACACTGTCCTTGGGTTTTCTCAAGGCAAGCACTCCCAGCCCAAGAGAAATAACTTTTAACCAATGGTAAAAGTAGCTCAGACATGTATTCCTAGATAGGAGACGACTGAGATGTGAGCATCAGAGTTAGAAGTTAAGCTGGGTGGGAATATCCTTGAGACTCTGCAGTTAGCCAGCAAAAAGCCAGAATTGGAGCTGTAGCTCAAGTGATAGAGTACCATCCTTGAGTGTTAAAGTTCAGGAAGTGCATTTAGGCTCTGAGTTCAAGTACTAGTACCTAGGGTATATGTGCATGCACATGTGCGAACATGCACATAATAACAGGAAGTAGACATGTAGAGTTCTTTTCTAGTATGCACAAAGCCCTGGATTCAATTGCTGGCAACACTTGCAGATTAAAATGATAATAAAGCAACATGTAATAAAATACACAATAATTGCAAGAGATAATTAGTTGTTTGTATAATTTTTAGCTAGCTTGGATATAAATCCTCTTAAATCCTTTATTTTCTTTCTTTCTTTTTTTTTGTTTTTGCCAGTCCTGGGCTTGGGCTCAGGGCCTGAGCACTGTCCTTGGACTTTCTCAAGGCTAGCACTCTACCACTTGAGCCTCAGCACCACTCCCGGCTTTTTTCTATGTATGTGGTGCTGAGGAATCAAACCCGGGTCTTCATGCATGGTAGGCTAGCACTCTACCACTAGGCCAAATTCTCAGCCCCCCTTTATTTTCTTTTGCCAATTTTTTTTATTAAAAAATTTATTAGCATTGATTTTTACATCATATTTCAAATGTCGTGTTTAACAAGTATTCAAGAAGGGAATTAAAATTAGGCTGGGAGTTTGTATGTCCTAGTCGTCGTCTTTTTTTGTTGTGGGACTTGAACTCTGGGCCTGGACGCTATCCCTGAGCTCTTCAGCTCAAGGCTACTGCCCTACCCTTTGAACCGCAAGGCTACTTCTGGTTTTCTGGTGGTTAATTGAAGATAAAAGTCTCACGAACTTTAGTGACCTGGCTGGCTTAAACCTCGAAACTCAAATCTTAGCCTCCTGAATAGTTTAGGATTGCAGGTGTAAGCCACCATACCTAGCTCCTTTTTGAACATTTGATGGGTTTGTCGTATTAAAATTTTTAAGTTGACTTCAGTTTACAGAGATGGTTAAGTGCTATAGGGAAATGTTGACTTTGAATGGGTTAATTCCTAAAGTTAGAGGTTTACTTTTTTTTTCTGTAAGCATAAACTTATATATGTTTAAATGTTTTAAAAATATTTTGTTTTATTTTTATTTTTTGCTAGTCCTAGGGCTTGAACTTAGGGCCTGGACACTGTCCTTTGGCTTTCTCAAGTCTAGCACTCTACTACTTGAGCCACAATACCACTTCCAGCTTTTTCTGTGTATATGGTACCAAGGAATCGAACCTTGGGCTTTGTGCATGCTAAGCAAGCACTCTATCATTAGGTCACGTTCCTGGCATAATTTTTTTTTTTTTTTTGCTAGTCCTGGGCTTGAGCTCAGGGCCTGAGCACTGTCCTTGGACTTTCTCAAGGCTAGAACTCTACCACTTGAGCCTCAGCACCACTTCCGGCTTTTTTTCTATCTATGTGGTACCAAGGAATCGAACCCAGGTCTCCATGCATGCTAGGCAAGCACTTTAACCACTAGGCCAATCTTCTGGCCTCCTAGCATAATTTTTTTATTTTTCAGTTGAGTGTTGGCCTTGAACTCAGGACCTAGGCACTATACCTTAGCTCTTTTTTTTCTTTAGGCTAGCACTTGGAGCCACAGTGCTGGTTCTGGTTTGCTGATGGTTAATTAGAGTCTTTCTTGATCAGGCTGGCTTTGAACTGCCATCCTGAGATCTCCTGAGTAGCAAGGATTTCACATGTAGCTCTAAACATACTATTTTAAGGATGATATCATCATCTCATTGTCTTGATACAGGAGGTAGATCTTAGGGCCTGGTCCATGCTAAGCATGCCCTTTACCATTGAATTACAATCCTAGCTGGCCAAAATTAATACTTTTTTTTGGCTGGTTGTAGGGCCTGAACTCAGGGCCCTCTTTAGCTTAAGGCTAGCTCTGTACCACTTTGGGCCACAGTGCCACTTCTAGTTTTTTGGTGGTTAATTGGATATGAGTCTCACAGATTTTTGTGCCCAGGCTGACTTTGAACTGTGATCCTCAGATCTCAGCTTCCTGAGTAGCTTGGATTATAGGGGTGAACCACTGGTGCCTCGCCCAAAATTATTTTAATATTTTGTAAATCTGTGAAATGAAGTAAAAAAATAGTCCATTTTTGTGTGTGTGCACGTATGCATGTGTGTGCGTGTGCATGTGTGGACATGTGCATGTGAGTGTGTTGGGCCTTGGACTTAAAATCAGGGCCATGGTACTGTCCCTGAGTTTCTGTGCTCAAAGGCTAATATGCTACTACTTTGAAGTACAGCTTCATTTCCATCTTTTTGGTAGTTAAATAGAAATAGGAGTCTCACAGACTTCCTGCATGGGTTGGCTTGGAATCACAATCTTCAGAATCAGCCTCTTAATTAGTTAGGATTACAGGCATGAGCCACTGGTGCCCAGTGTGGGGAGAACTTTTTAAAGATTTAAGGCATTGCTTCTGTTTTCCTGTTCCATAAAGGTTGCTGTTAAAGAAATCTGGCTGCAGAACACCACGGATTGAGTTGGAGGAGATGGGGCCGTCCTTGGATCTGGTTCTGAGGAGGACACACCTGGCCTCAGATGATCTTTATAAACTCTCTATGAAAATACCGAAAGCTCTCAAGGTATGTGACCTGCAGTGAGTGGACTACTTCAGTTTGTGTGCTTCAGCCTTCTTCCCAGGAAGGGTTTGTGGTATGTTCTGTTAAAGGCTGAATATGACAAGATCAATGACATAAATATATTAGGCTCAGCCAGCAACTGGAAGGTTTTACAGCAAGTTTGAATAAGAAATTTTTGTTAGCCAAGGCTGTCATTTCAGGAAAAATAAGAATGATTAGGGCTGGGTGCATGGGCCTGGTGTTTATGTGCTCGCCTAGCATGCATGAACCCCTGGGTTCCAATTCCCTAGAACCACATACACAGAAAAACCTGGAAGTGGCGCTGTGGTTCAAGTGACAGAATGCTAGCCTTGAGTAGAAAGTGTCCAAGGACAGTGCCCAATCCCTGAGTCCATGGCCCAGGACTGGCAAAAAAAAAAAAAAAAAAAAAAAAAAAAAATATATATATATATATATATATATATATATATATATATATAATTGGAGGGTACTGTGAAGACAAGGTTTAGACCTTTGAATCTATAAATATAACATGTACATGATATGTGCATGCTAACTGGATTGCTAGTAAAAGGTAGAATGGTAGCTGAACAGAGCAAATGTCTTGATGCATGGCAGCAGTTAGTGTAGTTTGTTCACCATGCAGTCTCACATTTACCTGGGGATTGTTGGTAGTGCAGAAGATTATGCCTACTAGATCTGGTTGGGAATCCCCAGGTGATGTGAATGTACACGTCGGGTGAGAAGAAAGTCATGTACTCTGTCACTGAGGTTTCCTCACAAATGGGAATTGTTATTCAGATAGTTAATTTTTGTCTTTTTAATTAGTTTGTGATATTAGAAAACCACTAAAATTTATATTCACATGCACACATTTCCCCCCTTGTTTTATAGCCAAAGAAGAGGAAAAATATCTCCCAAGATACTTTTGGTACAACTTATGGAAGGATTCACATGCAGAAACAAGACCTAGACAAACTACAAACCAGGAAAATGAAGGGACTAAAGAAGCGACCTGCAGAAAAGATAACAGAGGACCAAGAGATAAACCCCAAGAGAATTAAAAAAAATTAATAGATCTTAGCCTGTTTAATGTGTTATATTTATTTAAGAAATCTGTCAAGCTTAGTCCAGTTTCTTCAGTGATTTTATTATATATGTGCACACATGTGTTTGTGTGTATACATGCATATACATACATACATACATATATATATATATTTATATTTATTTTTATTTTTGCCAGTCCTGTGGCTTGAACTCAGGGCCTGGGCACTGTCCTTGGACACTTTTTGCTCAAGGCTAGTGCTCTGCCACATAAGCCACAGGGTCACTTCTGTCTTTTTCTGTTTATATGGTACTGAGGAATTGAACCCAGGGTTTCATGTATGCTAGGCAAGTACTCTACCATTGAGCCCTGTGTGTGTGTGTGTTTCTTTGTTTTTTTGGTTTTTGTTTTTTCTTTTTTTGTGGGTCAAAGGGCTTGACCTTGGCCTGGGCACTGGCCCTGAGGCCCTGAACTCTTCAGCTAAGGCTACCCCCCTACCCTTGAGCCAAGCCCCATTTCCTAGGCATGTGTATTTCCTTATGTTGTATTTGTTTGCCATTGTTATTTCTGAGAAGTCTTTCTTAAGCTCCTTTGCTCATGTATTGGTTTGGAAAGGGGTTAGTATCTTGAGTTCCTTGTATGTTTCTAATATTAGGCCTTTGTTGCATATATTGCTGGTGACAATTTTCTCCCAGCCTGTTGGCTGTCTTTCTAGTTTAGTAACTATCTTTTGCTGTACAGAATTTTTTTTTTTTTTTTTTTGCCAGTCCTGGGGCTTGAACTCATGGCCTGAGCACTGTCCTTGGGCTTTTTCCTCAAGGCTAGTGCTCTGCCTCTTGAGCCATAGTACCACTTTTGGCTTTTCTATGTATATGGTACCAAGGAGGAATTGAACCCGGGTCTTTGTGCATGCTAGGCAAGTACTCTTTCACTAGACCAAACTCCCAGCCCCCAGAAATTTTTTTTATTTTGATCTAATCCTGTTGTTAAGTGTATTTGCTGTGCCCTTGGGATTCTTTTAAAAAGTTCCTACCTATACTTATAAGTTCTAATGTTTCTCCTACTCCATTTTGTAGTAGTTTGATAGTTTTTGGTCTGACATTGAGGTCTATGATCCACCTGGAGTTGATATTGGTACATGGTGACAAACTGGGAGCCAGTTTTAGTTTTGTGCATATGGATGTTTTTCCAACACCAATTACTGAAGAGGTTATGTTTTTTCCACTATATATCTTTGACTCCCTTGTCAATTAGTAAGTTTAGGTATGTGGCTTTATTTCTAGGTCTTCTCTGCCCCATTGATCTTTGGTCCTGTTTTTGTGCCTGTACCAAGCTTGAATATGGGAGGTCTTTCCATTTCCTCTCATCTTCAATTTCTTCAGGTTTTGGTTTTTTTTTTTTTGCCAGTCCTGGGCATGGGCTCAGGGCATAAGCACTGTCTTTGGGTTTTTTCTCAAGGCTAGAGCTTTAGTGCTTGAGCCACAGCACCACTTCTGGCTTTTTTTCTATGTATGTGGTACCAAAGAATTGAACCCGGGTCTTTGTGCATGCTGGGCAAGCACTCTACCACTAGGCCAAACTCCTGGTTCCTGAAGTTGTTTTTATGATTTATCCCTCTACTTGTACATTGTTGGTATACAAAAAAAACTTCTGATTTTTTGTGGGTTTATTTTGTAACCTGCTACTTTGCCAAAGTTATTGATTAGCTCTAAGGGTTTGGGAATGGAGTCTCTTTGATCTTTAGACATAAGATCATGTTGTCTGCAGATAGGAATAGCGTCACTTCTTCCTTGTGTGAATTCCTTTTATGTCGTTCTCTTGCCTTATTCTGAGGAAGAGTTCCAGAATTATATTAAAGGGGAGTGTAGAAAGTGGGTATCCTTGCCTTGTTCCTGTGCTTAGAGGAATTGATTTAGCTTCTCCAGAGCTTTCAACATGAACAGATGTTGGATTTATCTATCACCAGTCTTACATCTCTGAGATAAAACCTACTCGATCATAGTATATAATGTTTTTTATTGTTAAGTTCTGTTGACTAGGGAATTTCTCATCTGTGTTTGTCAGAAAAATGTGTCTAGGCCAGGAGGGTGGCCTAGTGGTAGAGTGCTTGCTTAGTATACACAAAGCCTTGGGTTCTTTTCCTTGGCACCATATACAAAGAAAAAGATGGAAGTGGTTCTGTGGCACAAGTGGTAGAGCACTAACTAGCCTTGAGCTAAAGAGCTTTAGGGACAGTGCCCAGACCCAGAGTTCAAGCCCCACAACAGTTTATAGTTCTCTTTTTTTCATTGGGTCCCTATCTGTTTTGGGATGAATGTAATGCTGGCTTTGTTTTATGTAAAAGTTTGAGGGATATTTGGTGTTAGTTTGTCTTTAAAGAATTCAGCTGTGACTCCAATGGAACCTGGACTTTTCCTTGCTGGAAGACTATTACTTCCTCAAGCTCATTGCTTGTTATGAGTCTGAGTTTAAACTTTTTGGTTCAGCTTAGGCAGCTTCTGTCTCTAGAAATTTATTACTGCTGTTTTCCATCTTGAGTATAGGTTTTGAGGGTAGACCCTCAAAATCTTTTAGATTTCTTGAATGTTTGTTGTGATGTTACCTTTTTTCCTTTGTCATCTCTTATTTTGTCGATTTGAATCTCTCCTCTCTACTTTTTTTTTTGCCAGTCCCCCCTCTCTCCCTCTCCCCCTCTCCTCCTCTCTCCTCCCCCTGTCTCCCTGCCTCCCCCACCCCCCGCCCATCTCCCCCCCCTTGCCAGTCATGGTAACTGAACTCAGGACCTGAGCACTGTCCTTAGACTTTCTCAAGGCTAGAACTTTACCACTTGAGCCACAGTACCACTTCCAGCTTTTTGCTATGTAAGTGGTACAGAGGAATCGAACTTGGGTCTTCGTACATGCTGGGCAAGCACTTTTACCACTAGGCCAAATTCCCAGCCCTTTTTTTAGTGGCAGCTTAGCTAGGGAGTCTATCAATTTTATTAATTAATTGATTTTTCAAAGAAAACAGCTTTTTGTTTGGTTGATTGCAGGTACAAATTTTTTTAGTCTATTGATTTCTACTTTAATCTTTACTCTTTCTGTCTAGAGGCTTTGGGCTTGTTTTGTTCCTATTTTTCTAGCAGCTTTTGTTGCATCATGAGGTTATTGAGCTGTTTCTGTTTTCTTTAGGTATGTACTTAGAGCTATGAATTTCCCTCTTAGCACTGCTCTTGCTGTATCCCAGAGGTTTTTGTATGCGTTTTCATTTTCATTGCACTGTAAGAACTTTCTGATTTCCTCCTTTTGTTTCTGTAGTGACTCACCTGCTGTTTTATGTGTTGTTCAGTCTCTCTAAGTTTGAGTGTTTTCTGTGATATCTTTTGCTGTTGATATTTAGTTTAATTCCATTGTGATCAGATAGGATGAAGGGAGTTATTTCAATTTTCCTGTATTTGCTCAAGCTTGTTGAGTATCCTAGGATATTCAAAAGTAATAAGTTACTGGCTGGTCATCAAAGAGGTGCTGGTCTCCTCAGCCTCCAGGGAACTGGCTGCCTTGGTCATGCAGTCCAGGAGGCTTTGTTTTGTTTATTTCTTTATATTTGTGTATGCCCTGGAGCTTGAACTCTGGGCTTAAGTACTTGAGCTGTTTTGCTCAAGGCCAGCATTCTATCACTTGAGCCATAGCCTCACTTCCTCCAGTTTTGTTAGTTAACGAGATAAGACTGTCAGCAACTTTCTAGCCAGGTTTTACCTTCTGAGTAGCTAGGATTATAGGCATGAGCCCAACCATTCCTGTAGTTTTTGTTGTTTTTGTCAGTCCTGGGGCTTGACCTCAGGGCCTGGGCACTGTCTTTGAGCTTTCTCAAGACTAGTGCTCTAAGCTGGTGACTCAAGCCTGTGATCCTAGCTACTAAGGAGGCTGAGATCTGAAGCTCGCAGTTCTAAGCCAGCCAGGGCACTAAAGTCCAAGAGACTCTTATCTCCAATTAATCACTAGAAAACTGGAAGTGGGGCTATGACTCAAAAGGTAGGGCAGTAGCCTGGAGCTGAAGAGCTCAGGGACAGCATCTAGGCCCAGAGTTCAAGCCCCATGACCTACAAAAAAAAAAAAAAAAAAGACTAGTACTCTACCACTTGAAAGCACTACTTCTGGATTTGTGTGTGTGTGTGTGTGTGTGTGTATGTGGTACCAAGGACTCTACCACTAGGCCATGCTCTTCAGCTCAAGGCTACCACCCTAACCCTGGGCCTGGGTGCTGTCCCTGAGCTCAAGTGTTCCAGGCTGCTCTTCAATAACCTTTTCATATTATTGTATCAAATCTTAGATGGGGGAGCATTTCTGGGTATCTAAAACATGAATGAGTTAATCACTGTAAGATGCAGAATTTGAGGCTGAAAGCAGTTTCTCTAACTAGAAAATTTCAAAGAAATCTGGGATAAAAGGGCAATAGCAAGGAGACAGGGCAGTGGTGGGCAGGAGATGTTTCCTGTCAGGATGGGCCTTAGGGTCCTTGCCTCACCATCCTCATAGCCCATCTTCATCAGAGGCATTTTAGGTTGGGGAGGGCTAGCAGTGTCTTGGAACAGGTGGATTTGCATGGGCCAGTAAACAAGACAGAACAACCTTGATTTCTGGAGCAAAGTGCACTCCTCCAGTCTGTGTTCTCTGGACATGCTGTCTTCATTTGTAAATGAGACATTCTTGACTCTTGCATTTCTGAGTCCCCATCCTGTGGACAGGAGGTCATCTCAGGGCCTCTCATAGCAGTTCTGCCAGGCGTGGTTCTTGCTTCCTGGTACTTTGGCACAGGGGAAGGTCCAGTTACCTGTAGAAGGGCCACCACTTGTCTGCTAAGACGTGGCTTTCCTTAAAAAGAACTACAAAGTTTTACTTTTGCAATCTGGACCATGGTCCAAGGTATGCTGTCATATATCTCATTTGCTACCAATAGAGGTAGAAGCAAAATATCTCTGGAAGAACATCTGATAGTCTAGATTCCATAACTGAGAACTGGGAGGCTGGCAGACAGGGAAGAGAAAAGGAAGAGACTTTTTTTCCTTTTGTTGATTTTTTTTTTTTTTTTGATCATAGGGCTTGAACTCTGGGCCTGAGCACTGTCCCTGAGCTCTTCAGCTCAAGGCTACTATTCTACCCCTGAAGCCACAGCCCTACTTCCTGTTTTCTAGTTGGAGATAAGAGTCTGTGGGTCTGGAACTAGCCATCAAATATCAGTCTCCTGATTAGCTAGGATTACAGATGTGTGCCTGGCCTTTTTGTTGATTTTTGAAGCAATATTTTGCTGTGATGCTTTAACTAGCCTCAAGCCCCTCTCTAGGCACAAGTCTTCCTCTTGCTTTAGCCTTCTGAGTAGTTGGGACTACAGGCATGGACCATCATACCCAACTAAGATATTTTCTACATGTGTTCTGTGTGTGTGTGTATGTGTGTGTATACACATTTGCATGTGCATGTATGTGCAAGTGCTGGGATTGGGGTTTGATTTCAGGGCCTAGGTGCTGTCTCTGAGCTATTTTGCTCAAGGCTAGTGTTCTGCTACTTGAGCCACAGCTCAACTTCTGGTTTTTTGCTAATTAATTGGAGGTAAGAGTCTCACAGACTTTCCTGTTTAGCCTAGCTTTGAATCTTGATCCTGAGCTCTCACTCTCCTGAGTGGCCAGGATTATAGGCATGAGCCAATGGCACCTGGCTCATGAATATTCTTTTTTGTTGTTGTTTTAATTTTTGTCTGTTGTGGGATTTGAACTCTGGGCTTGGGCATTGTCTCTGAGCTCTTCAGCTCAAGGCCACTGCCCTAACCTGTGAGCCACAGCACCACTTCCACTGGTGATTAATTGGAGATGAGAGGTCTCACAGACTTTAGTGCGGGCTGGCTTTGAATTGTGAGCTTCAGATCTCAGTCTCCTGAGTAGCTAGGATTACAAGTGTGAGCCACTGTGCCTGGCTGCATGAATATTTTTCATGTATGTTGAACTTAAAAAAAATTAGTTACATGTTATTTATTTTGCTGGTCCTGAGGCTTGCACTCTGGGTCTGGACTCTGTCCCTGAATTTCTCTTGCTCAAGGCTAGCACTCTACTCCTTGAACCACAATGCTACTTCTGGCTTTTTGTGAGTCGTTTATTGGAGATACAAAAGTCATGAACTTTCCTGACGGGGCTGGTTTTGAACAGCAATCCTCAATCTCAGTCTCCTACTCAGCTAGGTATGAGTCACCTGTAATCCAGCTTGTCAGCAAGTATTTTATGTGGTTATAACTACTCCTTAAGACTTTCTCCAGCTACACTGCTTCTGTCACTTGAATATCTCTTTTAAGTTCTCTGTGGTTGATAGTTCCTAATTTCACACACATCTCCAGTATCCAGTGGTATTTCTCTTTGATTCTCTACCCGTAGATGTCTCCTCTCCTATAAAATCCCTAGTCTCTAACTGCTGCTCTACAGTCTCTGACAACTCAGAGATAGGACACTTGGGTGGCCTGTACAAATCTTTGGGTTTGATCCTCAGCATTAAAATGCAAACAAAAGCCGCCTTGACATAAAGTCTGCCTGCTGGGTATGTGCTAGAGAACACCCAGGTACATCAAAGAGTTTGAGGGGAACGCATGGTTCCCCTGCCAAGCCTGCTGCTCTCCTGGCTCTCCCCATTAATAGCACTGCCACCCACCCAGCCATCCAAGCCCAACGGGATCTCACAGTTCATCTTGACTGTCTCCCCTCCCTCAGCTCTCCTTTCCTGCCTCTGCTCTGATGGCTCTCCTCTGCCAGTTACTTTTCAGACCCTCCATACCTTTCAGTCTCCCAAGCTGTTAGTACAACCTATACTTAGAGCCCCACAAACAGCCAAATAGTTAACAAACTACCTACCCTGCAAGGCTCCATTTACATAGCACCTGAAGTTATTAATTAAAATTTATTGAATTATTATCTTTAGTTGTACTGAGGGGATTCAATTCAACAAATCAGTTTATAAATACAATGCATCTTAAAAGATTATTTTTAAGTTTGGAGAGAGACTCGATAAATGGGACTACCTAAGAATAAAAAGTTTCTGCACAGATAAAAACATAGTCACAAAAGTAGAAAGACAGTCAACCAACTGGGAAAAGATATTTACCAATAATACATCAGACAAATGTTTAATATCCAGTATCTACAGGGAACTCAAGAAATGAATCCCCTCCAAACCCAACAAACCAATCACTAAATGGGCAAGGGAACTAAAGAAAGACATCAAAAGAAGAGGTTAAAATGGCAGAAAAACATATGAGAAAATGTTCAACATCTATGGTCATAAAGGAAATGCAAATAAAAACAACCCTAAGATACCACCTTACCCCAACAAGAATGGCCAAGATTTTGAACTCAGACAATGACAGATTCTGGTGGGGTTGTGCAGAAAAAGAACCTTACTGCACTGCTGGTGGGATTGTAGACTAGTTCAGCCACTCTGGAAAGCAGTGTGGTTTCTTAAAGAACTGAACATTGACCTTCCCTACGATCCCACCATACCACTTCTGGGCATCTATCCTGAACATCATAACCCAAGATATGATAAGGACACCTGCTCAGCTATGTTTATCTCTGCACTATTCACAATAGCCAGTTGATGGAAACAATCCAGATGCCCTACTGTAGATGAAAGGATACAGAAAATGTGGTATATATATACAATGGAATTCTACATAGCCAATAGACAAGATAAAATAATGGTATCTGCAGGGAAGTGGATGACTCTAAAGCAAATCATGTTGAGTGAGACAAGTCAAAACCAAAGGAACAAAAGGCACATGGTATTCTATATGTGGCTATTAGATCCAAACAGTACAAGAGCTAGGACTCAATATTTGCGTACCCAATGCTGTGGACATGGTATTGGAAATAGAAACACAACTACATAGACATAAAAATCTGTGACTATAAACATGTTTTATTAAATAGATTATGTATCTATGACAAATCCTCAGCCTAATTTTAATTATGTTCTAAAATCTAAGTGCCAGTGATTATATATAGAGATTCCCTTCTTGAATACTTGTTTGTTAAACACATCATTTGAAATATGATGTAAAAATCAATGTTAATAAATTCTTTAAAAAATTATTTTTAAATTAAGTTGTTTTACGAAGGGGTTTCAATCCCTGAAATGTAATTAGGAGTACAATCCATTTTAATTGATGCCAACTCCACCTGTACCCTCAAGTGATGTGGTTCCATTTTCACCTATGTACATTCTTGTATTGGATGCCTTACTAAGGCATGTTCTATCTGCTGGTGCTGTTCTTTCTTCTCTTTCTCCTCCCTATCATTCCCTTTTCTCCTCCCCCACTCCCATTTTTTCTCTCCTTCTCCTCTTTGGATAGGGTCTCCCTCTGTACCCCAGGCTGATTTTTGAACTCTAGATTCTCCTACTTTAATCTCCCAAGTGCAGGGATTACAGGTGTGACCCATCATATTTAACAGTCTTCAACTTAGTGTTCCCTGAACAAAATATTTTCTTTAGAGCCTTGTGCTTTGCCATATGCTGTTTTCATCCTTACCAATCTCCTGTTCCTTTTTCAGGTTAAATGGATCATCAGCTTCCCCCCTACACAGGCTTTAATTTTTTTTTTTAAATAGGAAATGGGGCTTGAACTCTGGGCCTGAGCACTGTCCCTGAGCTGTTCAGCCTCGAGGCTACCACCCTACCTCCTACCCCTGAGCCACAGCCCCACTTCTTGTTTCCTAGTGATTAATTATAGATAAGAGTCTCACATTCTTTAGTGCCTGGCTGGCTTTGAACCGAGCTCCTTAGATTTCAGCTTCCTGAGTAGCTAGGATTACAGGTGTGTGTCACCGCAGGCCTTAATTCTTAACCCTCATTACCGCTCAAAAGCAGGGATTCTTTCTCTTTATACCCCTAGAGGTTTCCTTGCATAACACCCTGAATTTCTTTTGCATTCTTCAGAAATGATTGCTTGGATGCTGACTAGAGGCACCTCCTCCTAACAGTTTGCTGCTTCTTCTGGTCCATGTCTCTATTGGCAGGCTGGGGCTATGTGAATGATGGTAGGCATGATAAAACACCCAAGCTTTGGTTTGATTCTGTTCTTAATTTTCATTCTTGTCTTTGTAAACATTTAATAAATAAGCTTGAATTCTCTCTTGGTATTAGGCTGCAGTTGGAGCCAAGGGATCACATTACAGCTAGGAATTGTCTGAATAAACAGGAGGGGAGGACTTCCAAATTGTGCAGAAAGGAAAATGCCTTTCAGGCTCTTGAAAGAAAATGTTTGCCCTGATCCTATCTTTGATCTTCAGAGCTCCATTAGAGTCAGTTATTAGCTTAACCAGCTTTTGTGTCTGTGCCAGAAATGTAGGCCAGAGGGTTGTACTGAGAATAAAGAATAACAACAAGAAGGATGAATTGCTGTCAGCCAGACGCATGTTAGGAGACAGGTCCTTCTTCCAAAATACGAAGTGGAAGTGGCCTCAGGTATGATCTAGAGACGGAAGAAGGTACCAGTTTACATGGATCCATACAGTTAACCAGCTTTCCCAGACTTCCCAAAGCAGAAAAACACTGCCAGATCTTTGCAGGATGTTTACCATCTGGGCAGAGTAGAGATGGGTGAAGAAGAGAGTTACCAGGCCGGGAGTTTGACTTAGTGGTAGAGTGCTCACCCAGCATGCATGAAGACCCAGCTTCAATTCTTCGGTATCACATATATAGAAAAACCCAGAAGTGGTATTGTGGCTCAAGTGGCAGAGTGCTAGCCTTGAGCAAAAAGTGTCAAATGACAGTGCTCGGGCCCTAATTCAAGCCCCAGGACTGGCAAAAAAAGAAAGAAAGAAAAAAAAAAGAGCTACCAGCAAAGATCCAACAATACAGCTATACCAAAGGGCATTTCTGGGTTGAGATGCCCAGTTTTAATTTTTTGTCTTCTTTTTTATTTCTAGCTTCATGTAGACTAAGTACATACCCTACCATTGAGCTGTAGCTCAGCCCTAAAAGACCCAGGATATAAGTACTTCCTTTTTCCCTTGTACACAGACCCACACACAGACACACACATACACAGAGACATACAGACACCTATACACCGAGACACATACATGGATACATGGATTCCTTTTGGAATCTCCTTCTGATTCTATTTCTTTTTTTTTTTTTTTTTTTTTTTTTTTTTTTTTTTTTTGCCAGTCCTGAGCTTGGGCTCAGGGCCTGAGCACTGTCCTTGGACTTTCTCAAGGCTAGAGCTCTACCACGTGAGCCTCAGCACCACTCCCGGCTTTTTGTCTATGTATGTGGTACTGAGGAATTGAACCTGGGTCTTTGTGCATGCTAGGCAAGCACTCTACCACTAGGCCAAACTCCCGGCCCCCCCCTTTTTTTTTTGCCAGTCCTGGGCTTAAGATCAGTGCCTGAGCACTGTCCTTGGATTTTTCTCAAAGCTAGAGCTTTTTCTAAGTATGTGGTACCAAGGACTCGAACCCGGGTCTTCGTGCATGCTAGGCAAGCACTGTACCACTAGGCCAAACTCCTGGGCCCCCGATTCTATTTCTTTGTGTGCAGTAGACTTGGGTAGAAAGATACAATTGCCAAGATTACAAAGATGTGGTTTGACTTAATAGGCACGTAGAGATGTGGTTTGATTTGATATAATTGGTATGGAGGAAGCAAAAATGAGAGCATCCTTTGTGAGGTGAAGCTAGCCAAACACACTGACAGCTAGAAACACATCCTCTAGCCTAGTGAAGGTTAACTCTTCATTCACTCCTCAGCTTCCAAAGCCTTCATCCCTAACCTTTTCCACTTCCATAAATCTACTCTGCCAGGAAACCAAGAGGCAAATGGCCTCTGGTTCTGTGGCTGTGAAGCCTGTAAAGTGCACCGCTTCCTCTGCCGCCACTACCGCCTCCTCCTCTTCCACCTCCTCCTCCTCTTCCGCCTCCTCCTCCCCCTCTCATCCCCTTTACTGTCCTTCTTATCTTCTTCCTCCTTTGTTTGGTGCCATTCCTGGGGCCTGAACTCAAGGCCTGGGTGTTGTCCCTGACCTAGTTTGCTCAAGGCTCGTGCTATATCTACTACTTGAGGTACAGCTCCACATCTGGCGTTTTGGTGCTTAATTGGAGATTAGAAAGAGCCCTCTTCTGATCCTATTCATTTTACCTAATGCCAATCTCTTTGTTAGCTAATCTCCTTGAAAACCAGTCTTTAAGTCAAGTGTTGTACTCTCAGCACTCAAGAGGCTAAGGCTGGAGAATCATAAGTTCAAGTTTAGCTTGGGAAGAACAAAGAAAGAAAGAAAAAAGAAAAATAGTTTTAGTGGCCTACATACCAGTTCTTCCTGTCCATTCTGCAGCCACTTGCCTCATGGGGTAGCTTCATACCTTTGGGTGGGATACAGCCACCTTTCCCTTCCTTCCCTTCCATTATAATGCTCTGTTTATTTTCTTAGGGCATATTTCCTGTTTGGCATTATAGTATCATCTGGGTCAGATTTGCCGCAGGATGATCGATGGCAGGGCTTTGTGGATCTTTTATATTACAGACTTCTATTATTGTCCGTGCCATATGTGAAGACTACATGTGGACAGATGGTTCTGGGTCAGACCCAAGGATGTATCTGTTTTCCTTATGTAGCTATATGCATGAAGTGAACTGAAAGGCTGGGAGAGACAGCATTTTTTTTTTTCTGTCATTGGGTTTGAACTCTGTCCCTGAGCTCTTCAGCTCAAGGCTATTGCCCTCCCCCTTGAGCCACAGTGCCACTTATGGTTTTCTAGTGGTTAATTGGAGATAAGAGTCTCACATACTTTAGTGTCTGGATTGGCTTTGAACTGCGATCCTCAGATCTCAGCCTCCTAAGTAGTTAGGATTATAGGTGTGAGCCACCACACTGGCTGAGACAGCGTTTTAAAAGAACAAAGAAAGTGTTGGGTGCAAAGTTGTTCAAACCTATAGTCCTAGCTTTCAAGAGTTTGAGATTTGAGGATCTGAGATCTTGGTTCAAAAC
The DNA here is from genome assembly GCF_031878675.1 of Megascapheus bottae. NCBI lineage: Eukaryota > Metazoa > Chordata > Mammalia > Rodentia > Geomyidae > Megascapheus > Megascapheus bottae. The sequence goes on along the minus strand of NC_143516.1, from coordinate 37,693,124 downwards.
CAGCCTGGACAGGGAAAGTCCATAAGATTTTTTCCCCCAATTCTGGGTCTTGAACTCAGGGCCTGGGCAGTATCCTTAGACACTTTGCTCAGGGTAACACTTTGCCATTTGAGTCATAGCTCCACTTCCAGCCTTTTCTGTATATGAGGTACCAAGGAATCAAACCCAGGACTTCGTGCATGCTAGGTGATCATCCTACCACTAGGCCACACTCCCAGCCTGTTCATGAGATTCTTACCTCTAATTAAGCACCAAAACAACTAGAAGTGGCAGTGTGGCTCAAGTGGCAGAGCACCAGTCCTGAGCAAAAGAACTCCAGAATAGGCTGGGAGTTCCAGCTGCATGCGCTCATGTGCACGAACTAGAAAGTGAACTTCTGCCTTGAAGGGGCTCCTCCTCAAGGATAATACTGCCCCTGATGATGCAAACAGCAAAGAGCAGTTGTGGCAAGTTGGGCAGGGAAAGGGAGTGAGGAGACTGAAAGCACCACATTGGGGCCAGTGGCCCTATTGTCTCCTGGCCTCTCCTCCACACTGATACTTGTATAATGTCGGGAGCAGGTGAAATAATTCACCAATAGACAGGTAAGATGGTGCAACATAGTTTATTGATTCAACATAGCTTAGCAGAGTTAACACAGTTACTATATTTTAGTCCTAACTTGCCTAATTGTATTCTGCCTATCCAGCACATCCACTGGACTCACCTCTCTGACATCTCTTAGTCCCGAAGTCGGGCCTGCCCATCAGTTGTTAGACGCAGCTCCCAGTTCTGTTGTGATGTGAGCTTTGGGGCCGCACAACGAGTCTTGGTCCTCGCCAGTTCTCTCAGGCAAGGGGCAGCTTCTGCATGCCAAAGATCCTTGAACCACAGTCTCAGTTAAGGCCAGCCAAAGTGCTGTCCCTCATTCTGGGTCCATTGCTTATATTGGTCCTTGGCTGCTCCTCTCTGGCCCAAACTCCTTCTTGCTTGATTCAGATTGGTTAGGGCTCAGAAAAGTCTCTTTCTGATTGATTGTGCCCAGGGGTGCGCTGGTGCATTACTTTATCTCTTATGGCCAGGTATCTGGACTCAGCCATTTACAATTACTCTGTCTCATGGGCCTGGGTGTAGGCCATTTCCCTGTGACAGCAATATCCTTTTATCTCTCATGTCCACATGTCCTTAGATACAAGTTGGTATTGACAATATACTTAAGTATTTTAGCTATATTTCATACCATGGTTTTCCATTCTCATCCTCTTCATTATATTAATATTTTCACATATTCATTTAGTTCATGCCAGTTCATTCCTTCTCCAGTACCTCCAAGGTATAGTGGTTAGATGACGCTTCTTCCCAAATCCAAGTCTCCTTTATCATTCTCTGGAAAAATTGTGGCCACCAATTATTGAACATTTATAACGTTTCAGGCTCTGAGAACCTGAATAGCAGCTTCTTGAAAATGCGTGCTTTGCTAACCATCATTTAATCCTTCTGTATCCAGGTACTGACATCCCATGATACAGATGAGAAAGAGGCTAAATTTATATGTGTGTGTGTGTGTGCGTGCGTGCGTGCGTGTGTGTGTGTGTGTGTGTGTGTGTGTGTGTGTGTAGATGTCAGTGTTGGGCTTGAACTCACGACCTGGGCACTATGCTTTAGATTTTTTTGTTCAAGGATATTGTTACCACAGCTGTACTTTGCCACAGCTCTATTTCTGATTTTTTTTTTTTTGCTTGTTAACTGGAAATAAGACTTTCTTGCCTGAGCTGGTTCAGCTACTAACAAGGATTACAAGAGTGAGCCTCTGGCACCCAGCATGAGATGAAATGTCTTGTCCAGAGTCACACTGCTAGTAAGTGACAGAATATTCCCTTGCTTTGATGGTGAAAGATGTTGCAGAAACAGTAGATGCAGAGCATCTTCTGGTCTCTCCCCCCGCCCCCCATGGTGTGCATTGACAGATATGCCAGCCAGAAAAATCTTGCGCAGGTCCTGGGGTAGGGAGATCAATGGAGTCTGTTGTCAAAAGACTGGAAAAATGAATTTGAAAACTCTTTTTTTGTCAGTCCGGGGACTTGAACTCAGGGCCTGGGCTCTGTCTCTGAGCTTCTTTGTGCTTAAGGCCAGCACCCTACCACTTGAACCACAGCACTCCTTCTGGCTTATTCTGTGTATGTGGTGCTGGGGAATCAAACCCAGGGCTTCATGCATGCGAGGCAGGCACTCCATCAGTGAGCCACCTTCCCATCCCTTGATAACCTTTTTATCAAGAAAGTTTTCATGACTGAGACAACCTAGTTTCAATTTGCAATACCACAAAAACAAAAAGATGATTTAGCTAAAATATAGAAAGGAAATGGAAACTCATGAAAATATTTAGGCAGGCAATGTGTCTTTGAGGAGCATTTTATCTTTCCTAAGAATGTTTTCAAGGTAGTTTTTGAAAGGCTTTAAAATTTGAGGATAATTTTGCAAGGTATTGACCATCTATTTTTTTTTGTAACCAAAACTTAATCCCAAGGAATTCTCATATTACAAATACATATTACAAATAACAGCATGAGAAAAAAAATCTTGCACAGTAACTCAAAAAAGTTCAGCTCTACAATGTACCCTTAAACTGGCAGGACGTTGGTATTTTGAAACCTCAAATTTCCAAATAAAGAATGTTACAAACAGCTATGTATTCATAGACAGCAATCACAAAAGACACTTAAAAGGTAAACTTTCTCATCAGGTGTTATTAGGCAACCTCTGCCCAGGGTAAAGACCAGCTGGATTTTGGAAAAACTTCTCATCTGGTTTAATGGCGCAGCTTTTATCTTTACCCGTTGCTCTGTCTGTGGGCACGGCCGCTTTTAAAGAATGCTTATTCACCTACAGCTGCGTACTGTATCCCTGCTATGAGCAACAGCACATCTCAGCTCCACTTCTGCAGTTTTCCTTCTGTAACATTAGCACATCACACTTTAGCTGGGCAAGATTAGGTTTTTATTTCAGTCCTGTGCAAGACTAAAGTTCAATGTAAATTTAATCTTGCTTAAGGGAACATTGTAAAGTAACAATTCTTGTTATTACATGCCTCTTATGATCCATTTCAAACCATAGAGAATTACAGTGCTGTGTCACTGTTCCAAAAGATAAACAAATTTGAACAGCTAAAACATCTTAAAAATGCACCAAGCTTATGAAGTCTCAAACAAAACTTGAATTTTCTGTACATACTCCTGTCAACTGAAGTTGTTTCCTGTACACCACTTCTCTTGCAAACTGCTCTTCTATTTCCTGTCATTTGACCTAGATTGGCTAGGAGACCTAGAGAAAGATCACGACGGCAGTGATCTCTCTCCTCCTATCTCTAGAAAGGGACCTGCGCCGGCTGCGAGAGAAGCTTCTCCTTCTTGGAGATCTGTGACGAGGTGGAGGACTCATCCTTCCCTCATCATCTCGAGGTCGACGACCCCACGAGGGAGGTGGGCCACGGTTTCCCTTCTCACCCTTGGACAGCTCCACTCTGACAGGGCAGCCACACAGCGTTCTTCCATCTAGTTCTCAAACAGCATCAGCTGCATCTGGGGGATCCTCAAATTCAACGAAAGCAAAGCCAGGAGGGTTTCTAGCAACCCACACACTTCGGAGTGGCCCGCAATAGCCCGTTCCAATTCAGTCTTTTTGCCATTGTTTCCGAATTTGCCTACATAAACCTTACAGTCAGGAATCACCATGCATTTCGAGATCGTGGAGTAGAAACGCCGAGGCTCAAACCCACACACCTAAAATGCTTTCCCCGAACTTCTCTGGCTAAGCCACCACAAACAGATGCACACACTTCCCCGGCGTCTTCCACGAAATGGCCTGACCATCTAGTGTGTGTGTGTGTGTGTGTGTGTGTGTGTGTGTGTGTGTGTGTGTGTGTGTGTGTGTGAGTTCTGGAGCCTGAACACTGTTTCAGCTTCTTTGTTCAAGGCCAGCACTCTACTACATGGGCCACTGTCACTGACTTTCCTGCCCGGCCTGGCTTTGAATTGTGATCTTCAGATCTCAGCTAATTAGGATTACAGGCATGAGCTACCAGTGCCTGGAATGCAGGCCCAGGTGGTGATGTGAGGAAGAGTGTTTGTTTCTTTTTTTTTCTTTTGTGTTAGCAGAGCAGTGGGGCTAGAACTCAGAGTCTGTGCTCTGTTCCTCAGCTTTTTCACTCAAGGCTGACTTGCTACCACTTGAGTTACAATTCCATTTCTGCATTTTTGCTGGTTAGAGACTATAAGAATATACTTTTCTGCCTAGGTTGGTTTAAAATTGTGTTCCTCACTTCTTAGCCTCCTGAGAAGCTAGACTAAGAGAGTCATTGGTTCTCAGCACGTATCTGTTCTTCATTTTGAGTAGCTACTATTACATGGCTTCATGATACAGAGTTTGTGAGAGTGATTTGTAAATGGCACAAAACTACAATGTGTTGTGTTGGTTGTTGTTAACAGTTAATATAGAGTCGTGAAACAAGTGTTTAAAGATGAATGAACTGTGAAATGAATGAATGAGGAGCAGGAAGGGCTATGCATTGAAACAAGCCATAATATGTGTTGAGATTGAGAAGAGAAAAGGGGACCAATGTGATTCAATACACAATCAGCAGTGCTCCTAGATTATTCTAGAGACCAAGAACTTAATGTTTTAAAACCTTCATCCTGCCATAAACACGTGAGTATGGGGACTTAATTTCACTATGGTTGGATAAAGGCCTATACCATACCATTGAACTACCAACTGTTCTCTTTGTTGTACAATTGCCTGTAAATTGGGCTTCACTCTAAAGTTTAGTACAGAAGCTGAAGTTAGAATAACAGGTTATTGCTTAATTGTGAATCTCTTCAAATCCCAAAGGAGAAATCAGATAAAACTGTTGAACAAACATTTTGTTTTCTGTGTAGGAATGTGTTGATTTCAAATGGGCATCACTAGTTAAATTATAACCGTACGCTGGTGCTTACATGGGCTGCTGTCTTTTTCCTGTTGACCTTCAGGAAGATCCAATGACATTTTACTATTCAACATCGAAATTATTCCATTTGTCAAGTTTTGAAATTTTGAGACTTTTAATAAAATGTGTCAAATTATTTCCCTCAGGCTTATTACCATAAAAAGAGTCCATTAGTGAATATATGCATAATAAATAATTTCCAAAGCCTGTTTGGTTACCAAAGCCCATGTCACTTTTAATTTGTGCCAAGTCAGGGAAGAAATTCTAGACTGAAATGTAGCCAGAAACCAGAGTACAAAGTTAGAGAGAAGTCTCATACTGCCTTTATGTCTATAATTCCTACTCAAAGCTGACAGGTAATAGAGACACCTGTCACTATTGTAGAAAGGGAGTAATCCATGTCAGTTTTCCTATAGAGAGATTTGTGTAAGCATAAAATCATCATAAGTGATTAAAATAATTCTATATATTTTATCATGATAAAATTTGATTATTAAAAAATTGGAACATATAGATAAAAGGGGAAGGAAGCATTCAAAATAACACTCCACCAAAACCAAAACTATAAATTAAAAAGGAAGAGGTAGGGCTAGGAATGTAGGAATGTAGCTCAGTAGTAGAGTGATTCATGGCACTCATGAGGCCCTGGGTCCAATTGCCACCACAGAAGGATAATGAAGTCCCAGGTTGGGGAGGAATGAGGAGATTACACTATTTATAACAGGAAAATTAGAGCCCAAGATCAGACATGGATACATAGACACACACACACACACACACACACACACACACACATCAGGGTTTCTATTCTCATCCTGTTTTAGAGAGAAAGGTAGAGAGTTTTTTCTTATTAGAAAAGACTTTTTTTTCTTACTAGAAAAAACTTCTTGGGAAAAATTATCCTAAGCTATGCTTCTTATTTCTTGTATTCAAGACCTCATAAGCCAGGTTTGCTGGCCTGGTGTCCAACTTAATGAATAGTGATCTTCCCTTTGTTTCCTTTCTTCCTCCTCCTTCTGATTATCCTGCATGTCTCCTGGTTCAGTCTGCAGAGTAAGGAATCTGAAGTAATTATAGGTCATCTTCTTAGTCTTACACTGTAAATGTCATTTATTCATTCTAGAAGCATTTAAGAGCACTTACAAAGTGTCATGCTAGTACTGTGCTGGCTTCAGAAACAGAAAAGACAGGGTACCTTCTCCTGAGCTAAACTGGCTTCAGTCTGCCTCTAGGGTGCTTTTTTCCTTGGGCCTATGGGAGAAGTGCTCCCAAGACTCCCTAACTGTGTAGCCAGGTTATAGGGGGAGGTCAGAGCACAGACAGCTGCAAAGGGGCTGTGAAAGCTTACTTGTCTACACATGAAGACAGGTGAAATTATACAAGGCACTCTGGGTCCAGATTGAGGATGAGGAAGCCTTGTATTTTATCACTGTCATGTTGCAGATGTGTGTGTTCTTAGAGAATGGTCAAAAGGCAATCACTTTAATGTCGTCTCCCTGCTCATCCCCCAGTTTCTCCATCTGTAAAATGAGAGAAATAAGACTGCATTACCATTTGTTTAAACTTCAAATCACAACTCATTAATAGGCTGTGGAATCAATTCAGAGTTTTCCCAGAAAGTTTAAAATAAAAGTAATTTTTATTGAGTAATATAGCTTAAGCAGAAGGTCTTGACTTTTTTTTTTTTTTGCCAGTCCTGGGCACTGAATTCAGGCTCTGAGAACTGTCCTTGGGCTTTCTCAAGGCTAGATAGAGTTCTACCACTTGAGCCACAGTACCATTTCCAGATTTTTCTGTGTATGTAGTACTGAAGAATCGAACCTAGTCTTTGTGCATGCTAAGCAAGCACTCTACTACTAGGCCAAACTCCCAGCCCTATATTAATGTATTTTAGCAGCAAACTTATAGGAACAGCACAGAAGACAGCATTAAAAACATGTACTTGCATGTAGAAAAGTAGAGTGAATGGATGAAATCTACTATATGATAAAAATGCTACAAACACCATTTAGTTGCCATCAATAAGAAATTTATTTTTTCAATCTAAATGCTGGCATTGTCCAGAAACATTTAACAGGTTTATTTATAATTGTTATAAGGTTGAACTGCTGAAACTTGTTCACTGTAACAGTTTGACCTTCATTAATGCTTTATATCCCTGCAGTTATATTAAAAAAATTCACACACAAATGAAAATGGAAAACTTCCAATACCTGATTTCTGTCCCCTATTTTTACACCAGCAATCATATACTTAGGTACCCTTTGACCCCATGGGGGGGAAAAATCTAACATTTAGAATTACTATTAACAAGAAAAGGGGTGGATGGAGATGAGCATAAAATGCTTAGTGGATTTTTTTTTCTTCTGTCGGTTGTAGGGCTTTGACTCTTGGCTTGGGCGTTGTCCCTGAGCTCTTCAGCTCAAGGCTACTGCCCTATCCCTTGAGCCACAGCGCCACTTCCAGTTTTCTGGTGGTCAATTGGAGATAGGGTCTCATGGTCTTTAGAGCCAGGGCTGACTTTGAACAGCGATCCTCAGATCGCAGCCTCCCGAGTAGCTAGGATTACAGACAGGTGTGAGCCACCGGCGCCCGGTTTAGCTGGATATCTTTTGGCATAATTGTTACACACTTGCCATGCATAGCACACAGATTGGTATCTTCAAAACGGCCAACCAGGCAGGTCTCACTTGCCTTCGGCAAGGCCCCACTAGCTGGGCTCTGGAAGTGCGGATCTGTTTCGAAGTCCTGAGCAATTTCTCACACCAGACGCTGGGAAGGGAGCGTGGGAATTAGAAGTTCAGTGGACTTCCGGTAGCGTCTAATTTCCCCAACTGCCCTAGACGATGAGGTTACAAAGTTACTGTATGTAAATGAAACTGACTGAACCTACAGTTGCCATTCCAGAATAGTTTTCAGAGACAAGTCTAAGGACTAGGTTACTGTTAACCTTAGTAACGATGCTGATCCTTCCATATAGTATGGAAGGATGTGAGCTGGATGCTTTTGGATTAGATACTAGGAACTGCTAGACTGGTGGTCTTTCTACAGCTCTCCTGCAGATATGTCCTAATCTCTTCTCATGTGAACACTAATCACACTGGAAGAGCTCACCTACTACCCTCACTTTCACTTACCTTTTCAATGATTCTACCTCCAAATATGTAACAGGCTAAGGTCCTGGAGAATAACATTCAACAGATAAATTGGAGAAGAACACAAAATGAAATTTATAAAAGTATGACTGGTTTTCCTTAAAAAAAAAAAAAGTTAAAAAAAAAAAGCACAGACTGCTCCTAGCCAGGCTGTATATGAAATCACACTCAGAAACTCCAATGCAAGTTCTCAATTCGTTTCACTGTGAATTTGTTTTGACTGAATCACTCTTTAGAGCCCACATGGCCGGAGGGGAAGTAATTAGATTCTGGAACACAAAGAGTTGAAGATCAGACTGTGGGCTACATCAATATTAACAGGGTGGAGGGGCTTGAAGCTCAGCCTGTGCAGTGTGCATGTTGCCTGGGGCCAGCTCTACCTTGAGGCAACACAGCACAGGGCTTCAGAAGTCACCACAAAACCTTATTTACAATACTACATTTTAATTAATATCAAATATTTGGGGATTGAAATTGTTGCATTAGAAAATAAGAAATGTTAAAATTATTTTCAATGTAAGGGCCAGGAGTTTGGCCTACTGGTAGAGTGCTTGCCTAGCATACATGAAAACCCAGGTTTGATTCCTCAGTACCACATATATAGAAAAAGCTGGAAGTGGTACTGTGGCTCAAGTAGTAGAGCTATGGCCTTGAGAAGACCCAAGGACAGTGCTCAGGCCCTGAGTTCAAGCTCCAGGACTGGCAAAAAAAATTTTCAATTTAAGTGCAAAATGGATTTTTAAATATGTGCACCCAGTTAGGTCCTACATGTAAGATGTAGAATCTAAATAAGATGGGGCATGTTTTGGAATGAATCTAAACTGTAAAAATAAAAAAAGATATTTTTAAGGATGGTGTTAATTACTTTAATCTAGTAGAGCAGGCTTGATTGTTGGTGCCTGAACAAAAAACATAATTTAAGATTAAAGTAGGGCCAGGAGTTTTGCCTAGGGGTAAGAGTGCTTGCCTAACATGCATGAAGACTTGGGTTCCATTTCTTGGTACCACATACATAAAAAAATTGGTGCTGTGGTTCAAGTGTTAGAGCTCTAGCCTTTGAGAAAACCCAAGGACAATGCTCAGGTCCTGAGTTGAAGCCCCAGGACTGACAAAAAAGAAAATGAAAAAGAAACAAGAAAAAAAAAGAAAGTAAAAAAGAAAGTCATTTAGTTATATGGTTGAGGCTTTAAAATGTAGAGATACATTAGGCTCTTAAAACATCCTCCATTAAGTCCACATGTAGAACTGTAATTTAAAGCATCATCATAGATACAAAGATTTGTGTATAAGAATATTTATTGTACTACTATGAAAATTGTACTACCAGAATAATCTATATGCACCATTAACCTATCATAAAAACAATTAAATTATGATCCATATTTTTAGTCCAATACTTTGTCATCATTATTTTTGAAGAACATTTAATTACAAGGGGAATTACATAAATTATTATTTATTGAATTAATTACAGGAAATGGAGGGTTTTTTTCTTTGTTGCTGATTTTTTTTGCCAGTCCTGGGCCTTGAACTCAGGGCCTGGGCACTGTTCTTGAGCTTTCTCAAGGCTAATGCTCTACCACTTGAACCACAGCACCACTTCCAGCTTTTTTCTATGTGTGTGGTATGGAGGAATTGAACCTGGGTCTTCATGTATACTAGGCAAGCACTCTACCACTAGGCCAAACTCCTGGCCTTTGTTGCTGATTTTTGTTTTCTTTTCTTTTTGTCTTGTTTATCTGTCTTTGGGAAGGTAAGGGGAAGGCACAGACATAACAAGGAAACTTATAATGAGTTAAGTGCAGGAAACAAAAAGGTTGCTATACTGTTATTTCTGTTACTAGTAAATATGTGTATTAGCTTGCTAGTGCTGCCATAACAAAATAGCACAGAGTGACAGAAAAAGAACTTTTTATTTCGGAGCCAGTCATGGGCCTTGAACTCAGAATGTGG